>NC_092337.1:324530000-324900000 GCF_046630445.1 Rutidosis leptorrhynchoides | reverse complement strand
CACCACCATTCCTATCCCTCTAATCGATGCGTTTGCGGCGGACCCAAACATGCCGATTGATGGGTTTCTCAAGGAGGATTTTTAGTTTGTGTTTGTGATGGTTTGCGCCGTAAGTCCTATGCTTAGGCAGGCAATTGTAAATGTATTTTTGAGCCCTAAGTCCCGTGTCGGGCAGGCATTTGAAACAATTACCACTTATGTAATAACTTAATTCAATGTATATGTATCTTACTGTTATGCATGCGTAGTTTGTTTGTTTATATATCGCGAATCAAAACAAAAGGTGAACCGCATGCCCATGCGCATAGTTAACCAAAACTCATGCGTATGCGGGTATTGCTGCGTAAAATAAACCAATACTTTAACAATTTTACCCTTTAATAATTTAGACTCGAAAGCTACTGCGTTATCGCTTTGTCATGTACTAGAGGTGCACTATAGTTGTATGGTAAGCAACGCAACTAAAAACAAGCCAATGTTTTTATGCTTTGAGTTCCTCAAGCAAACCAATGCGAGAGTAATTACGCACAAGCAAAACAATGCTTGTAATTTTTTAAGTCGACTTTGCAGCCATCTAGTCTGCGTGGTGCTTGGCTAGGGGAAAACCAATTCCCTTTGCCTGCCATTAGCGTCTAGCCTTGTAACCAAACAGGCTTCTGCCGCACGGGGGCTAGAGGACACCCCTTAAGTAGGCAGGAACCGCATACAAAAAAGATTTAAACAACAAAAGTATGCGCGAGTAAATATTTAATTGGCATTAATCACAATTATAACCGCGACACATCCAAACGGACGAAAAATACATAGAAAAAATAATGTGCTATAATAAACTGGAGTGATCAGGTCCACCTAGCTACATATAACATTTTTTCAATAATGTCGCATGCCAAGTGCGTTTCACAGGTTTTCCATCTAATGTCTCGAGATGGTACGCCCCGGTATTGTTTGCCTTCGCTACCCTGTATGGACCTTCCCAACGGGGGCCCAGTTTCCCAGTATCCTCCGCATGACTTGCGTCGTTCGGACGCCAAACCAAGTCACCGTACTTGTAAGAGCGCGAACGCACACGCTGATTATAGTACTTTGCAATTTTTTGCTTGTTATTTGCTTCGTTGACAGCCGAAGAGAGTCTGCGCTCTTCCAGCAAATTAAGATTTTCCCGCAAAGCTTCAGAGTTATTTTGCTCATCAAAATTTTGTATGCGGAACGTTGGTACCCCAATTTCTGCGGGTACAACAGCTTCTGATCCATAGACCAAACTGAATGGGGTCTCACCAGTGCTTGCTTTGGGTGTTGTTCTATGCGCCCATAAAACCTTCGGTAGTTCATCCACCCAACCAACGCGACCATGACCCAACCTAGCTTTGATTCCAGCTACTATATCCCGGTTGGTGACTTCGCACTGGCCATTCGCCTGCGGATGCGCAACAGATGTAAAAGTTTGCTTAATATTAAGCTCCGCGCACCAGCTGCGAAAAGGGTCACCCGCGAACTGCGTACCGTTATCGCTAACAATTTCGTTTGGTATACCAAATCGACAGACGATGTCTTCCCATACAAAATTTTGCACCCTTTTTCCTGAGATTGCTGCCAGCGGTCTCGCTTCGACCCACTTTGTGAAATAGTCGATTGCAACAATCAAGAATTTGATGTTTCCTGCGTGTGCAGAATGTGCGTAAGGTACTGATGTGAGTAACATGTTTAGAAAATAAATGATAAAATTACCTCGGCCTTTTGGGAATGGTCCGACTATGTCGATTGCCCATTTGCAGAATGGCCACGGTGAGGAGACTGGTATCATTGGATGCGCAGGTGCTCTGCTAATAGGTGCATGTATTTGGCATGATTCACATTGCTTAACTATGCGCGCAGTATCCGCGTACATGGTGGGCCAATAATATCCTAGCCGCATTATTTTTGACACAATGGACCTGTGCCCCGAATGGAGTGCGCATGCACCTTCATGCACCTCGCGTACAACTTCCTCTGCCTCTTTCGGGCCAATGCACCTTAAGTGCGGTCCCAAATAATTCTTTTGATATAGGACGTCACCCTCAAGGGCATACAGCGGTGCCTTAACGCGGACTTTCTTTGCATCAGCGGAATCCGCAGGAGATGTGCCATCCCGCAGAAAAGCCACAATGGGTGTCATCCATGTTGAGTTTGATTCCTCAACTGGTGCCACTAAAGGCATCATAACAATGGATTTCGCATTGAGTTCTTCTATTAGAACTTTCTTTCCCATATGATCAAAAGCCAAGGCAGCCAGTTTGCTTAGCGCATCCGCCTTCTTATTTTGCCCACGCATTACGTGGGAGATTTGAAAAGCTTCAAATTGGTCAGCGAGGTTGTGAACAAGCGATAGATATTGCTGCATGGCTATGTCATGCGCTTCGAAATCTCCGTTGATCTGACTGCATACTAGCTTTGAATCCACATATGCGTGCAAAATTTTAACATTTAACCTATGCGCAATGCGCATACCTGCTAACAGAGCCTCATACTCTGCTTCATTGTTCGTAACAGCAAAATTAAACCGCAGTGCGTATGTATGCTCTTCGCCATCTGGGCCTGTTAAAATTATACCCGCACCTGCACCAGATGCGCTGCACGCACCATCGGTGTACAATTCCCATGGTGACAATGTTGGTGCAGGTGGATCCTGATGTTCTGCTGACGCCTCGGCATCCGCAGGTAATTCTGCTAGGTAATCAGCAAGTATTTGACCCTTAACCGCACTGCGCGAAGAGAAATTTATTTCATGTTCACCTAATTCAACTGCCCACTTAGCCATTCGGCCAGAAATCTCAGGCTTGTATAACACCTGAAAGAAAAATGACTTCGTTAGTCAATGCGGTAACCCCGGTCATTGCCGCAAAGTAGGCGTTTACCAACCTGTTTGATTGGTTGATCAGTTAGAACCACAATTGGATGTGCTTGAAAATATCGGCGCAAACGCCGCGCCGTATGGACCAGTGCATATACAAGCTTTTCTATCGGTGAGTAGTTTACTTCGCTCGATGTCAGCGTCTTGCTTACGAAGTAGACCGGCATTTGCGTCTGAGAAAAACCTCAGTCGTTAAGTTTCTGTGATATAAATAAAGCATGTAAATTAATGGATTACCTTTCCGCGATCCGCGATGAGGACTCAGCTGACAGCTTCCTTCGATGCCGCGAGGTACAGTGTTAGCGTTTCTCCTGATACTGGCGCAGTAAGTGTTGGTAATTCTGCAAGCACCTTTTTCATCTCCTGAAAGGCTGATTCTGCTTCCTGAGTCCATACGAAGTCTTTTTTCTTCAAACAATTTTTCAAAGTATTGAAGAATGGTAACTGTCGTTCTGCGGCTTTCGACAGAAACCGCGTGATAGCCGCAAGCTTCCCCGTTAGACTCTGCACATCTTTCTTTGTCTTCAGAGATGGCAAATTATCAATGGCTTCAATCTTTTTGGGATTGGCCTTGATACCCCGCGCTGTCACCACATGACCTAAAAACTTGCCTTCCTCTTCCCCAAAACTACATTTAAGCGGGTTAAGCTTCATGTTGATCCTGCGCAGAGATGCAAATGTTTCTAGGATGTCCATGAGCATGTCTTCTTCGGTGTTACTTTTAATTACCAAGTCGTCGACGTACGCTTCAAGATTTCTACCGATTTGGTGCTTGAATGCTGCGTCAATTACACGCTGATAGGTCGCGCCAGCATTCTTTAAACCGAAAGGCATCTTCGTGTAACAATAAATACCCTGCGGCGTATGAAAAGCAGTCTTGTCCTCATCTTCCGCAGCCATTAAGATTTGGTGATAACCCTTGTATGCGTCCAGAAAACACTTGTAGCTAAATCCCGATAGTGATTCTACCTTCCAGTCTATCTCCGGGAGAGGGTAATTGTCCTTGGGACATGCCTTATTAATATCTTTGAAATCAACGCACATCCTCCAGTTACCGTCAGCCTTTTTTACCAATACAGGATTTGCAACCCATGTCTGATAACGCACTTCCCGCAGAATGCTTGCTTTGACAAGGTTGTCCACCTCTGCGCACAACCAATCACTGCGGTCTAGAGCCATATGCCGCTTCTTTTGCCTAACGGGTGTCAATGATGGATTAACATTTAACTTATGTTCCGCAATATCACGCCGAACCCCAGTCATGTCTGACTCACGCCACGCGAAAACATGTGCGTTTGCGGACAAAATTCCATGCAATTTGGCCTTTGTTTCGGCTGACAAGCCTGCGCCGATTTTAATTCGCTTATCCGGATGCAAGCGATTTGCTATGACTGCACAATTTGCCAGTTTCTCTCCCACGCTAGGAGTGCTTATAGGCGCAACTGAGCCACACAACTCGGTTGTTTGATGTGACGCAACCGTGGCAACGCCTCCTACTGTGGGAAACTTGATCAAACCATGCACTACAGATGGTATGATGTTGAAAAGCCGTATGAAGTTTCTCCCTAGCAGTGCGTTATATCGTGAAGTTGAACGAACCACATAAAAATCGACCAATTCATGCCTGATCATCTGCGGGTTCCTGTCATCCGCAAGCTCTACCATTAATTCTATTCGGCCTAGCGGTCACGAGTTTTCTCCGGAAAACCCTGATAGCGTAATATCAGGCTGGCGTAATTGCGCTTTGACTTCTGCCGGAAGGAAACGATAACAATGCTCATACATAATATCGACACCGCTGCCAGTGTCAACATGCATGCGCTTAACCTGGATTCCGCAATCAGGGATGCGACACTTGATGATAATGGGCTCATTAATAGAATCAATTGACATTACAGGAGGGAAAGTGATTGGGAGAAGCTCCCAATCTTGGTGATCATTGTACTTTCTCCGCTGGCTGATTTTCTCTACGTCAACCATGTTAATGGTTAAGTCGGCATCTTTCGCTTTGTCCACTTTCTGCCATGCGAAAGTTTTAGACTTCGAACCCCCTTCTGCGGCCTTTCCCTTATCCTTTTTAGGTGGTTTTAGATGATCCAATTTGCCCGCGCGAAGCGCCTCCAGAACCCGTTCCATCAAGTTTTTACACCGATTGGTGTCGTGACCATAATCATCATGAAATTCACAATACTTTGTTTTGTCCCGCTTGCCAAATTCTGTAAGCGGAGTTGGAACCGCGAAGGTCGCGCATACTGGCTTCGTTGCCAAAATTTCCTTGGGCGTTTTGGACAAACTTTTGAGCAGCGCATAGTTCTGATTATTGATGCTGCGCTGATTATTGTTTCGATAATTGCCACTTGATTTCCCTTTATCATTCCTGATAGGACCACCGCTAGGATACCTTCCGCGAGAGTTGTTACCACGATTTTGATCGCGCGAACGATCATCATCGTCCTTCCTCTCGTTGCGTGAGCTAGCTGTTGGGATGTCATTATCTTCGCCACTCCGCATATAGTCGTGGCATTCATTAAGCGCCTCAGCATAAGTTGTTGGGACTGTATGGCGCAGACGCCTTACCAGTGTTGGATGACGTTCTGAGTTTATACCATGTATGAGTCCGGAAATCTGTTGCTCTGGTTTGAGATCTGGTATACGCAGGCACTCATTAGTATATCTTGTGAGAAATTCGCCCAAAGATTCCTTGGACTTCTGCACGATGTCATTGCATTCAATGTGAGTGCGCTTGCGTGGTCTCTGATTCTGATATTGCAGCAAAAACTTTGTCCGCAGATCCATAAACCCGGCAATACTACCCGCCGGAAACTTATTAAACCACTCACGAGCAATACCCTGTAGTGTCATAGGAAATATCTGACACGCAACCGGATCCACCCAGCCTTGAGTGCGCATTGCGCCTTCGAAACGCTGTAAAAAATCATCTGGATCGGTCAGGCCATTGTAAGTACCCAACGTGCTAGGTATCTTTGGTGCTGATGGAAACGGGTATGCGGATATATGCGGAGGAAACTTGTTAAAGGTAGTCGGTAGCTCGAAGGGTGGTTTAACAGGATCCCCTTTCAAGTTTGCAAAGAAACGCTTCATCATGTCCTGAACAAAGTCAGGTTGTGAAAATAAGTGAACCATATCAGGAGGTGCAGCCTGCATGAATTGACTTGCAAGATTTGCCTGCCCTTGAACATTTTGCCAAGGTTGACCCTGCGTCTGCGGATATAACCAAGGCTGTTGCGTTGGAAAAGAGGGATAACTTGAAGACGCAGAGTACACAGGTGGCTGTAAAGGAAGCGAAACCTGTGGCGCAGATATCTGCGAAACTTGAGGATACACACTTAAAAGCCCAACTGTATGCGCTGTTATCGGCGCCCAATGAGAGTTTGCATCTGGGATGACACCAAATCCCCAACTATTAAGTAACTCCTGCGCATCCGCAGGAGTTAAAAATTGTGAAACTGGGCGCGGTGGTTGCCAAGGTTGCAACGGTGTAAATGACGAATTCTGCTGAATGCTCTGCGTATGCAGAGGTATTGAAACAGTGGTACTGTAAATAGGTACCTGGCCGCTGCAAACCACATGCGGCCCCGTTGTTCCACCGCTAGTGCCTGTAAAGATGACCCTTGGATCCACTGACGAAAAGTCCAGCCGCGTGGTTGTGACTGGTGAGTTTGCTCTTGGCGGTGTAACCCCGTCTGAATATATCGGCTTGTACCTCTGAAAGGGTTCGCCGGATATAGGTGGAGGGTACATCGTGTACCCCGCCTGAATAGCGGCCCCAGTAGTCATAACCGGTGTCTGTTGGCTACCAGACGGTGCGTTCTGAACATCTGTTTGGGTATGTTCCGATGATTCCTCGGAAGTCATGATACTGTTAAAGAAAAAATTCAAAAATTTTGTAAATAACGAGTTATACAATTCAAAACCTTAAAAAGAAAGAGCAATTAAACAGTCTTGAATTAATTCGACTCTCAATGAAAGCACCACTTGATCATGCATATTTTAACCGTGGGGTTTAATATGCCTACTCAATACATAAGGAGGGGTTTAAGGATCTTAGAACGTGGCTCTCCGGTCTGGCTACCGTGAATAACCCTGGCCGACATGATGATGTCGGCGGGGTGGCCAAGTGATTAAGTCCACCTCTGATAACGGTCGTCGATCAAGAGGCCCCAAATAAGGTCGTAGGTACTAGCTTACGAAAGACTAACCTGTTAACCTTGAAGAGATGCTGAATGATGCTGTTTTGCGTAATGTATCTTCGTGTGCGATAGTTACGTAATATGTCGTGTCTAGTAAATGATGATTAGGGTTTGTATTTATAGGCAAACCCTAATTCTAGAACCGTCCCAGATCACGTTAATCTCATCCATAACTGACTCCCCCGAATCACGGATATAATTATGGAAAAGATATTTACTTGACAGCTAAGCAACCGCCGTACCGGGAACAAAGGAATCAGATACAATCCGCATACCGCATAGCGCACACAAGCACACGCATACGCACACTATTAAGCGCCCGCATGCATATGAGGTGCACATGGGGGTTGCGGTATCATTAGTGACACTATTCCCAAAGGTGTCCAAACGGCTATCGTCGCATCGATGTGCACCAAAACCCGGCTATTGTGCACATCGCGCACAAGCAAATAAATTATATACATACATGTATAACTATTCCACTCACCTTGAAGTCTCGAAGAAAGCAAGCCCAAATCCGTTACTCCGCCAATGAAACGTACCTAATCCATTATCATAATAATAAACAACACAATTAGGGTGGATTACAAACCAACCCATATTGACACCTAGTGCAATATCGACCCGATTGTACTTTCAAACACAATCCATGCCCAAAATTACCAATAATCACTAACTAGAGTGATAATGGTTCCAATAACACCAATCAAACCCAATCGTAAGTGTTAAGCACCCAACTCGCCTAATTTAACACATAAACCCGAATTTTGACCCATTTCAAAATTAGTCAACTCAACACACCCAAAATGGTTTCCAATACTTCCATAATCACTAAACTAAGTGATTATACCCAAAATTAAAGTCTACTTATGGCCAAAACATCAACCAATTCAAAACCCGCCAAGTATCAACATTAACTAGTTTTCATAAACCCACTTCATCATCTAAATGGATTTTACAACTAACAAGCTCAAAACCCTAACTTGAATATCAAATCGTAAAGATAAAATTCAGAGTTGAGACTTACCAATACTACCAAAATGATGCCGCTGACGAGATGAACAACTTTAACACTTGAGCTTTAACCCGAATCAACCTTCTTCTTCCTCAAAACCCACTTTCTTTCTCTAAAACTCACTTTCTCTCACTAGGGTTTGGAAAATGAGAGGAGATGGAGGAAATGAGAATGAGATAAGGTTTGGAACTGATTTGGGGCTTAAAACTCGTCCACCATGCGAAAATACCAAAACACCCTCGAATAACCCTTTAAAAATGGGTTATTTTGGTCAGTTCTGCGCGACGACCAGTCTCGATCCGCGACGCCCAATACGCGATAACTCCCACTCAGATGCGACAGATTTGACAGAAGTGAGGTTCTCAAGTCCATCGCGTTTAAACCATTCCTGTCGCGACCCGCGACGTCCCAGAACGCGATACATTGCTCCCAGACGCGATGAAGGACCTGATGCACCCCAAATTTAGCTTTTGCTAGCATCCAAAGTCAAACGCGGTCATGTAATTACGTCCGAATGATCTAATACAAATTCTTGGACTCCGTATGACGGCCTGAGCGTCATGTTTAGAAAAACGGGGTGTTACAACTCTCCCCAACTTAAATTCGATCAAGTCCTCGTGATCCTAGTCACTTAACTGACCGGACCCGCAATCTATGGTCCTCAACAACGTTACAATCCGACTTCCACCCCATTACGCATTAACCCAAAGATTATTCCATTAACCAATTACACACGTGCACGCATTTCGAAGTGTGCAATACACACAACATCCGAAGTCTATAACGATCACTTAGAATACGCGAAATCACCATGTATTCCTCTAACTCCTGTAGGCAATTCTTCTCAAAGAGTCACCTTTAACCACTAAATCGTCACCCCGCAATTTATTAAAATCCACAAATTCGAGCACAAGAACTTGCTCAATCCCTCGCATCGGGAAAGCTCAACCAATCTCGTACCGAGATATCAACTCCTAGCGTACCCATACCAAGTACATTGCTAGTAACAACCATGTACCAAAATAAAGTCAACCATCTAACCGATGAAGACCGAATAGAAATGAATCCTTACGGGTAACACTTACCACCTAACATTCCTTTTTGTTCGCATACACGGCTAATACACAACTACCGTAAATATGTGATCAAAACACGGCTATTGTATCACTAGTCACACAACATGGTCCTCTCGACCGAACCATCGGCGTTTTGAAACAACCAATAGTTCTCAACACTAACCACATGAAGGTTATTTCAACACAAAACTCAAGGTGTACAAAAACGGCTATTGTCACACCCTCAAGTACACGAAAAACGGCTATCGTGATATATACACAGTGTGCAAAAACGATTATTGCAGCACTACTAACAATATGTGAGCGAAAAACGGCTATCGCATTACTATTACCAACGTGTGAGTAAAAAGCGGCTATTACTCACAACCATGTGCACAAAACGGCTATGTGCACAGTTCACACGGGCAATTAAAATCATAAGCATACAAGTAACGGTTCTTTCCGGAAACCGCTTACCATCAATCACAACCAAGGGTGGTTAACGAAGAGCTAATCCTTCCGGATATCACTCATCACCTATCACAAGTCAAACGTGGTCAACAGGGAGATAACCCCAAATAAACACATACACGTAATTATATCATAATACAAAAAATAGCTATTGTGTGACTACTACCCAAAATGTACGACAATGAGGCATCGTACCCTCTCTCAAAGTCCCATTACGCTACCTCGGTAGGAATATAAATCCTTAATAAAGTCGACACAATTTCTTTGATATAACATTACCAACTTCCTCGTGTGGTAGTACAAACTCCCCACTTAGAACTTTGCTCCTCAATCAAATAGCCAAGACTACAAAGTCAATCGATTTCACCATTTACCGGCGTACGCGACCATACTTGGCGCCGGTCCCTCTTCCCGAATTCTCGAGAACTCAGTTCAATAATAATAAGAACTAACGTCTACCGTCACCCGTTTGCGCCACTTAAGCGATGACACAATGTCAACACAACACGTATCTTTTTAGAACAAAATTACCGCTACCCGCAAGGTAGACTTTTCCAACTATCAAATTCTTTCTACCCGTCACCACTACAAAATCATCCGAACGATGATACACCCATGCTCACCCTCCTGGAAAAGAGTGACTATTGCTCCAACAACGAATGCCTACCACCTTGCATCCCATAACACGTACGTCATCAAACCTTGCTTTAACACTTAGTATACAAAAGATTCTGGATCGTCCTTCGCCACTTCATACCAATCATTCATTAACAAAACACAAACATCACTCTTGCAGTCGTCCGATTGCTAAAGCTTGTAAAATTTCACTTAGTCACTCATGTACATAAGGGTTTCAGTAAGGTACCCTAAGTACACTGTAACCATAACCATCGAAGTCGCACATCACGCCCGCAGGTATGAAAAGGCACCTGACATCGCGTTACGTAGACTCCATTACCAACATACATCGAGGTCAAATAACTCAATCTCTAGGATTTCATTCGGCCGATGAACCCCATGGTTCACCATCTTCACTCCAAAAGCGAACATACGCTAACAGCCTAACACCGAAGCCTGTTATCATGGCTTGGTAGAATCATTTACTCAATCACTAAGGAATGCTTGGTTGCACCAAGTCTTACATCCTTCGTCCGTGAATCCAAATGTCACCATAGGGTAATTCCATTAGGAATGTCCTTCTAACAATAATACGCACGACAAAATCAGAACCTTAAGGGTCTCACTCAAACGAGCTTAACGACCCGATACCAACCAAATGCCTAAGCATCTAAAGACTCGCGCAACAGAGCCAAGGCACAACACGGTACTCCTACACTCTAATAAGTGAAACCCGAAACCATAAACGTAAACCGTCCGCTCGCTACTGATTATCCCCAACGGTAAATAAAGTTTAGCTAAGACTCACGTACACCCCGTATGTTATTACTAACAAACAACATACAATATCACACTAAAAGTACCTGAAGCAACATCGTTGGACCCTTGTGCTTCACTAATAATCAGATAGTCGTGCTCTAACCTCTTAACCCAATCTTTAAACGTTTCGGGACATTCCGACTTTCGGTGTCCCTCCTTTCGGCAGATAAAGCACTTGATCACGCCCGGCGGTACACCCGTGCAATCCCTTGCCAAATGTCCTTGTTCACCACACGTAAAACACGTATGCACGGAACCTCCCAACTTTTTCGTCTGATTTCTAACCAACTCGGGACACTCTGGCCTTCGGTGTCCTTTGATGTGCGTAGAGGTGTATACGAAATAGTTATATTTTTAGTACAAAATACTATTAAATACGATACAATTTTACACAAGTTATTTATTTATTTATAGAGTGGATATACCTAAACCTTGCTACAACACTTATAGGTAGTGTACCTAATCGTACAGTAGTGTAGTTTTTAGTAAGTCCGGTTCGTCCACAGGGAACTCGCCAAGTTTAACGCTATATTTTTAAAACTATATTTGTAAATAAATATATATATAAATATAAGTAGTATTATTATTATAAAAGGGGGTTTTTACCGTTTAATGACCGGTTTGTCGATTTTAAAACTTAAGTCGCAGTTAAAACCTAATGTAAAATATTAAAAAAATAAATATAACTTAATTTAAAGCGTAAAGTAAATAACGATAATGAAATTGCGATAAATAAAATTGCGATAATTAAAAAGTACGATAATTAAAAGTGCAATAAAATGACAGTAAATAAAATGCGATAATTAAAAGTTCAATTAAATATGAAATAAAGGAATTATGCTTATTTAAACTTCCGTAATCATGATGTTTGACGTGTTGATTTTAGTTTTATTACCATGGATTAATTGTCCTTTGTCCTGGATTATTCAATATGTCCGTCTAGTTTTTGTCCATAACAGTCCATCAGTCATAAATATAAAGTGCGAGTGTCCTCGTCAAATTATCCTTATATCCGAAGTCAAATATTTCAACTAATTGGGGACTTAAACTATAATTACGCCAAGTGTCCTTGTACATAATTCACCCCTATTTTAATAAATCCATTAACTATTAATCCATTCCCGTGTCTGGTTAAATGAACGATTATTTGTACTTATAAATATCCCGCCCATCGTGTCCGATCGAGTGTATGTGGTTATTTATAGGTACATCCAATTGTAAATATTTATATTAAATTAACAAACTATCATTTAATTAAACAAATATAAAGCCCATTAATAGCCCATAGTCTAATTTCCACAAGTGTCGTTCTTTTGTCTAAACCCCAATTATGGTGCAAAGCCCAATTACCCCGTCTTAATATTTTAGCCCAACATCACGATTACTTCATCTTAAATAAGCATAATAATAACTTAGCTACGAGATATTAATTTAAAAAGGTTGAACATAACTTACAATGATTAATAATAGCGTAGCGTTACACGGACAGAATTTCGACTTACACCCATACAACATTCACTAACATACCCTTATTATTATTAAAATTAAAATTAAAATTATAATATATATATATATATATATATATATATATATATATATATATATATATATATACACACGTTGAGAGAATGAAAAAAGAAAAAGATGTGTGTATTTGATCAAAAACTGCGAAATTTATAGGATGTCACTTGATTCTGTTCACCATGCGATCGCAAGGGTTTATAACTGCCAGGCCATGCGATCGCATGGCCCCCTGGGACAGCTCAACTTTGGTTGTTTTCTTCTTGCCGACGGTTTTATATAATATATATATATATATATATATATATATATATATATATATATATATATATATATATATATATATATATATATATATATATATATATAATTTTAAGAATTAATTATATATTATATTATATTCATGTGCATAGTTGACTTGTAATTTTTAGTCCGTTGCGTCGAGCGTTGAGAGTTGACTCTGGTCCCGGTTTCGGATTTTCGAACGTCCTTGCGTATAATTTAATATCTTATACTTTGCGTTTTGTGTCTTGTACTCTTGTAATTTTGAGACGTTTCTCATCAATAATTTGAACCACTTTGATTGTACTTTGTACTTTTTAGCTTTTTGGTCGTTTGCGTCTTCAAATCATCGAATCTGTCTTTTGTCTTCACCTTTTATTATTTAAACGAATATCACTTGTAAATAGAACAATTGCAACTAAAAGCTTGTCTTTCTTGAGGGATAATGCTATGAAATATATGTTCGTTTTTAGCATTATCAAATATTCCCACACTTGAGCGTTGCTTGTCCTCAAGCAATATAGTCTTGAAATAAAACTTTACTAGAATCACTTCTTTATTCTTCACACTTTGTACATCAGTGATTTTAATACGGCGGTATAAACAATGATAGTAACGTTGTGGTTTACAGTCCCACATGACTATGAAAATTTAGATCCTTTAGGAAATTGGATCTTTATGAAAACATTTGATCTTTTGAAAATTCAATCTAGCTTTTACCCTAGATAAGTTTTCCGGAATAACCCTTCACCGGTGTTTGCAAAATTGTTTTTGTGGGTTTTGTGGGTTTCAGATTTGAAAATTTTAGCTCAAAACTTGCGGTTTTGTGTCACCCACTTGCTAACCTTGTATTAGGAAAGCAACACGTCCAGTTTACTTGCTCCGCATATTACCTTTCGGTAAACTACCGTCCGGTTGTAAAGGAAAGCGTTGAACAAGCAACTGTTAAGGTAATGTCCCGTGACATGCTTTTAATTATGGTCTATAACGTGTCGGATGCAATTACTATCCTTGGTAGGAGCAATAGTAAAGATCACCCTATAGTTTTTCGGTCTGGCACAAGGTCCTGTCTTTGACCATGCTATGCAACCACCGTTCTTACGGTTGACACCCGATTTGGTTCAGGTGACCTAATGAATTCTAGGTGAATTCTTAGGATTATACGTTCAATGATAATGAGCTCATTGAAAATGGGTTTTCAGAAAACAAATCGGTTTGTAGTTTGATCAAAATATTTTCTCGTTCAAGCTCAAGTTTAGATATCATCGAATTCCATGAGTTTGAATTCTCAATCTTTAAAAGTCAATCTCAAGGATTGAGTAATATCAGTCTTAAAGGCTGATTTTTGATCTTTAAGGAGATTATCCTTTCTGGGGATCTGATTCATTAGTCTTATCAAGCTAATTTGCACGGCGCCCTCCCTATTTTACGAGACAGATCCTCTCATGATTAGGATAAGTCTGACCACATGGCGACCCTGTTTGATGCTGAGGTCCGTGGATTTCCAGCTGATTTTCGAAAAAACTTTTCAAGGTTTTTCGTAGACTCTACAACTGGTCTGGACGGCAACTTCCTGACCTAAATCAAGAAGCGTGTCTTTTTCGAAAGACTTTACTTCCTTTTAATGATGTAATTGATTCATCGTGTAGATCCATATTTTCTTTCAAATATATTATAAGAAATTGGGTAAAACTGATAAAATTGTCCAAAACAAAAGTATCTTCAGTTATTTGTACAAAAATATGTGATATATGTTCTAAATAATTTGGTAAATTTTTCCCACACTTGGCTTTTATTTTCCTTTCTTTGCCTTTTTATTTTCCTCTATTCCATTTTAAATGAATTCTAACATTTTAGGTTGTTTCTCAATTTATGTCCTTTCCGAGGTAACAATAATTTCGGTGTTAACACCTAGTTTTATCGTTCATAAATATGTATAAACATGATTTTGAATTCATTTATTTGAAAATTTTGAAAAATTTTACTAGAATTGGGTAGTCAGTATATAAGACTAGGGCTGTTCTTTATTATCAGAGAGCACTAGATTCTAATACAACTACTGCGTTACTAGTATTTTTAATGGTAACCAAGTGTTTAAATTAAAATTTTTTAAAAATCCGAAAGAATTTAACCCCTTCCCACACTTAAGATCTTGCAATGCCCTCATTTGCAAGAAATCAGTAGCAATTTAAATTATTGAGGGTGAGTAGCGTAGAAAAATGATTAAATTTTACCAAAGTTTCCAAACATATTGGCTTTTTTTTTAATGTTTTTGGCATACTTTAGATCAATAAGATTAAAAATAATGATAATAAAATTTCTCGTCCCGCCCTCGGGTAAAGCAATTTTGATTCAATGACCTAGTCTTCAACTCACGACGAATTTTAAAAATCATATTTTTAGCTTGGTGAAATAAAGTAAATTTTTGTTTTTAAATTCACACCAAACTTAAATTTAAAATGCATAAAATTAAAAATTCATTCAAATATAATTAATATTTTTAATTTTACAAACTTATATTAAAAATAGTAGTTTAAAATATTTACAAACTTAAATATATTGATTTTAAAATTTTATAATATTAATTTTAAAAACAAGGTAAAAATTAACATTAAAAATCTTTTTGGTCTTTTATCCCACTTTAATCAATCAAATATTATCAAAAATATACGCCCCTCTTTTCGGTAAAGTAATTTCGGTTCAACGACCTAGTTTTACTCCTGACAAATTTCTGAAATATTTTGGGTTGATTGATTAAAGATATTTATACCTTAAGAATAAACGGTAAATTTCGCAGTGATGTAATAAATTTTTGTATGATATCAATAATTTTGGTTACGCATACCTAATTTTATTGAATACCAATTTAATACTTTATAGCGAACGATTCAGCGTTTATTATCAAAAAGTTAAAAGCAATAAAAATAAAAATAAAAACTGTACATACTTACCTGTGAGATAGAATTCTCAGAGACCTGCTTTAGCCGACTCATAAGAGAGTCGTGTGATTTGATTTTCCATAGCTACGTAAGCATAACCTCGATTCTTCAATATCTTTTCTTCTAAACATATGAACGGTCCTTCTCTGCATAGAGTAACAAATTCGGTATTTGAATATGTTTGATTATTTGAACATTTACCTTCGTGTGACCATTTTCCGCATTTATAACATCTTTCAAGGTGTCGTGCTCTTCTTTTTGTTGCGGATTTTGATTTTCCTTTACCAAAATGTATCTTATGATGATCATTTCTGAGTTCTTTTCTTACTCCGTCCATTTTGGCTCTTATGAATGATACCAGTTCACTTGGAAGTGTATCATTATTACGTTTAGTAATCATAGCGTGTAGCATTAGACCATGGTTCAGATCAAAGGAATTCTTCATCTCGTAAAACCTAAAAAAATATAAAAATTCAGAATGGGGGGAGAAGACTAGTTCTTTAGGGTCTGCTAGGGAAAGACCATTCGGATTCCATTCTCAAGAACTACACGAAAACAGAATATCTAACTCTAACAGAAATATATATTTCCCTAAAAAGATTCGAATCTTCCCACACTTAGTTAGCCGTGGTGTCGAAATTGTGATTAACTTCATCTTCAACTTCCATTGGATTATCTATGTAATGTTTAACTCTGTGACCATTAACTTTAAATTTAATCCCATTTGAATTTATTAATTCTACTGTTCCGTACAGGAAAACTCTTTTGACGATGAATGGTCTAGACCATCTTGATTTCAATTTTCCAGGAAATAGCTTGAATCGTGAATTGAAAATAAGAACTCTGTCTCCTTCCTTAAATTCTTTTGAACTTCTGATTCTTTTATCATGCCATTTCTTTGTTCTTTCCTTATATATTAACGAATTTTCGTATGCTTTATGTCTTAATTCTTCTAATTCGTTTAGCTGACTTGACCGTAGACGTCCGGCTTCATGTATATCAAGATTATATGTCTTCAACGCCCAAAATGCTTTATGTTCAATTTCTACTGTAAGATGACATGCTTTTCCGTAAACGAGTCTGAAAGGTGTGGTTCCAATTGGAGTTTTGTAGGCTGTTCTAATAGCCCAGAGTGCATCCTCTAATTTCATGGACCATTCCTTCGGATTTGATCCTACGGTTTTCTCTAGAATACGTTTTAAAGCTCGGTTGGTATTTTCAACTTGTCCACTTGTTTGTGGATGATACGCGGTTGAGGTTTTATGAGTTACTCCATATCTTTTGAGAACTTTCTCAAGTTGATTATTACAAAAATGAGTACCCCGATCACTTATTAAAGCTTTCGGTGTTCCAAACCTAGCAAAAAGACGTTTTAAAAAGTTGACTACAACTCGTGCATCGTTAGTCGGGAGAGCTTGTGCTTTCGCCCATTTAGATACATAATCAATGGCAACGAGAATGTAGAGATTATTATGAGATTTTGGAAATGGACCCATAAATTCAATACCCCAAACGTCAAATACTTCACATACTTGAATGACATTTTGTGACATTTCATCACGTTGACTTATTTTTCCGGCCCTTTGACAAGCATCACAGGATTTGCAAAGAAGGTGTGCATCTTTGAAAATTGTAGGCCAATAGAATCCAGCGTCGTAAACTTTTCTTGCTGTGAGTTGAGGCCCATAATGCCCTCCTGTTGGTCCTGTGTGACAATGGTTTAAGATTTGACTAGCTTCATCCCCGAATACACATCGGCGTATTATTCCATCAGGACAACTTTTAAACAAATGTAGATCTTCCCAGAAATAGTGTTTTATATCACTAAAGAATTTCTTTCGTTTTTGGTACGACAATCCTTTTTCAAGGAATCCACATACTAAGTAATTTGCATAGTCTGCAAACCATGGAATTTCACTATAATCTATCTTTAATAGATATTCATCAGGAAAGTTATCTTGTATGGCTGATTCATTTAGAACTTCTAATTCAGGATTTTCAAGACGAGAAAGATGATCAGCGGCGAGATTTTCTGCTCCCTTTTTATCTCAGATCTCAATATCAAACTCTTGTAAGAGTAAGATCCAACGGATTAATCTTGGTTTGGCATCTTGTTTCGAAAATAGATATCTAAGAGCAGAATGGTTAGTATAGACCACCGTTTTTGCTAGAACGAGATATGAACGAAATTTGTCAAAAGCAAAGACAATAGCAAGGAGTTCTTTTTTAGTAGTTTTGTAGTTCGTTTGTGCTCCTTGTAACATCTTACTAGCATAATAAATATGTTGAAATCGTTTTTCAATCCTTTGTCCTAAAACGGCTCCCATTGCAAAATCACTTGCATCGCACATTAGTTCAAGCGGTAGATTCCAATTTGGAGTTATCATGATCGGCGCATTAGTGAGTTTTTCTTTAAGAATATTAAAAGATTTGATGCATTCATCTGAAAAGATGAATGGAGCATCCTTTTCTAGGAGTGGCAATTTTAGAAAAATCTTTTATGAAACGTCGGTAAAAACCGGCATGCCCTAGAAAACTCCTAATTCCTCTAACATTGGTGGGATGTGAAAGTTTAGCAATTACATCTACTTTAGCTCTATCTACTTCAATTCCTTCCTTTGAAATTTTATGACCAAGAACGATGCCTTCTTTAACCATGAAATGGCATTTCTCCCAATTAAGTACTAGATTTGATTGTTCGCATCTAATAAGCATTCGTTCAAGATTAACTAGACATGTTTCAAAAGTATCACCGAAGACTGAAAAGTCATCCATGAAAACTTCCATGCATTCTTCTATCATGTCATGAAAAATCGCCATCATGCACCTTTGAAAGGTTGAAGGGGCGTTGCAAAGTCCAAATGGCATGCGTTTGTAAGCAAAAGTACCATAAGGGCACGTGAATGTGGTTTTCTCTTGGTCCTCGGGTGCTATTGGAATTTGAAAATATCCGAATAAACCGTCAAGAAAACAATAGTAACTATTTCCGGCTAATTTTTCCAACATTTGATCAATGAAAGGTAAGGGAAAGTGATCTTTTCTGGTGGCGTCATTTAATTTTCTATAATCAATACAAACAATCCATCCTGTTACAGTCCTAGTAGGAATAAGCTCATTTTTCTCATTTGTGATGACAGTCATGCCACCCTTCTTAGGTACGCATTGAACTGGGCTTACCCATAGACTATCAGAGATTGGATAAATTAAACCTGCATCAAGCAGTTTAATAATTTCTTTCTTAACAACATCTTGCATATTGGGATTTAGTCTTCGTTGGCGTTGCACATACGTTTTATGACCTTCTTCCATAAGGATTTTATGTGTACAATACGAAGGACTTATTCCTATAATGTTATGAATCTTCCATGCAATAGCTGGTTTATGAGCTTTTAGCACAGAAATGAGTTGAGATTTTTCATTTTCCGTAAGAGAAGACGATATTATTATAGGTAATTCAGATTCACCATGTAAATAAGCATATTCCAAATGGTTTGAAAGTGGCTTTAACTCTAATTTCGGTGGTTCTTCTATCGATGATTTATATCGATATCTGTCTTCTTCTTTTAGCATTTGAATTTCTTATGTAGTAGGTTCATATCCATTAGCCATAAGTGTAGCTAACATTTCAGCTTCATCAATTGGTTCAGTTCCTTCTCCTAAAGAACATTCTCCTGTTCCTTGTAATTCTGGAAATTCTTCTAACAATTCTGTATGTGAATCTATGGTTTGAATATAATAACATGTATCATTTGCAAATTGCGGTTGTTTCATGGCTCTATCAACAGAAAAGGTAACACTCTCGTCCTCTATACTTAGGGTCAGTTTCTTACCTAACATGTCTATTATTGCTTTTGCCGTGTTTAAGAATGGTCTTCCTAATATTAGAGGAACTCGAGAATCTTCTTCCATCACCAGAATAACAAACTCTACTGGAAATACTAAAGTACCGACTTTAACTAGCATGTTTTCCATTATCCCTCTAGGATATTTTACTGATCGATCGGCTTGTTGTATGCTTATTCGTGTTGGTTTCAATTCTCCAAGGTCTAGTTTAGCGTATAGTGAATATGGCATTAGATTTATACTAGCACCTAAATCTGCCAATGCTTCTATTGAACTAAGACTACACAGAAAACATGGAATTGTGAAACTTCCTGGATCTGATAATTTTTCTGGTATCTTATTCAACAGTACTGCAGAACAATTAGCATTCATAGTAACAGCCGAGAGTTCTTCCATTTTCTTTCTATTTGTGATTAGATCTTTCAGAAATTTAGCATATCTAGGCACTCCTGAAATCACATCAATGAAAGGAAGATTTACATTTATTTGTTTAAACATATCCAAGAATTTGGATTGCTCTGCTTCAAGTCTCTCTTTTCTCATTTTACTCGGGTAAGGAAGTGGTGGTTGGTATGGTTTAACATAAGGTTTAGCTTTAACTGTGTTGTCTTCATTAACCTTTTCAACTACCGGTTCTTTTTCCTTTTCTTGATCAGACCGTGGTTCTTGTGGAATAGAAATAGTGTCTTCAGAAATTACAGGTATTTCAGGTGGTTTAAGTATAATAACACTTCTCGTGGTAATGGCTTTAGCTGTTTCATTCCGGGGGTTAGCATTTGTATCACTAGGTAAACTTCCCGGTTTTCTTTCACCTATTAACATTGCTAGGTTACTTACTTCTTGTTCCAAATTTTGAATAGAAGCTTGTTGATTTCTAAATGCTTGGGCATTTTGTTCATTCGTTTGTTTCTGAGATGTGAAAAATTGAGTTTGAGATTCAACTAGCTTTGACATCATATCTTCTAAATTTGGCTTTTTATTATCGGTTTGTGGTGTTTTGTTTTGAAAAATAGGTCTTTGCTAGTTGTAAGTATTATTGGATACTTGTTGATTGCTAGAACCTTGTTGATTGTTGTATGGAATATTTCGGTTATAATTCTGATTTTGATTGTAGATCGGTCTTGGCGGTTGATAATTATTCTGATAATTATTTCCAGGCCTTTGGTTCATGTATGAAACATTCTCTCTTTGTTCCATTGTTTGTTCAATACTGAGACAATCTTTTGTCAAATGTGGTCCTCCACACTGCTCACAACTAATTCGTATTGAGTGAATATCTTTAGTCATCTTTTCCATATGTCTCTCTACAACATCTATCTTTGCAGAAATGGAATCAAAGTCATGGCTAGAATTGGCTCTAGCTGCTTTAGATGATCTAACGTTATCTTTTTCTTGGTGCCACTCATGTGAGTGGGAAGCAGTGTTATCAATAATATAGTAAGCTTCGGTTGCGGTTTTCTTCATAATGGAACCACCAGCTGCTATATCGATGTCTTTTCTTGTAGTGATGTCGCATCCTTGGTAGAATATTTGTACTATTTGACAGGTGTCTAAACCATGTTGCGGACATCCTCTTAATAACTTTCCAAATCTTGTCCACGCTTCATATAGAGTTTCATTTGGCTTTTGCGTGAACGTAACAATTTCTCCTTGAAGTCTCACGGCTTTAGATGCCGGAAAGAATTGTTTAAGAAAATTTTCAACTAAGACATCCCATGTATCAATCGACCCTTCAGGTAACGATTCTAACCAATCTTTGGCTTCTCCCTTTAAAGTCCAGGGAAATAACATGAGATATATCTGTTCATCCTCCACTTCTCTTATTTTAAATAGAGTACAGATCCTATTAAAGGTACGAATATGTTCATTTGGATCTTCCTTCGGCGCACCACTAAATTGGCATTGATTAGTTACCATGTGTAGGGTTTGTCTTTGATTTCATAATCTGGCGCATTAATGTCTGGTTGAGTAATTGCGTGACCTTGGCCAGTGCGTTTAGCTCTCATTCGGTCTTCCATACTTAGAGGTTCCAAATTCCCCATGATTCTAGAGGATTCTGATTTAATGGGTTGTTCCCCGACAATCTCTGTTTGAATAATTGGTGGTTCCGGAGGAAAGATTAATGGTTCAGGATCTTTGAATTATCCCTGAATATCCTCCGGATTCTCAATTGTGAGGTCGGGTTCAAAAAATGGATTATCGGAAATTTGAATTGGAGTACTTGGTTGACTAGATGACGATTCTAAAGAAAAATCAACGGCGACAGTATTGGCTAGATGTCTTGATCGAGTTACAGGTGGTGAACGTATAAAAGGTGGTGAACGTTTTGCTCGGTGCATTCACTGAATATCCTATTAGTTATAAAAGATAAAAATTATATAAGTTATCAAATTAATAGACTTTTCTGATTTTGCCCACAACTCGCCACTAACAAATACAACTATTACTACAAACCGGAAAATTTTGGATGTCTATCAATTTAACCACTTAAAATAATTTTTCGTTGAAAATTAAAGAAATTTTAGAGAAGAAATAGAAAATTCTATGTCCTAAAAACTAGAGCGTCGTGAAATAAGAAAGAAAAAGAGCGCGTCGGAAAACGTCGAAAAATAAAAGGTCAAAAAAATAAATAATAAAAAGAACGTAGCGCGTCGAAACTTAAAAGTCTAAAAACTAAGAATTAAAAGTTGCATCTAAAAGTATTAAAGCTTAAAAGGAATTCTATATCCAAAACGGTAATAACTTAAAAAGTACTAAAATTTATAAAACGGCGTCGCAAAATTCTAAAGCACCTAAATCTTAGTCTAAAGAAGAAGTACTTAAGAGATTTTACGGCAAAGCCTAAAAATCTAAAAATAAAAATAACTACGACTAAAACTATGACTTAAAACTAAATACGAACGAAAAATACAAATAATACGCTAAAACAAATAAAAAGATACAAAATATAAAAATAAACTTAAAGTTGTAAAAAATACAATTTTTATAAAAATATTATTTTTATATTATTTATTTATAAAAGTATTAATTTTATAATTTATTAAAACTAATTAAAACTAAAAATACAAATTAAATAAATAACTAAAACTAAATAATTAAATAAGTAACCCTAATTAGGGTTTTAATTAATAATAATAATAATAATTACTCCGTAATTAATGCAGAAGTGGGTTAACTCTGGCGTGACAGGGCTGCTCATGCGATCGTATGAGATATAGTCTCCAGGTTCATGCGGTCGCATGGGCCTGAATTTCGGATCAAATATTGGGCTGCTACAGTGTAGCCCGAATACTTTTTTTTTTTGTTTTTATAAAATATTTAAATAAACAAATAAAAACTTGTATTTTAAAAACTAAAATAAAAATAAAGAAAATTTATAATTTTATATATATAAACTCTAAAATATATATATATATATATTTTGTTTTTCTTTTTATATTTTTGTATTAAAACGTATTTTTACAAAAGCGTATTTTTACAAAAGTAAGCTAATAATTTTTTTTTATATAAATAGCGTTTTGCTTCCGGCGTTTAAGCAGTCCCCGGCAGCGGTGCCAAAAATACTTGATGTGCGTAGAGGTGTATACGAAATAGTTATATTTATAGTACAAAATACTATTAAATACGATACAATTTTACACAAGTTATTTATTTATTTATAGAGTGGATATACCTAAACCTTGCTACAACACTTATGACAGTGTACCTAATCGTACAGTAGTGTAGTTTTTAGTAAGTCCGGTTCGTCCACAGGGAACTCGCCAAGTTTAACGCTATATTTTTAAAACTATATTTGTAAATAAATATATATATATAAATATAAGTAGTATTATTATTATAAAAGGGGGTTTTTACCGTTTAGTGACCGGTTTGTCGATTTTAAAACTTAAGTCGCAGTTAAAACCTAATGTAAAATATTAAAAAAATAAATATAACTTAATTTAAAGCGTAAAGTAGATAACGATAATGAAATTGCGATAAATAAAATTGCGATAATTAAAAGTGCAATAAAATGACAGTAAATAAAATGCGATAATTAAAAGTTCAATTAAATATGAAATAAAGGAATTATGCTTATTTAAACTTCCGTAATCATGATGTTTGACGTGTTGATTTTAGTTTTATTACCATGGGTTAATTGTCCTTTATCCTGGATTATTCAATATATCCGTCTGTTTTTTGTCCATAACAGTCCATCAGTCATAAATATAAAGTGCGAGTATCCTCGTCAAATTATCCTTATATCCGAAGTTAAATATTCCAACTAATTGGGGACTTAAACTATAATTACGCCAAGTGTCCTTGTACATAATTCACCCCTGTTTTAATAAATCCATTAACTATTAATCCATTCCCGTGTCCGGTTAAATGAACGATTATTTGTACTTATAAATATCCCGCCCATCGTGTCCGATCGAGTGTATGTGGTTATTTATAGGTACGTCCAATTGTAAATCTTTATATTAAATTAACAAACTATCATTTAATTAAACAAAACCATTAATAGCCCATAGTCTAATTTCCACAAGTGTCGTTCTTTTGTCCAAACCCCAATTATGGTACAAAGCCCAATTACCCCGTCTTAATATTTTAGCCCAACATCACGATTACTTCGGCTTAAATAAGCATAATAATAACTTAGCTACGAGACATTAATTTAAAAAGGTTGAACATAACTTACAATGATTAATAATAGCGTAGCGTTACACGGACAGAATTTCGACTTACACCCTTACAACATTCGCTAACATACCCTTATTATTATTAAAATTAAAATTAAAATTATAATATATATATATATATATATATATATATATATATATATATATATATATATATATATATATATATATATATATATATATATATATATATATACACGTTGAGAGAATGAAGAAAGAAAAATATGTGTGTATTTGATCAAAAACTGTGAAATTTATAGGATGTCACTTGATTCTGTTCACCATGCGATCGCATGGGTTTATAACTACCAGGCCATGCGATCGCATGGCCCCCTGGGACAGCTCAACTTTGGTTGTTTTCTTCTTGCCGACGGTTTTATATAATAATATATATAATAATATATATATATATATATATAATATATATATATATATATATATATATATATATATATATATATATATATATATATATATATATATATATATATATATATATATATATATATATATATATATATATATATATAATTTTAAGAATTAATTATATATTATATTATATTCATGTGCATAGTTGACTTGTAATTTTTAGTCCGTTCTGTCGAGCGTTGAGAGTTGACTCTGGTCCCGGTTCCGGATTTTCGAACGTCCTTGCGTACAATTTAATATCTTGTACTTTGCGTTTTGCATCTTGTACTCTTGTAATTTTGAGACGTTTCTCATCAATAATTTGAACCACTTTGATTGTACTTTGTACTTTTTAGCTTTTTGGTCGTTTGCGTCTTCAAATCGTCGAATCTGTCTTTTGTCTTCACCTTTTATTATTTAAACGAATATCACTTGTAAATAGAACAATTGCAACTAAAAGCTTGTCTTTCTTGAGGGATAATGCTATGAAATATATGTTCGTTTTTAGCATTATCATCCTTCTTTACGACAATTGTAACAATCACTTCATCACCTCTCCGTATCGTACACTCCCAAATCTTGTGGCCCCTCACCCCACAATTGTAACATTTAGGCATACTAGTGACCGACACTATCTTCATCTTGCTCCCACACCTTCGGTCGCATTACTTTCTTTTGTACTAGGGCCACTTCTTGATTCGAACTTTCTCTTACCCAAAGGGTGATCCACAAATTTTGGAGCATGAAATTCAATCTCCATAATCGCTCCTTCGTCACCGTTAACTTGAGGTTTAGGAAACCTCTTTTCGAACTCTTCCCTTACGACTTTAACCACTTGGTCTCAGACCATTTCCGTTATTCGTCCTTCAACCAACTCTTGGTTACTTCCCTAACTTTGTCGGTGAAAACCGAGACATATTGTTCAAACACGGCCTCAATCCTTAACGTTAACTCATCCTTCCCCTCGTGAATAGGCTCACTCGTTCCGTATCCATCTTCCGTCTTCATTCTTAAGAATGCAATCGATTAATCAACGAACGAGTACAATCATACATACAATCCCGACCCATCTTGCTCGAAAATCGTCTTACATCACTTGTCAAATACGACTTGCACCCGTAAAAATGGTAGCTAGTCATTATTACGCATACACGCCGTATCCACTCGTTAGCACCACGCGCTTTGTTCGATGATATAAACCAACACAAACACAAAATATATTAATAATATCCGCACATTGATATAAACGTTAGTCCCCTATAACTAGGACACTAACCAAATTCCCATTCCAACCCGTAATCCTACAGGTCCCGCAAAAAATAAGCACACACAAAAGTCTAAGTCTAGGCACCTATCTCAAGTCACCTAAATCCCTTAGACCATGCTCTGATACCACTTGTAACAATCCAACCCGTATTTAAACCGGCTCGTAATTTTTTTCTTCTTAATACATTAATATTTAGGTCCCAATTATGTTTCCGAAACATCTTTAACACAAATAATAAGTTCAATAAACTTTTAAAACATTTAATACATAGTTTAAATATCCGTAAGGGCGAACACGACCCGACTATTTAATTTCCAACAAAACCGAGCATGGTGATTGGGACTATGCTACCCAATCCTAATCGAGTCCAAGAACAAGATCTTCTAGAGCAACCTATCCAAGATCTCTAATCTCCATGCTTACCCGAGCTGCCATCACGCGAACCTATAAAAATATCAACAACGAGAGGGTAAGCTAAAGCTTAATGAATGCAATAATTATACACATACATATATAATTTACCTACTTGCACTCCTTTACCCAAACCACACATTAATCCCGCATGTCAAAGCATAAGAAACTAGCATCATCAATCTTACCACAATACTCTCGTATATCAAGCGTAAAAGCTAGTAACATCAATTGCACCATAATTACCTCGTGTATCAATTCGCACAAGCTAGTAACATCAATCGTACAACTAGCATAAACCTTAGCATATTCTCGCATATCATCTCGTAACAAAAGCTAATATCGTCAAAATCGTACAACTAGCGACCTCATTAGCAAAATAATCATAATAATAATTTAATGCTATCATCAACAATTTATAAACCATGGTTAACCAAGATCGCAAGGGAATGACCTCGCGAACAAGTCATCGGTGTTCATAACAACCGTTAGCTCTCAAAAACGGCTATGGTATGCTAACCCCCGTGGTGTTCCAAAACGGCTATGGCATCACCCCCTCAAGTGTTCCAAAACGGCTATGGCATCACTTGGCAAATCGTGTGAGTAAGAACCGGATATTCGGTTAGCGCCCAAAACGGCTATGGTATGCTAACCCCGAGGTATCCCAAAACAGCTATGGTATTCCCCCAAAGTATTCCAAAATGGCTATGGCATCACTTAATAATGGCTATTACTCACAACCATGTGCACAAAATGGCTATGCGCACAATTAACAAATAATAATATGTATATATATATATATACATATATATATATATATATATATATATATATATATATATATATATATATATATATATATATATATATATAACGGGTTACACAAACCTCAAGTCGCAAGTAGGCAAATTATATATGTGCGGATGTGTGGTTTGGGTAAAGGAGTGCAAGCAGGTAAATTATAAATGTATGTGTATAATTATTGCATTCACTAAGCATTAGCTTACCCTCTCGTTGTTGCTATTTTTATAGGATCGCGTGATTGGCGGCTCGGGTAAGCATGGGGATTAGAGATCTTTGAAGAAATTAATAACAAAACACACCAATACTTTATTCGATTCAACAGATCAATGGATCAACAATACAGCAGGTTTTAATCGAGGAACAAAGAATCAAAATTACACACACTTATAATTGCAGAGACTATTAAACGAATTACAAGAATCAAAATGAAGGATATTGAAAACTAGAAGAACAAGATGATGTGATAATATGAAATCTGGAACAATTGGCTTAGAACACAAAAGGGACTCAAACCCTAATTGTTTGAACGATGCAGCCACTGGAAACAATAGAATAATATATATAGGCAAGAGAATGAAGGAATGACACATCTGGACCTCCAACTTTACTTCCCAAAACAGCACCAAACTTCTATTGTTCCAACTTTGACCACTACACATAAACTTGAACAAATATTAGAAAACAAGGAAGGGTACAAGGGTAAGATTGTTATTTTAACACCCTCCCTCAATCTTATCCTTGTAAATATTAATCAATCCAAGTTCATTGCAAAAGAAATTGTGTGGGTCCTTGCCTAAGGCCTTAGTGAATATGTCTGCTACCTGTTTTTCAGAATTAATATAATTTGTTTTAATCAAGCCAGAAATATTTTTATTTCTAACAATGTGAACATCAATTTCAAAATGTTTTGACCTTTCATGAAAGACAGGATTAGCTGCAAGTAAGAGAGCAGATTTGTTATCACAGAAAACATTTATAGGTAGCATACTTTTTATTTTTAAATCATCTAGAAGCTTTACCACCCACATAATCTCACAAGTGGTGGCAGCAATACATCTATACTCAGATTCAGTGGATGATCTAGACACAGTAGGTTGTTTTTTACTTTTCCAGGCAATTAAAGACCCGCCCAAATAAAGACAGTAGCCTGAAACAGATTTCCTAGAACCCAAGCACTTACCCCAGTCAGCATCTGAATAAGCAGTTAAGTTTAACATACCTGGGGATTTATTTATGGAAATACCAGCACCTGGACTGCCTTTTAAGTATCTCAAAACCCTAAAGGCAGCTTTCACATGTGATTCAAGAGGGGAATTCATATATTGACTTAGACATCCAACAGCATATGATATGTCAAGTCTAGTCATAGTTAAATAAATAAGTTTCCCAACCAATTTTTGATATCCACTTATGTCAGGAAGGAGATGATCATTATCAGATTCAGTGGAGTTTAAAACAACACCAGGTTCAAGGGGAGTGGCCATAGGTTTACTTTCAATCATACCAAATTCACATAATAGTTCAAGACAATACTTTCTTTGTGACATGCATAGACCCTTTTCAGTTTTGACCACCTCCATACCTAAAAAATATTTTAACTCTCCCAAATCTTTTATTTTAAATTTAGATTTGAGAAAGTTTTTTACCTTTTCAATTTCAACCTCATTATTGCCAGCGATTATTATATCATCAACATAAACCAACAGAATCACAAATACATCTTTCATAGATAGAGTATATAAAGAATAGTCATTAGGACTCTGCATAAAACCATAATCATTCAAGAAACTGGATAACTTTTCATTCCACATTCTAGGAGCTTGTTTCAAACCATATAAAGACTTATTCAATTTGCAAATCCTATTATCATTTGGAGAAAAATAGCCCTCAGGTAATGTCATATAAACTTCTTCAGTTAAGTCACCATAAAGAAAAGCATTATTTATATCAAGTTGGAACAAACTCCAATTGTTTTGAACAGCAAGTTTGAGAATGCATCTAACAGTAATCATTTTTGCAACAGGGGAAAAGGTTTCTTCATAGTCAATACCCTCCCTTTGACTATAACCCTTGGCAACAAGTCTAGCCTTGTATCTATCAATTTCACCATTAGACTTGTATTTAATCTTATAAACCCATTTGGACCCAACAGGTTTTCTTCCTTCAGGAAGTTCAGTTAGGGTCTAGGTATCATTGCCATTAAGAGCTTCCATCTCATCATTCATAGCATCATTCCAATGTTGATGTTGGGATGCTTCATGATAAGAGGTTGGCTCTTCAGACTTATCAATACTAGACTGAAAACATTTGTCCATTTTAGACAGATTTGAGTAGCAGACATAGTTATTTAAAGGATACTTGACATTGGTATTAATCTCACAGTCCTTATATTTAATAGAAAAAGTTCTTTGTCTGCTTGATTTTCTAGGGTTACCCTCTTCTTGATTAGTTTGAGTCTCCTGATTAGTTTCATTTGGATGATTGCCCTCAGGGAAAATATGTTCACTCTCCAGTGTTGTAGTAGTATCCAGGCTGCCAGATGGTGAACCATGGTACCCTGAATCATTGCCACTACCCTCACTATCTAATGGGTCTCCCTCTTCATCATTGGGACTTATAGAGCATTTGGAGTATCAAAAACATCAAAGAAATTTAGAGAATTTAACTCAGTACCTGTGCAATCATCTTTTTCAGAAAACATTTCATTTTTAAAAGGGAAAACAGTTTCATAAAATTTAACATCTATAGAAAAAATAAATTTTTTGTTATCCAAACTAAACAATTTATAACCCTTTTTAAAATTAGAATAACCTAAAAACACACACCTTTCAGATCTCTTTCCAAATTTGTCATTTTGATTTAAAATGGAAGCATAACACAGACACCCAAAAGCTCTTAAGTGAGAGAGACTAGGAGAAAATTTAAAAATCATTTCAAAAGGAGACTTTCCAGATAACACAGAAGAGGGTAACTTGTTGATGAGATAAACAGCAGTTAAAATACTTTCAGACCAGAACCTTAATGGTAAATTAGCTTGAAATAACAAAGATCTGGCAACATTTAACAAATGTCTGTGTTTTCTGTAACATCCCACATTTTTCCGTTAAATTTATTTTAACACCGTCTTTTTTTTTTAGATAATATCTTCCGTTATCTAAATTCGTACCTTTCGTTGACTAACGTTCATAATATTCCCGTTATTTAATTATAACATCACTCGTTTACTCGAGCGTTTTTAAAATATTCGTTTGGTTAATTCCCGCACCCACTTTGAAACTTGAGGGACCAAAGTTGCCAAGTGAGCAAAGTGGTGACTAGGTCAACGAGTCAACCACTTCACCACCACCACTCAATCAACCTCCTCATCTCTTCTCTCTTTTCTCTCTTCCATTTTTAAACTCAAACACCCATTTCATTAATTCATCATCCAAATTCGAATCAAGAAGGAAACATCAAAATAAATTACATATTCGTGATCCTTTCTTCATCCTCTACATTTTGGTACCAATTTCATCACATTTGGGTAACTTTTCTAAAACACTAGATTTCTCTAAATTCGTTTTATATACTTGAAATGGTGTTAGTTAGTGTCTATGGCTCAAGTATAACATGAATATATGTTTTGTTTGCTCGATTTGTTGTTTTGGAGTAACTAGCATGAACTTGAAAATGGGTGTGCTTTATCTTTGATTTTGGATGAGTTAATGTTGTTAAATTGTTAAAGTTCATGTTTTAATTGTGTTACTAGCATCACTAGCTTCGTTTTGATGCGTAGGTTGATTAAGAAAACTTCAAACACATGATTATTGATTTTTGTGAATTTTGGTTAGGGTTTGATAGACTTAAAACAAACTTTCGATGTTTTAAATGCCATGAAATGTTATTAGTAAGTATTTAGTTGTAATGTATGTTTCATTACCTTCAAAACGGCACATCATGTGTGTGAATTGGATTCCCGAATCTTAAAATGCATTTTTGTGAACTTGAAACTTTGAAAATAAACCTCGAATGATCACTTGACTAGATTTTGCTTATTGTAATTGATGTTTCTGCTTGATGAAAAGTGGTTAGATATATTCCTTGTCAAAAGAGCCTTCCAACGATATAAGATACGTACTTTAAGTGTTTACGGTTCGTTAATTGTGTTTAAATGAAGTTTGGTTGAGACTTGAACAATTGAAACAGCCCAGGTACCAGGCCACGCCTAATGTCGCGGCGCGGCCCTCCTCTGTCGCGGCGCGACAATGGCCGTGTTTGGATTCTGATCAAACTTATACTTTTACGAAAAATGTTTGCTATGCTACGCACCTCCGATTCACATGTAATGTGACAACCCGTAAATTTCCGGCAAAATTTAAACAAAAATCTTTATATGATTTCATTTAACCTCGACTAATTCCGACGATTCACGAACAATTATTTGTAAATAATTATGCATTAATTTGATATATTAATATTATTATTATTAATATCCTTTTTAAACAAGATATCAATAATTAATATCTTTATTATCAGTATTGTTATTATGAATAAAAAAAAGTATTGACAAATATTCTTCTTCTTTTAATTATTTTATTCTTTTTACCTAATTTTTTCAAGTATAAATACCCCTCATTTCTCATTCAAACTCACACCAAAATTTCTCTCATTCTCTCTTTGAAGAATTACTACTAGTAAGTATTCTTTTCTTACTTTTTACTTTTTACTTTTTTACTTTTTACTTTTTACTATTTACTTCGGTTTATTATTTTTTTACCGAAACATGTAAATAATGTTATAAATTATATGCAATTAAAATTAAAATAAATAACATGTTATAATTAGTAATATATGTTACTAAAAATTATAAAAGTATTTTTATGAATTAATATATAGGAGTTATAATTAAAATCGAATTAATGAATATATATGTATATACGCACCTAACGTGAAGGTTATAATTAAAGATAGCGTACAAAGACTACAAACATCACCGCTACTTGTGGCTTAGGGTGATCCTTGTTACCATTATGGGACGCTTGTGGATCTCGAATGCCAAGACTTAGATTCTGGTCAAGAGATCCTGGGCCGCTCGGTAACAATAGATCATTCGAGTGACTTGCATGTTAGCGATGAAGTTTGGGCGAGATTGTACAACATCTTTGTTAAGAATTATAACCCGAACATTCTTAAACTAGAAGCTTACTATAAGTGGAAGTTTTTCATAAATAGTAGGTTTCCAAAAATAGAAACTTTTGAGAAATAGGAACTTTTCTCGAAAACCGTCACTGTCAATATAGTTGCTATATTAATAAACATACTTTATGTCAAGTTAGATATTAACTAATCAAACGTTATACCTCAAGGTTGATATCCAGATCACTTACTTATTTTACTTTCCTTCTTGCGTGGAATACTTTAACTGCTATTTAATGTGAGTTCATCTGCTCCCTTTTTATATATTTTTGGGCTGAGAATACATGCGCAACTTTTATAACTGTTTTACACGTATCAACTATTAAAGTGTGATATGTTGGCCTATGACCAGCAAGTCCCCAACCGACAAGTATAAACGATAACTTGTACGGGGCAAACTTGAAAGTCTATTCTAAATATCAGTACCAACTGTTAAAACTATGCTATACCCGAGGAGATCAACTTTACAAACTAAATCTTGTGGTCTATATCTATTACTGAAATTATTGTTTATGACAAACCTATGAACTCACTCAACCTCGTGTTGACTTTTTAAGCATGTTTATTCTCAGGTACTTAAATATTGCTTCCGCTGTATATCTGCTGCTTTGATGATGATTGCTTGCCATGCTTGGAGTCTTCATGCATTACTTACCAATTCATTTAAAAACATTTAATGTAATCTATTTATCTTCCGCTGCAAAACTCAATAAAACATCTCATATAGAGTCGTTCTCGTTTATACAACTGTGATTTGATATATTAAGTCACGTTATTCTTCCGGGCCCTATCTGGAGGACGTGATAGATTGGTATCAAAGCAGGTTGTTGTAGAGAACCAGAATTGCATTTTATGTGTGCCTTATACAATTAGGTACCTTAGCAATGTAGGACTACAACTTTCCTTGACCGTAGTGCCTTTACTTGTTGCCTTTAACTATTAAATGCTACACTATACTTTAGAAACTTTACTTATCTTAGAATTCCGAGCCAACCTAAGAACTCTGCTCACTTCCCTAAGTATTATCCAATTACGTCACCGCATTTAAATGCAACACCATGATTTCCGAAATTCTTGACATTCCTATGTCATCTATCATGGTTTTGTGTATTACATATGTATTACATGAAATATTATCCATGATTTTTGAAACTCCTATAATTGTTACTATTCATACTCAAACGTATATAACTCCCTGTTATATCACGTACCTATATGCCTTATACCTTTATGCATCGATTTGCGCACCGGAAAATGTCATTGGGTTATCACAGTATACGAATTGAAAGTCTTTAATCGAAAGATTATTAGATTACATACTTATCGTTTTATAATCTCGACACGTCATACTGCCATTATTGGAGTATAGACAAATCATATCTTATCATATCTATCCCAATAGACCTTGTCTACCACTTTTCCTAAATTTCCTCCGTAAATTACAGAATTCTTTTTGCTATAAATACGTATTCAAGGAGACGAATATATCATTCAGTATTCAATACCCATTTCGTATCAAACCCTATTCCAAACACATAATATGAATTTCTCGAACTCCTCGAGCTCCAACAGCAGCGTAACCGGAACAAACGAACCAATCAGCCATCATCTATTCTGGATGAATTGGGGATGGGTTCGTAGCTGACTCAATCAATGGAGGCAAGAAGAAGGTGATCCCTTCCACCAACCGAATTCACCTCTTGGCGAAGAACCTGAAGCGTTTACCGGCGAACCAGTTCGAAACACCATTTTCTCTCTTCTTTCCAGGGTATCCCGTCACGAATATATAATATCGAAGATTCTAGATCTTATTCACCCCCTTGTTCCAACCGCCAATCATCCCGGAATAGTAGAAGAAATCAATGAGCTTCGTGCTCGAGTGGTGGCTCTGGAGAATATGGTACGAATTCTACAAGCATCGGCAGCACCAACAGCATAACCAGCATCACCACCAGTACCAACAGTACCATCAACATCACCACCAACATCATCAGCTTCATCAACAACAACATCCGCATCCCACGCCTCAACATCACACTCAGTACCTCAAACATCAACATCATACGCCCATAGATACCAAGGAATATTAGTAATAATGAGTTAAGATGTATTGACTCATTCTTCCTGAAGATTTATATATGTATACTTTATATATATATATATATATATATATATATATATATATATATATATATATATGGTTTGGAACAATACTAAATCTTTTCGTACTAAGCTATTACGTGTGAATCTTAACTAGTATGTACTATTTGGTTAATTCATATCACTAATATACTATGATGTACATCCTTCGTTAAATACTGCTTCAACACAATAAACTCCATTTCATAATAAATCAAGTGTAACAACGAATGTATTGATTCATAACTTTATTAGAGAAATATTTCGTGACAATTATGAAATCTCTAAGGTTTTGGAGATTATTCATTCTCGTTTCAACCATAAATCAAATGAGTTTAATATTATATTAACTCATTAAATCCATGATTACATCCGAAGGAAAATATATATGTACGTATATTTTCATAAAAATTGTAATTAAAACTCTTTTGTACAAACTGTTAATTGTGAAAATATTTTAACGGGTAGGTAATACCAGAGAAATATTTATATCTCACATTAAAATGTTACATTGTACATTCTTCAAAGTTCTTGAAAACACCTTAGAACTATAACCAACGATTCAGATTCGTTAACCCTAATAATGCTAATGAAGCAACAAAAGCTGTAGATGGTCTTAATGGCCAGAAGCTTGATAATAAAGAATTGTGTGTTGGAAAAGCTCAAAAGAAAATCTGGTATTGAGAAACGGATTGAGCAAAATATGAAGGAAGCTGTGGACAAATCACAAGGACTAAACCTATACTCAAGGAATCCAGATGATTTGATTTCTGATGGAAATTACAGAAGACATATAATCTCCTTACGCATTCTAAAGAATTTTTCTCATTCGATCTTAGAAATTCTAAGATATCATCATATCTTTCAGTATATATATCCTCTATATTTCTGAAGATATCTTCATAACGATTCTTGTCAGCAATTAATTATCTCTTTGCGATATCTTTATTACATCATAAAGGAAACTGTTTTAGTTTCTATATTCTGTAAAATTCAAGTTTAAATTATGAATGATTTCTGGAGAAGTGTTGGGAATTGAAGCATGAGTTAGTATAATATAATGACGTCAGGCCAACGTGATTATATTACAGTAAGTCATGCTGAGTTTCTAATGGAACGTGATAAAGGTTCACAGATCATACCCTCATCATGAACCATGTTACACGACTCTTACATTCTATTTAACCTCTAAACATATCAAGAAAATATTTTTCTTGATGATTCGGTCTTTTCCGGATATTCTGGTAATTTGACAAATCAAATCATGCTATTACCTTTCCTTTCTACTTTGTATATTATGATCATTTGAAACTCCATACCTACGAATTCTGGACCATTACTTGCTTTACGAAAGCATGAAGCTTCGACACATAAGGGAAAATATAAAGCCCGATAACAACACTAAAATTACAAACCGTGTATATCAATGCGTATAGTAATATAAAGACACGGGAGAACTAAAAATACAATAAATCCTAGAGCATAATAGAAGTAAACAGACTCCTCTGGTGGGAGTTGGAAAAGAAGGAAGATTGTGGTGATAACTAATATAAGGTCAAGAACAAGAACTGGATTGAGCATATTAACAAATCTTTTGGAAGTATGAATTGAGGAAAGAAAGTATAGAAGTGGTGAAGATAATGAAACGGAAGAAGCTAATTTATAGCAAAATTCCAGGCACAACAATCAAGACAATTCACCGCATTTAATCAAAGAAAATTTTAATTTCCTTAATTACCGGAGAATCAAATCTTATAAAGATTATGAAGATTTCTTTAAATCCCTTGAATTCCGGAAATCAACTTTAACCATATCAAAAGTTAAGGTGAACATTTAATTTCCTCATTTCACTCTTTTGTGATAGTTTCATTTATACTCTTTCTGTAATCGAATCGTTTTATCCATATTATTTAATATCTATAAAACTCTATTTTTCAACTCATATTCATCATTGTTGTTGTAAAGAATGACGATCTCTATCAAATTTCATGATTATGATTTTTATGAACTCCTCTCTATTTTGTCTACCCTAATATTGTGGCATAAATGCTCAAGGTTTAAATAAGCTCACTATTATTCATCACACATTTCATGTATATTGAAATGCTTGTATAACGTCATCATCTCTTTCTGAGGAAAACCTAATCAATGACACTCTTGTTAAATCCTTTAGATAACCTACGCATTAATAATAAAATGCACTTCGTAGAATTTATGGATCGTAAGATTTAAACGCTAGAAACAAAACAATATCCTATTAGTTGGAATTCACGAAAGGCCCCGAGCATACCTGGGAACGTGAAGACCAAATAAAACGAAAATATCCTCACCTTTTTACAAACAACGCCGACTGATGGCAACAACTAAATTTCGGGACGAAATTTCTATTAACAGGGGGATACTGTGACAACTCGTAAATTTCCGGCAAAATTTAAACAAAAATCTTTATATGATTTCATTTAACCTCGACTAATTCCGACGATTCACGAACAATTATTTGTAAATAATTACGCATTAATTTGATATATTAATATTATTATTATTAATATCCTTTTTAAACAAGATATCAATAATTAATATCTTTATTATCAGTATTGTTATTATGAATAAAAAAAAAGTATTGACAAATATTCTTGGAAAAGTAGTAAATCAATTTGTTTATTTTAAAAAAATATATATATAAAAAAAATCCTTAAAATAAATGATTTTTTTAATAAAATAAATAAATAAATAAATAAATAAATTACTTTTTAATTAAAAATTATAATGGAAAACTACTTTTATTATTTTATTTTGTGCATTATCCCATGACCTAACATTTAATACTTTTGAATTTTAAGATCCCATTAAAAATTAAAATATTTCTTTTTCCTTTAATTATTTTATTCTTTTTACCTAATTTTTCAAGTATAAATACCCCTCATTTCTCATTCAAACTCACACCAAAATTTCTCTCATTCTCTCTTTGAAGAATTACTACTAGTAAGTATTCTTTTCTTACTTTTTACTTTTTACTTTTTTACTTTTTTACTTTTTACTTTTTACTTCGGTTTATTATTTTTTTACCGAAACATGTAAATAATGTTATAAATTATATGCAATTAAAATTAAAATAAATAACATGTTATAATTAGTAATATATGTTACTAAAAATTATAAAAGTATTTTTATGAATTAATATATAGGAGTTATAATTAAAATCAAATTAGTGAATATATATGTATATACGCACCTAACGTGAAGGTTATAATTAAAGATAGCGTACAAAGACTACAAACATCACCGCTACTTGTGGCCTAGGGTGATCCTTGTTACCATTATGGGACGCTTGTGGATCTCGAATGCCAAGACTTAGATTCTGGTCAAGAGATCCTGGGCCGCTCGGTAACAATAGATCATTCGAGTGACTTGCATGTTAGCGACGAAGTTTGGGCGAGATTGTACAACATCTTTGTTAAGAATTATAACCCGAACATTCTTAAACTAGAAGCTTACTATAAGTGGAAGTTTTTCATAAATAGTAGGTTTCCAAAAATAGAAACTTTTGAGAAATAGGAACTTTTCTCGAAAACCGTCACTGTCAATATAGTTGCTATATTAATAAACATACTTTATGTCAAGTTAGACATTAACTAATCAAACGTTATACCTCAAGGTTGATATCCAGATCACTTACTTGTTTTACTTTCCTTCTTGCGTGGAATACTTCAACTGCTATTTAATGTGAGTTCATCTGCTCCCTTTTTATATATTTTTGGGCTGAGAATACATGCGCAACTTTTATAACTGTTTTACACGTATCAACTATTAAAGTGTGATATGTTGGGCTATGACCAGCAAGTCCCCAACTGACAAGTATAAACGATAACTTGTACGGGGCAAACTTGAAAGTCTAGTCTAAATATCAGTACCAACTGCTTAAACTATGCTATACCCGGCTTTTTCCGACTAAGTCCCTACAGTGATATTTTTAATTGCTGCGGCATTCTTAATTATTGGGGATAGGCCTATTGGGAGTAACGTCCCTGATACATTTGACTAAGTCTTTGTATTACTTGATAATGAAATTAAACGACAAGGACAGAACAACTTGTCATGGGGCAAACAACGTTTAGTCTAAATATCACGCACTGACATAACTTTTGATCCTAGAGGAGATCAACTTTACAAACTAAATCTTGTGGTCTATATCTATTACTGAAATTATTGTTTATGACAAACCTATGAACTCACTCAACCTCGTGTTGACTTTTTAAGCATGTTTATTCTCAGGTACTTAAATATTGCTTCCTCTGTATATCTGCTGCTTTGATGATGATTGCTTGCCATGCTTGGAGTCTTCATGCATTACTTACCAATTCATTTAAAAACATTTAATGTAATCTATTTATCTTCCGCTGCAAAACTCAATAAAACGTCTCATATAGAGTCGTTCTCGTTTATACAACTGTGATTTGATATATTAAGTCACGTTATTCTTCCAGGCCCTATCTGGAGGATTTGACATGTAACTTGTTCTAACATGCTTATATATGATTTAAAACCCTAGAAAAATAGTTCGAGACCAGACCCGAACGTGTTGACTTTTTCGTTGACTTTGACCAAAGTTTGACTTTTAGTCAAACTTAACCAAAAACTTATGCAATCGTTCTAATATTATTTTATACTTGATTCTTGCATGAAACTTGACAACGTGATTCACATGCTATATAATCGAGTCGTAACGAGCCATATGACTAATTGAACACATTTCGACCGACCTTGTATCGTAACCGGTAATTGATACAATTTATTTGTTTAGGTCAAGGCTAAGCAACTTTCATGCACACGTTTACTTTGTGAAGTACATTTATACTCGTGCACTCGAGGTGAGATCATAGTCCCACCTTTTCAACAATTTTTATACTTTTAAATCGTGGGCTGAGAAACATATACTTTGTTACATCTTGTACTACTTACTTTTATGTTTTGAACACAAGTCCGATGAAACAAACATTCTACAGCGAGTTTAGAACAAAATCCTCAATTCGATTATCATTAGTTACACTTGCCGGGTGTAAGCGAGAACTTATGTTGTATGGATCCATATGGGTTTGACAAACCCTCATTCAAACGGTTCGCTACCGTTTACGAATGAAATATATTTTCAAGAAACAGTGTATGTTCTAACACTATTGTGATGGGGTTCTATGGAAGGAATGTTAAGCATTGATAATTGGGTGCTCGCGAACAAACTTTTGGAATGCAACTTTTGGATGATCAATTTTATGGAAAATACTAAATCTTGTGATTCAAAAATAACGTTTATTACTACATCTATGATTTCACCAACATTTTTCGTTGACAGTTTTCTATATGTTTCTCAGGTTCATACTTGGCTACTTGATACATGCTTCGGCACACTTTGATTAGTTGCTTGGAGTCAAGCATACATGCATACGCTAGGGATAGCGCTTTTGGATTCAAACTTTAAGCATACATACTTTCACTATTTATAGCAAACCGTGATTTTAAACTAATTATGTCGCAAGTTGTTTCATTTACACTTCATAACTTTTATAAACTTAAACTTGTTGTCGATCCGTTTGGTAAACTAAACTTTGTAAGTTTTGTACATTTCAAATGAATGCGACATAATTTTGGTCAAACACGTCTCACTTAGAGACTATGACCACGCAACGGGACCTAAGTAGCGGCGCCGTCAATGACGATTTTTCCGGATCGCTACAGATGGTATCAGAGCGTTGGTTGTAGGGAACTAGGATGTGCATTAGTGTGTCTGACAGAGTCGTTAGGACGCATTAGTGAATCTAGACTACAATCGGATAGTTAGCCATTGCATTCTGACATACATTTGCTATAGATAGCACTTATTTGACTACTTGTGCATTATACATGAATCATTCTTAGGCAAACTTATTAATGGTACCAAGTTTTCATCATACGAATCCGTATTCTGCCACTTTCTGGTAATACACGTAAATTCATGATTCATACGCGTAAGGATGACGACGACTTCATTAGTCACACTTGTTCGGGAACCATGTCTCCCAGATTATGATTCGCCACCGTTTCAACTTACTATCGGTGTTACACCGGTGTTCCTTACTATCTACCACTTCTTGTTACTACCATCACTACTCGAGGTGCGTATCGTCATCACCATTTATCACTACGGTTGCGTACTATTCGTTATCATGATTCGTTACACTTCTCGTACCGAAATACATTATTGTTTGACTTGAACTGCATTGACGTGACCAATCATTTATACACTTCCCTCGGGGAACGCTTCTTTAGAGTTGCACTAATTCGTTCGATTCAATACGAGTCACGTTAGAGACGTCGTTACACTTTGTTCATTTTAAAACTTTACGATTACATGAACTTGAATCTATGGAGTGATGTGGGAATGTATGTATGAGTTAGCGTAATATAACGACACTCGATCAACGTGGTTATATTACGGTAAGTCATACCAAATTTCTAATGACACGTGATGGTGATTGGACTCGATCAACCTAATCACCACCATGTGCCATGTACATGATTTCATTTTTCTTGTTTGAACATCCGACAACTCCGAGAATACTGATAACAACCATACCCGGGACACATCGTCGATTATTGTCAAACCATATTTATGCTTCCGAATGAATGACAAATTCCTTCGACTTCAAACATATGATACACGTGTATACTATCTCGTTTTTGCGCAGTTTTATCGACGAACTATGATATGCTTGTTATGCTCACATCGAGGCAGAAATTTCTCTCGCATTAAACTAGTACTTCCGTATAAGGAAATCTTTTATCTAAATTCTCAATAGAGGGATAGACTCTTCACGTTATACTAGTATTCACTACGAGGGTGAATAGTCCTAATGAACGTTTTTCAGAACCCGATACGAAACTTGCTATAATAAACGTCTTCGAAAACTGATAAATCTTCCTTGGCGCGAATTTCTTGAGAAACTTGTTCTAACTAACGTTTTCAAGTCCTAACGAACTTGTTCAAAATATATCTTAAGGAGATATACTTCGATTCGGATCGAGATCCTCGTTTCACTTCTAGACTTACAAAAAGCCTCGGGACCACGTTTAGACATGAGTACCGCACATCAACCACAACCCGACGGACCGAGCAAACATACGATTCAAACCTTGGAAACCATAATACGAATTTGCGTTATCAACTTCAAATTTACTTGAGAAAAGTATTTCCCTTTAGCAGAATTCTAGTACTACAATAATTTTCATTCGAGTATTAACGCCACACCCTTCGAGAACTCATATAGCCACAATTGTCATTTTCTAAATTGTTGAACCGAAGTAGGTGACATGCAAACCACCAGACCCGGACTCATTCATGAAATAACTTTTATGATCATTCAAATCCAAGAAAGGCCCAAGACGACCCGTAGTCGCCAAAAGAGCCATACAAATGTTAAACGTAAACCTCTCGAATTCAAAGTGGGAAACCGTGTAACGTTAAAAGTCGCACCTTGAGGAGGTGTAATCCGTTTCGAGAAATGTAGAAAGCTAAATCCACGATATTTTGATCCTTTTGAAATCTTGGGGCGTATTGGACCCGTTGCTAGCCGTTTAGATTTTCCGACTCGTTTGAGTCTCCATTCATCCTGCAATCCGCGTATCAAACTTAAAGAAGTATCTTTCCGAACAAGAACTTGTTATTTCTTTTGATGAACTTACTATCGATGACAAACTCCACTTCCTAGGAGAACCGGTTGAAATTGTGAATCGTGAATCCAAACTCTGAAACGACGTAAAAACCCCGACTATCAAAGTTCGTTGAAATGTCCAAGGGAGTATCTTCACTTATTCGTAGAATTTGCAACGCAAAAACTCACGGAAGAATCAACAACTACTACTTCCAACTAAATTTCGGGACGAAATTTCTTTTAAGGTGTAGGTAATGTAACATCCCGCATTTTTCCGTTAAATTTATTTTAACACCGTCTTTTTTTTAGATAATATCTTCCGTTATCTAAATTCGTACCTTTCGTTGACTAACATTCATAATATTCCCGTTATTTAATTATAACATCACTCGTTTACTCGAGCATTTTTAAAATATTCGTTTGGTTAATTCCCGCACCCGCTTTGAAACTTGAGGGACCAAAGTTGCCAAGTGAGCAAAGTGGTGACTAGGTCAACTAGTCAACCACTTCACCACCACCACTCAATCAACCTCCTCATCTCTTCTCTCTTTTCTCTCTTCCATTTTTGAACTCAAACACCCATTTCATTAATTCATCATCCAAATCCGAATCAAGAAGGAAACATCAAAACAAATTACATATTCGTGATCCTTTCTTCATCCTCTACATTTTGGTACCAATTTCATCACATTTGGGTAACTTTTCTAAAACACTAGATTTCTCTAAATTCGTTTTATATACTTGAAATAGTGTTAGTTAGTGTCTATGGCTCAAGTATAACATGAATATATGTTTTGTTTGCTCGATTTGTTGTTTTAGAGTAACTAGCATGAACTTGAAAATGGGTGTGCTTCATCTTTGATTTTGGATGAGTTAATGTTGTTAAATTGTTAAAGTTCATGTTTTAATTGTGTTACTAGTATCACTAGCTTCGTTTTGATGCGTAGGTTGATTAAGAAAACTTCAAACACATGATTATTGATTTTTGTGAATTTTGGTTAGGGTTTGATAGACTTAAAACAAACTTTCGATGTTTTGAATGCCATGAAATGTTATTAGTAAGTGTTTAGTTGTAATGTATGTTTCATTACCTTCAAAATGGCACATCATGTGTGTGAATTGGATTCCCGAATCTTAAAATGCATATTTGTGAACTTGAAACTTTGAAAATAAACCTCTAATGATCACTTGACGAGATTTTGGTTATTGTAATTGATGTTTTTGCTTGATGAAAAGTGGTTAGTTATATTCCTTGTCAAAAGAGTCTTCCAACGATATAAGATACGTGTTTTAAGTGTTTACGGTTCGTTAATTGTGTTTAAATGAAGTTTGGTTGAGACTTGAACAATTGAAATAGCCCAGGTACCAGGCCACGCCTAATGTCGCGGCGCGGCCCTCCTCTGTCGCAGCGCAGCAATGGCCATGTTTGGATTCTGATCAAACTTATACTTTTACGAAAAATTTTTGCTATACTACGCACCTCCGATTCACATGTAACTTGTTCTAACATGCTTATATATGATTAAAAACCCCAGAAAAATAGTTCGAGACCCGACCCGAACGTGTTGACTTTTTCGTTGACTTTGACCAAAGTTTGACTTTTAGTCAAACTTAACCAAACACTTATGCAATCGTTCTAATATTATTTTATACTTGATTCTTGCATGAAACTTGACAACGTGATTCACATGCTATATAATCGAGTCGTAACGAGCCATAGGACTAATTGAACATATTTCGACCGACCTTGTGTCGTAACCGGTAATTGATACAATTTACTTGTTTAGGTCAAGGCTAAGCAACTTTCATGCACAAGTTTACTTTGTGAAGTACATTTATACTCGTGCACTCGAGGTGAGATCATAGTCCCACCTTTTCAACAATTTTTATACTTTTAAATCGTGGGCTGAGAAACATATACTTTGTTACATCTTGTACTACTTACTTTTATGTTTTGAACACAAGTCCGAAGAAACAAACATTCTATAGTGAGTTTAAAACAAAATCCTCAATTCGATTATCATTAGTTACACTTGCCGGGTGTAAGCGAGAACTTATGTTGTATGGATCCATATGGGTTTGACAAACCCTCATTCAAACGGTTCGCTACCGTTTATGAATGAAATATATTTTCGAGAAACAGTTTATGTTCTAACACTATTGTGATGGGGTTCTATGGAAGGAATGTTAAGCATTGATAATTGGGTGCTCGCGAACAAACTTTTGGAATGCAACTTTTGGATGATCAATTTTATGGAAATACTAAATCTTGTGATTCAAAAATAACGTTTATTACTACATCTATGATTTCACCAATATTTTTCGTTGACAGTTTTCTATATGTTTCTCAGGTTCATACTTGGCTACTTGATACGTGCTTCCACACACTTTGATTACTTGCTTGGAGTTAAGCATACATGCATACGCTAGGGATAGCGCTTTTGGATTCAAACTTTAAGCATACATACTTTCGCTATTTATAGCAAACCGTGATTTTAAACTAATTATATCGCAAGTTGTTTCATTTACACTTCATAACTTTTGTAAACTTAAACTTGTTGTCGATCCGTTTGGTAAACTAAACTTTGTAAGTTTTGTACATTTCAAATGAATGCGACATAATTTTGGTCAAACGCGTCTCACCCAGAGACTATGACCACGCAACGGGACCTAAGTAGCGGCGCCGTCAATGACGATTTTGCCGGGTCGCTACATTTTCTCTCAGCAATCCCATTTTGCTGAGGAGTGTAAGCACAACTAGTCTGATGAATGATCCCATTATTGTTTCAAAACTCATTGAATTTATAATTGATGAATTCACTTCCATTATCACTCCTGATGGTCTTAACCTTTTTATCAAATTGATTGTTAATAAGATTGTAAAAGGTTTTGAAATTATCAAAGACTTCATCTTTAGACTTGATAAGGTAAACCCAAACAGCCCTGGTATAGTCATCAACAATGGTCAAAAAGAATCTATAACCTTCTCTGCTAGTGATCTTATATGGCCCCCACAAGTCTAAATGGACTAGTTCAGCAAGTTCATTAGACTTGTGCTCACTTAAGGGAAAAGATTCCCTTGTTTGTTTTGCTTTATGATAGGTGTCATAGGCCAGATCAGCAGGTTGGTCATTAACATTTAGTTTTTCTTTTAACACATTTAGCACTTGAGATGAAGGGTGTCCAAGTCTACTATGCCATAAAGAGTGAGACACATAACAATTATTCACACAGTTTGAGTCCTTACCTGACTCATAATCAAACATATAAAGACCATTAATCATACTACCAGTCCCTACAATCTTCTATTTCAACAAATCCTGAATATAACATTTTTTATCATTAAATCCAACAAAGAAACTTTTGTTTTTAGATAGCTTATGCACAGAAATAAGATTCACACAATATCCTAGAACAACCAATACATTGTTTAAAATAATGTTACTAGTTAACTGAAGGTCACCCACTTTAGTGATAAGAGCAACAGTACCATTTGGGTGTCCCACAGTCATACCAAGTTTTGACACATCAAAAATATTTTTTAAACCCTTTAAGGAGCCAGTCATATGTTGAGATGCTCCAGAATCAATAATCCAACCAAGATTTTTATTTAAGTCACTATCAGTAACATTGGTTTTAAAAAAGACCTTGAATTTTTCATTAAACTTTAAACCGAAGTTAAAAAATGTACCTGCAACATTAGCTTGCACATTTCCAGAACCAGATTTATCATTTATTAACTCCATCAATTTCATCATTTGCTCATTATTGAATCCCAGATTATTAACCTTGAAATTCTCAGGTTTATTTTCAATAGAAGTACCTTTGCTCATAGCAGATTTATTAACATTTTGACTGTTTCCACCCTTTTTAACCCAACCAGGAGGAAAACCCACAATCTCATAACATCTTTCTATGGTATGGCCAATTTTATTGCACCTGGTGCATTTTAAATTAGGGTTTGGACCTCTACCAAATCTTTTGGTGTTGTCAAAGGTTTTGGACACCAGAAAAGAGGAGTTAGGAGTTTTATTGACAGCATTGACTTTTGAAATATTTTTATGAGATTCCTCTCTTGAAATAATTGAAAACGCAGTTTGCACAGTTGGAAGACGATCCTGCATTAAAATATTACTTCTAATGTTCACATAGTAATCATCAAGACCCATTAGAAATTGCATAAGTTTGATCAAATTATTATGTTTCTTAAAATCAGCATTGGTGTGATGCCCCGTACAAAACCATCGTGTATGAATCATCAACAACGGGATCATTACAAGGTTAAGTACTATATGTTGTTTCAAAAGAAGTTGCATTCACGATAAAAAGATGATGTCATTACCGACATCAATTGTCTTACACCAACAGTATGCTTCTACGAATAGAAAGCATGAATAAATGTATGTGACCCTTAGGTCGTTACAAAACATAGTTCAAAAGTATTAAAGTTTGAATGCAAGATAAACAGTTCATGCGGTGATAACACTAGAGCAGCGGGTGTCTACGACAAGACTAGCACGACAGCGGAAGCAAATAACCTTAAGCACCTGAGAAAAACATGCTTAAAAACGTCAACACAAAGGTTGGTGAGCTATAGTTTAAGTATAATAGTATGTAAGGTAGGCCACGAGATTTCAGTGCTACAAGGAGCGTTTCAAAACAGTATGATAAAGTATATGTTAACCGTGGGCACTTGGTAACTAACTTAACGTTTATACCCCCTGAAAGTACACTTGGCAAGTGCATATGTTTACGAAGTATTAAACACTCGTTAAATGCTAGCGCGACTAGCCCGAGTGGGGATGTCAAACCCTATGGATCCATATCTAAGATTCGCGTTCACGGTTCAAAAACCAATGATTAAACGTTACCGAGCTAAAGGGAATGTTTATGCCGTTGTATAACCCACACATATATAAGTTTAAGTACTCGTGCCTAGTATGTAAATCATAAAATCCGCATGTATTCTCAGTTCCCAAAATAGTTAAAGTAAAAAGGGAATGCTATAACTCACAATGATAAAGTAGCGGTAAAGTATGACTCGGGAAATAAGCAAGTGTGTTGGTCCGGAAAGTCCTCAACCTAAGTCAAATAGTACTAAGTTAGTAAATCGTCCCAAAAGGTTTAAAAGTATGTAAATAAGGTCTTAAGGGTCATCATCATTCATCATCAAACAAAAGGTGTAAAGTAAGTTTCATTCATGAAAAGAGTTTAAAACAAAGGCTGAGTTCGGTCAGTCACCACGGCCTCTATACCTACTGAAATAAGGTGAGGCCAGTGGCCATAGCTCCGTATTTGAGTCCTTTAGTTGTGATAAAAATTACAGAAGCAAACTCGTCTTCGTTTGACCGTGGCGACGGTCTAAGTGCGAGTAGGTCAGAATTTTCAGCACAACGTTAAATGGACATAGTGACGATCGGAGGGCCATAAATCCTAAACCGTAACTCGGATTAAGATAAGTCCTATATGAAAAGTTATCTAATCGAACAGAGCTATCTGAAAATCATAATTACAGTAGCCCAGGTCGTATGGGTAAGACACAGAAACAGTAAAACAGTAGGGTCAGTAGGTTCCGGTGGTTCTTGGTGCTCGATGCTTATCATGGTTCTCATCCTTGATGCATATAGCTTCAAGTGTACAACTCATTGATGTGTTTGCATCATTTTCACCAAAGTTTGACCATCATAACCCAAGTGTAAGTCTAAGACATGAAGCAAAACTCACTTAAGTGTTGCAAGTGTTTTGATGAACCAAAGTTACATCAAATTCTTAGATTCAACATATACATGAAATGTAAAAGTAATATTAACCAAGTTGACTATTATGACACAAGTGTAGGTCTAAGACATGTAGCACAACTCACTTAAGAGTTGTATGAAGTTTGATGAACCAAAGTTACATCAAGGTCTTAGATCTAACACATACATAAACTATAAAACTAATAATAAGTTACAAACTTGAAAGTGAACTTATGAAATCAAGATCTTGAGTTGTAGAACATAGTTCTTAGTTAGATCTTGAAGATCCTAGACCCAAAAGTCTAGATCTAACATAAGTGTACAAAGTTATAGTTAAATAAAGCTTACTTATGTGTTCTTGAACTTTTAAAATTAATTTTAGTTCAAGAAAGTATGAGATCAAAGTTAACTTGTAACACTTGACCATTAAAACCAACAAACATGAAATTAAAGTGGAAGTAAATGAAGTAAATAAGCTAAGTAAACAAGTTAATAAGTTCATGGGTTGCATACTTTAAAGATTCAAGCCTAGGTCTTGATCTTTAGAAAGTAAACTTTAAAGTTTACTTCATGAACTTCAAGTATGGTTTAACTCATGAACTTTCTTTAAAACATATAATATGTAGAACATAAACTAGAGAGTTTTGTTCTAGTGTATTCTTGTAAATACAAGATAAATGAAGAATTAAACTAAAGAGTTTGATTCTTGTAACATGTAAGTAAGTAACAACAACAACTAGTAAATAACAACAACAAAATAAGTAACAATAATCAAAGACAAGTGTCTTAAACAATTGAATGATGATGATGTAGGGTGATTATGCTACGGTTTTAAGGGGAGAAGAAGAGAAGAAAAAGTCTCATGGTACTTACAAGATAGAGAGTAAAATGAGAGAAAAGTTTGAGAGGTAATTTGCAAGTAAAGTGTGTGTGTAATGAATGAAGGATACAAGTTGATATGGTAACAAAATTTGAAGCAAAAAGCACTCTCCAAGGCCTAGGAGGCCGATGGCCTGCAGCTCCAAAGAGGGGGAGGGAAATGTTTCTTGGTCACTAGCATGAAATTGTCCTTAAAGGTGGTTACTTGAGGTGTTGGTGTTGGAACAAGGTGCAACTAGATTCTTTGTGCATGAAACTAACTAGTTAAGTCATAATGTGGTACTTACATGTGTAAATATGGGCTAGTTAATCCAATAAGGTTGTAGAGTGGGCTAACATGTCCATTAATACTAGTAAAAGCCCAAGTTTCATGTAAGTAACAATTAAATTCAATTAAATCCCAGGTAATCAACTAATAGTCTTAGTTAATTAAAATGATTAATAAAACTTAATCATGAAGGTAAATAATATTCTAAAAATATTATTCGTGAAAGTTTCGTGTGTCACAAAGACGTTTCGGGCAATTAAAGTCAAGTACGGGCAATCATGGCAACATGTAAATGTAATAACATACATTCGTTTAATCACAAGTATTAATAATAATAATTATTAATAAATAAACGTTGGAAATTCCAGGGTCATTACATTACCCACCTGTTAAAGAAAATTTCGTCCCGAAATTTAAGCTGAGGTAGATGGAGGAGTCGGGAAAAGGTGAGGATACTTCCGCATCATTTGATCCTCTCGTTCCCAAGTAAAGTCAGGTCCTTGTTTGGCATTCCATCGTACTCGGACGATCGAAATCTTGTTGCGTTTCTAAGTTTTGATCTCACGATCCATAATTTCAACAAGTTCCTCCACAAAGTGGATTTTGTCATCAATTGTAAGTTCTTCCAGTGGTATGATAAGTTCCGGTGTCGCAAGACACTTCTTCAAGTTTGACACGTGGAAGGTAGGATGTACTGAGCTCAATTGTGTCGGAAGGTCTAGACGGTAAGCAACGGGTCCAACACGTTCCAAGATCTCAAAAGGACCAATGTATCGTGGGTTTAACTTTCCACGTTTTCCAAAACGGATCACACCTTTCCAAGGTGCAACCTTTAACATTACACGGTCGCCTACGTTGAATTCAAAGTCCTTACGTTTAAGATCAGCATAACTCTTTTGACGATCACGGGCAGTCTTAAGTCTAGCTTGAATCTGAGCAATCTTCTACGTCGTTTCGTGGACTACCTCGGGTCCGGAGATTTGATTTTCGCCTACTTCGGCCCAACAAATAGGAGATAGGCACTTGCGGCCATACAACGCTTCAAAAGGTGCAGCATTAATGCTTGAGTGATAACTATTGTTGTAAGAAAATTCAGCGAGTGGCAAATGCCTTTCCCAGGCCTTTCTGAAATCAATGACACATGCACGCAACATGTCTTCCAATGTCTGAATCATTCGTTCACTTTGCCCGTCAGTCTGAGGGTGATAAGCAGTACTCATGTCAAGACGAGTTCCCATGGCTTCTTGCAAAGAACGCCAAAATCTAGAAGCAAAACGGGGATCGCGATCTGAGATGATCGATAAAGGTACACCATGACGAGATACAACCTCTTTGATGTATAATTGAGCAAGTCTCTCCATCGTATCCGTTTCCTTCATCGCTAGAAAGTGTGCAGATTTGGTAAGACGGTCAATGATAACCCAGATAGTATCGTATCCGCCCACCGTCTTTGGTAGCTTGGTGATGAAATCCATTGTTATCCTTTCCCACTTCCATTGTGGGATTTCCGGTTGTTGCAGTAATCCTGAAGGCCTCTGATGCTCGGCTTTAACTTTCGAACAAGTCAAACACTTACCAACATAAGTCGCAATGTTCTTCTTAAGATTCGGCCACCAATACTGTTCTTTAAGGTCGTGGTACATTTTGCCCGCTCCAGGAGGAATCGAATATCTCGATTTGTGTGCTTCATCAAGTATAAGGTTCCGTAGATCTCCATAATAAGGTACCCAAATTCTTTCGGCATAACATCGGAGTCCAGACTCCCTAACCTCGAATCGAGAGACAAGTATGTTCAAATGTTCATGAGATATATTCTCCTCCTTGAGAGCCTCATCTTGGGCTACTCTGATCTGGCTGTTGAGGTTCGAATGGATGGTGATGTTCAGAGCCCTAACACGAAGAGGTGCCATCCTCTCCTTTCGGCTTAAAGCGTCAGCTACAACGTTGGCCTTGCCAGGATGATAACGGAGTTCACAATCATAGTCGTTGAGCATCTCAATCCATCGACGCTATCTCATATTCAGTTGCTTCTGATCAAAAATGTGCTGGAGACTCTTGTGATCGGGAAAGATAGTGCTCTTAGTTCCATAAAGATAGTATCTCCACAATTTGAGCGCAAAGACAACGGCTCCAAGTTCAAGATCATGAGTAGTGTAATTCCGCTCGTGAATCTTCAGTTGTCGGGAGGCATAAGCGATAACCTTTGATCGTTGCATCAGTACACAACCAAAACCACTCTTCGATGCATCACAATAAACAACAAAGTCGTCACTGCCCTCAGGAAGTGATAGGATAGGTGCGGTGGTTAACTTCTTCTTCAAAGTTTGAAATGCTGATTCGTGTGTGGGTTCCCAAATGAACTTCTTGCCCTTGTGAGTCAGCGCGGTCAGAGGACGCGCAATCAGAGAGAAACCTTCGATAAACCTTCGTTAATAACTGGCGAGACCTAGGAATTGGCGAATATGCGTCGGAGTAGTGGGGGTCTCCCACTTGCTGATGGCTTCAATCTTGGCGGGGTCAACTTTGATACCCTGGTCGCTCACAACATGACCCAGAAACTGGACTTCCTTCAACCAAAATTCACACTTGGAGAATTTGGCGTAAAGCTGCTCTTGTCTCAAGAGTTCAAGTACTAATCGGAGATGTTGCTCATGCTCTTCTTCGCTCTTGGAGTAGATGAGGATATCATCTATGAAGACGATAACAAACTTATCCAGGTACGGCTTGCAGACACGATTCATAAGATCCATGAACACGGCAGGTGCATTGGTTAATCCGAATGGCATCACGAGAAACTCATAATGACCATAACGAGTTCTGAACGCAGTTTTCATCACATCACTTTCCTTCACCCTCAGCTGGTGATATCCGGATCGCAAATCGATCTTAGAGTAAACGCTCGATCCTTGTAGTTGATCAAAAAGATCGTCAATTCTAGGAAGAGGATACCGATTCTTGATTGTCAATTTGTTGAGTTCACAGTAGTTGATATACATACGGAAGGATCCATCCTTTTTCTTCACAAACAACACAGGTGCGCCCCAAGGCGAGAAACTTGGTTGGATAAATCCACGGTCTAACAGCTCTTGTAGTTGACTCTGTAATTCTTGCATCTCGGAAGGTGCGAGTCTATAAGGTGCGCGAGCTACAGGTGCAGCTTCTGGAACTAAATCAATTTGAAACTCTACTGCTCTCGGCGGCGGTAATCCAGGCAATTCTTCAGGGAAGACATCGGAAAATTCATTCACAATTCAAACGTCGTTCACACTCTTCACCTCAGTTTCTACCGTTTTCACATGCGCTAGGACAGCAAGACGTCCCTTCTTCATAATCTTTTGCGCTTTCACGCAACTAATGAGGTTCAACTTCGAGGTACATCTCTCTCCGTAGATGATCAGTGGCTCACCATCTCCTTGTGGTATACGAAGTGCTTTATCTCCATAGATAATGTCGGCCTTTACTTTCGTCAGCCAATCCATACCAACGATCACGTCAAAACTTCCCAGTTTGATAGGTATCAAATCAATTTCGAAATCTGCACCAGCTATGTTGATAATAGCTCCTCGACTAATATGGTCAACTTTCTCAAGTTTTCCATTGGTGACCTCGACAAGCATACTCTCTATTAACGGGACTAACGACCAATTAATCTTATCGCAAAAATGTCTACATACATAACTTCTATCCGCACTAGTATCAAACAAGACAGAAGCTAAAAGATTGTTGATTTTGAATATACCTATCACCAAGTCGGGGTTTTCGCGTGCGTCCCTTGCATTAACATTGAAAGCTCTAGCGCGCGGTGGTCCGCCATCTTTTCGCTTATTTGGACACGCATTTCTGAAATGGCCCGTCTGTAGTGACCCGAACTTTTCCATGTTTATATATATATTAAATGAAATTGTTATTTACATGATTAAGTGTTTCCAACATGTTAAGCAATCAAACTTGTTAAGACTTGATTAATTGAAATAGGTTTCATATAGACAATTGACCACCCAAGTTGATCGGTGATTCACGAACGTTAAAACTTGTAAAAACTATATGATGACATATATATGGTTATATATATAGTTAACATGATATTATGATAAGTAAACATATCATTAGGTATATTAATAATGAACTACATATGTAAAAACAAGACTACTAACTTAATGATTTTGAAACGAGACATATATGTAACGATTATCGTTGTAACGACATTTAATGTATATATATATATCATATTAAGAGATATTCGTACATCATAATATCATGATAATATAATAATTTAAAATCTCATTTGATATTATAAACATTGGGTTAACAACATTTAACAAGATCGTTAACCTAAAGGTTTCAAAACAACACTTACATGTAACGACTAACGATGACTTAACGACTCAGTTAAAACGTATATACATGTAGTGTTTTAATATGTATTCATACACTTTTGAAAGACTTCAAGACACTTATCAAAATACTTCTACTTAACAAAAATGCTTACAATTACATCCTCGTTCAGTTTCATCAACAAATCTACTCGTATGCACCCGTATTCGTACTCGTACAATACACAGCTTTTAGATGTATGTACTATTGGTATATACACTCTAATGATCAGCTCTTAGCAGCCCATGTGAGTCACCTAACACATATGGGAATCATCATTTGGCAACTAGCATGAAATATCTCATAAAATTACAAAAATATGAGTAATCATTCATGACTTATTTACATGAAAATAAAATTACATATCCTTTATATCTAATCCACACACCAACGACCAAAAACACCTACAAATACTTTCATTCTTCAATTTTCTTCATCTAATTGATCTCTCTCAAGTTCTATCTTCAAGTTCTAAGTGTTCTTCATAAATTCCAAAAGTTCTAGTTTCATAAAATCAAGAATACTTCCAAGATTGCAAGTTTACTTCCAAGTTTTCTAAATCCATTCCAAGTAATCATCCAAGATCAAGAAACCTTTGTTACTTACAGTAGGTTATCTTTCTAATACAAGGTAATAATCATATTCAAACTTTAATTCAATTTCTATAACTATAACAATCTTATTTCGAGTGGAAATCTTACTTGAAATTGTTTTCGTGTCATGATTCTGCTTCAAGAACTTTCAAGCCATCCAAGGATCCTTTGAAGCTAGATCCATTTTTCTCATTTCCGGTAGGTTTATCCAACGAACTTGAGGTAGTAATGATGTTCATAACATCATTCAATTCATACATAAAAAGCTGTCTTATTCAACGTTATAAACTTGTAATCACTAGAACATAGTTTAGTTAATTCAAAACTTATTCGCAAATAAAGTTAATCCTTCTAACTAGACTTTTAAAATCAACTAAACACATGTTCTATATCTATATGATATGCTAACTTAATGATTTAAAACCCGGAAACACGATAAACACCATAAAACTGGATATACGCCGTCGTAGTAAAACCGGGGGCAGTTTTGGTTGGGATAATTAAAAGCTAAGAAGAACTTTGATTTAAAAGCTATACTTCTGGAAAAATGATTTTTCTTATGAACATGAAACTATATCCAAAAATCATGGTTAAACTCAAAGTGAAAGTATGTTTTTCAAAATGGTCATCAAGATGTCGTTCTTTCGACGGAAATGACTACCTCTTTCAAAAACGACTTGTAACTTGTATTTCCGACTATAAACTTATACTTTTTCTATTTATATTCATAAAGTTAAGTTCAATATGAAACCGTGGCCACTGGAATCACTCAAAACGGATTAGAAACGAAGAAATGGCGAGTAAAACAAGATTGATAAAAACTACTCATTTTACCTACGTGAAAGTTAGTAATAAATCTATTCCAACCATAACCTAATCAACTTATATTGTATATTATGTAATCTTGAGATACCATAGACACGTATACAATGTTTCGACCTATCATGTCGACCCATCTATATATATTGCGGAACAACCATAGACACTCTATATGTGAATGTTGGAGTTAGCTATACAGGGTTGAGGTTGATTCCAAAATATATATATAGTTTGAGTTGTGATCAATACTGAGATACATATACACTGGGTCGTGGATTGAGTCAAGATAATATTTATCGATTTATTTCTGTACATCTAACTGTAGATAACTAGTTGTAGGTTACTAATGAGGACAGCTGACTTAATAAACTTAAAACATCAAAATGTATTAAAAGTATTGTAAATATATTTTGAACATACTTTGATATATATGTATATATTGTTATAGGTTCGTGAATCAACCAGTGGTCAAGTCTTACTTCCCGACGAAGTAAAAATCTGTGAAAGTGAGTTATAGTCCCACTTTTAAAATCTAATATTTTTGGGATGAGAATACATGCATGTTTTATAAATGATTTACAAAATAGTCACAAGTACGTGAAACTACATTCTATGGTTGAATTATCGAAATCGAATATGCCCCTTTTTATTAAGTCTGGTAATCTAAGAATTAGGAAACAGACACCCTAATTGACGCAAATCCTAAAGATAGATCTATTGGGCCTAACAAACCCCATCCAAAGTACCGGATGCTTTAGTACTTCGAAATTTATATCATATCCGAAGGGTGTCCCGGAATGATGGGGATAATCTTATATATGCATCTTGTTAATGTCGGTTACCAGGTGTTCACCATATGAATGATTTTTATCTCTATGTATGGGATGTGTATTGAAATATGAAATCTTGTGGTCTATTGTTACGATTTGATATATATAGGTTAAACCTATAACTCACTAACATTTTTGTTGACGTTTAAAGCATGTTTATTCTCAGGTGAATACTAAGAGCTTCCGCTGTTGCATACTAAAATAAGGACAAGATTTGGAGTCCATGTTTGTATGATATTGTGTAAAAACTGCATTCAAGAAACTGATTTCGATGTAACATATTTGTATTGTAAAACATTATGTAATGGTCGTGTGTAAACAGGATATTTTAGATTATCATTATTTGATAATCTACGTAAAGCCTTTTAAACCTTTATTTATGAAATAAAGGTTATGGTTTTTTTTAAAAATGAATGCAGTCTTTGAAAAAAATGTCTCATATAGAGGTCAAAACCTCGCAACGAAATCAATTAATATGGAACGTTTTTAATCAATAAGAACGGGACATTTCAGTTGGTATCCGAGCGTTGGTCTTAGAGAACCAGAATTTTGCATTAGTGTGTCTTATCAAGTTTGTTAGGATGCATTAGTGAGTCTGGACTTCGACCGTGTTTACTTGAAAAATGATTGCTTAACAAATTTTGTTGAAAACTATATATTTTTAACATGTGAATATTATGTGATATATTAATCTCTTAACGTGTTTGATATTATGTGATAGATGTCTACCTCTAATACAAGTCCCATTGACTCACCTAATAATAATGAAGAGTCAAATGTAATTTGGAATGATTCGTGGACTGATTCACAAGTTCCCGAAGAGGAACCGGAAGAAGAATCGGAACCGGAAGAAGAATCGGAAACGGAGGAGGAGGAACCGGAAGAAGAAATAGAACCGGTGGGGGAAATAATAAAACGGTTAATTAAAAGAAAATCCTCAACCAACCGACCAAGGTTAATTATGGTCAACGGTGTTTCCGCCAAGGAAGCAAAATATTGGGAGGATTACCAATTCTCCGATGAATTGGATCCCGACGAGGATTCCGATGATGTTATAGAAATTACCCCAACTGAATTTAAAAAGGCAAAAGAGAACAATAAGGGAAAGGGCATAAAAATAGAGAAATTTGATTCCAAACCCAATGAACTTTATATGTATCGTCAACACCCGTATTTCTTAAGTTGTGACAATAACCCGGGAACCTCTAAACCACCAGGTTTTTCTAAACCAATGTGGAAAACGACGGCTCGTATTAGGGGAACATCATATATCCCTAAAAACTTAGAAAAAAGAACCAAGTTCGAAAAAGAAGAAACGAGTGAGTCGGAATAAGATAGTTGTATTTGTGCGGTGTAATATATGTAATATAGTGTGCTTATGCTTTACGGTATATGTAAAAACTGCTTGTATTAATAAGTATCTTTTATGAATCTAACTCTTGTCTATTTTACAGTATAAAAACACAAAATGGATAGACAACCCAATATTTTAGAAGACTTACCCGGAGACATGATTGATGAAATCTTGTCTAGAGTCGGTCAGAATTCCTCGGCACAACTATTTATGGCAAAATCAGTTTGTAAGAAATTCGAAGAATATTCCAAGAATGCCTTGGTTTATAAAAGGCTTTCTTTTGAAAGATGGGGGATATCACATTGGGAAACACATAAGTTACGATGTGTTTACTTTGACGCATATATTGCGGGGAACCCAAATGCTATTTTACGCAACGGGTTAAGAAATTATTTTGACTCAATGTATCCGAATATAGGACTTCGTGATTTAGAAAAAGCGACTAACATGCAACATAAAGAAGCATGTTATGCTTACGGGTTAGTAATGTTCGCTTCTCACCAAAGTGAGAACAAGAACATCGGGCTACAACTATTAAACAAAACATTCCCACAAGTGACGGAGTCGGTAATTGGGGTAATAAATGAGGTTTTTAGGTTATTACGAGACTGTTGGTCATTACGTAACCTTCATCCTTTTGACGACGTTACAACACATTGTCTTACTATCGGTCACAACGGTTATGTTCCACAAAACCAAGGATGGGAAGTGGTATTAGTAAAACCAGAATGCATGACTTGTTTCTGGACGTATGAATTACGTGTCTTTATTGCCTTTGCTGAACGCCTAATTTATTAACTAGAATTATCTTCGCAACTACTTTGTATCAAAGTTTTATGTGCTATATTTCATGCTATATGTAAAATAGCGGTATTGTAAGTTTGCAAGTTATTGTATAAAGGTTTGAATATGATATATATTTTTTTGTGATTAGTTTTTCATATAGAATTGTAGTAGTTAAAATGGTATGTTAGCTACTAAGTATGAACTTAACGGGTAGGTACTACCCGAATTAAAGAGTATAAAACGCTAATATGAAGAAAGAGACTTTTATAAATAAGTTCATATTACGCTACGAAATACTATTGACTACTCTTGATATTCTATATGATTAACTCGTTTCATTTGACTATTTTGAAGGAAATGGCACCGACTACTCGACACACCTTGAATATGAGTGAAGAGGAATTTCGTGCCTTTCTTGCTTCAAACATAGCCGCAGTACAGGCTACGCTACATACCAACAATAACCTTGGATCTAGCAGTACAGGAAATCGTGTAGGATGCACCTACAAAGAATTCACTGCCTGCAAATCTTTGAAATTTGATGGAACCGAAGGACCGATCAGATTGAAACGGTGGACCGAGAAGGTCGAATCGGTGTTTGCCATAAGTAAGTGTACTGAAGAGGACAAAGTGAAGTACGCTACGCATACCTTCACAGGTTCTGCGTTAACATGGTGGAATACCTATCTAGAGCAAGTGGGACAAGATGATGCTTACGCACTACCGTGGTCAGCATTCAAGCACTTGATGAACGAGAAGTACCGTCCCAGAACCGAGGTCAATAAGATCAAGACAGAACTTAGAGGGTTACGAACCCAAGGATTTGAAATTACCACGTACGAAAGACGATTCACAAAATTATGCCTATTGTGTCCGGGAGCGTTCGAAGATGAGGAAGAGAAGATCGACGCGTTTGTGAAAGGATTACCGGAAAGAATCCAAGAAGATATAAGTTCACACGAGCCCGCCTCCATACAACAGGCATGTAGAATGGCTCACAAACTAGTGAACCATATTGAAGAAAGAATTAAAGAACAGACTGCTGAAGAGGCCAATGTGAAGCAAGTCAAAAGAAAATGGGAGGAAAACGGTGATAAGAATCACCAATACAACAACAACAGCAATTACAACAATAATCGCAACAACTATCCCAACAATCGCAACATCAATCGCAACTACAACAAATGGCCCAACAACAACAACAACAACAACAACAACAACAACAACAACAACAACAACAACAGCAACTACAACAATCATCCCAACAACAATAATAATCGCAACAACAACAACAATCAGAAGCAGCTATGCCAAAGGTGTGAAAAGTATCACTCGGGGTTCTGCACCAAATTTTGCAACAAGTGTAAAAGAAATGGTCATAGCGCGGCGAAGTATGAGGTCTACGGACCAGGGGTTAACAGAACGAAAGGAACAAATGGTGTCGGAACGAGTAATGGCGGAGCAAGTAGTGTCGGAGTAAGTTATGCCAATGTAGTTTGTTATAAATGTGGAAAACCGGGCCACATTATTAGAAATTGCCCGAACCAGGAGAACACGAATGGACAAGGCCGCGGAAGAGTTTTCAATATTAATACGGCAGAGGCACAGGAAGACCCGGAGCTTGTTACGGGTACGTTTCTTATTGACAATAAATCTGCTTACGTTTCATTTGATTCGGGTGCGGATAGAAGCTATATGAGTAGAGATTTTTGTGCTAAATTAAGTTGTCCATTGACGCCTTTGGATAGTAAATTTTTACTCGAATTAGCAAATGGTAAATTAATTTCAGCAGATAATATATGTCGGAATCGAGAAATTAAACTGGTTAGCGAAACATTTAAGATTGACTTGATACCAGTAGAGTTAGGGAGTTTTGATGTGATAATCGGAATGGACTGGTTGAAAGAAGTGAAAGCAGAGATCGTTTGTTACAAAAATGCAATTCGCATTATACGAGAAAAAGGAAAACCCTTAATCGTGTACGGAGAAAAGGGCAACACGAAGCTACATCTTATTAGTAATTTGAAGGCACAAAAACTAATAAGAAAAGGTTGCTATGCTGTTCTAGCACACGTCGAGAAAGTACAAACTGAAGAAAAGAGCATCAATGATGTTCCCGTCGCAAAAGAATTTCCCGATGTATTTTCGAAAGAATTACCGGGATTACCCCCACATCGATCCGTTGAATTTCAAATAGATCTTGTACCAGGAGCTGCACCTATAGCTCGTGCTCCTTACAGACTCGCACCCAGCGAGATGAAAGAACTGCAAAGCCAATTACAAGAACTTTTAGAGCGTGGTTTCATTCGACCAAGCACATCACCGTGGAGAGATCCTGTTTTGGTTGTCAAGAAGAAAGATGGTACATTCAGGTTGAGTATCGACTACCGAGAGTTGAACAAACTTACCATCAAGAACCGCTACCCACTACCGAGAATCGACGACTTATTTGATCAACTACAAGGCTCGTCTGTTTATTCAAAGATTGACTTACGTTCCGGGTATCATCAAATGCGGGTGAAAGAAGATGATATTCCAAAGACTGCTTTCAGAACACGTTACGGTCATTACGAGTTTATGGTCATGCCGTTTGGTTTAACTAATGCACCAGCTGTGTTCATGGACCTTATGAACCGAGTGTGTGGACCATACCTTGACAAGTTTGTCATTGTTTTCATTGATGACATACTTATTTACTCAAAGAATGACCAAGAACACGGTGAACATTTGAGAAAGGTGTTAGAAGTATTGAGGAAGGAAGAATTGTACGCTAAGTTTTCAAAGTGTGCATTTTGGTTGGAAGAAGTTCAATTCCTCGGTCACATAGTGAACAAAGAAGGTATTAAGGTGGATCCGGCAAAGATAGAAACTGTTGAAAAGTGGGAAACCCCGAAAACTCCGAAACACATACGCCAGTTTTTAGGACTAGCTGGTTACTACAGAAGGTTCATCCAAGACTTTTCCAGAATAGCAAAACCCTTGACTGCATTAACGCATAAAGGGAAGAAATTTGAATGGAAGGATAAACAAGAGAAGGCGTTTCAGTTATTGAAGAAAAAGCTAACTACGGCACCTATATTGTCATTGCCTGAAGGGAATGATGATTTTGTGATTTAATGTGACGCATCAAAGCAAGGTCTCGGTTGTGTATTAATGCAACGAACGAAGGTGATTGCTTATGCGTCTAGACAATTGAAGATTCACGAACAAAATTATACGACGCATGATTTGGAATTAGGCGCGGTTGTTTTTGCATTAAAGACTTGGAGGCACTACTTATATGGGGTCAAAAGTATTATATATATACAGATCACAAAAGTCTTCAACACATATTTAATCAGAAATAACTGAATATGAGGCAGCGTAGGTGGATTGAATTGTTGAATGATTACGACTTTGAGATTCGTTACCACTCGGGGAAGGCAAATGTGGTAGCCGACGCCTTGAGCAGGAAGGACAGAGAACCCATTCGAGTAAAATCTATGAATATAATGATTCACAATAACCTTATTACTCAATAAAGGAGGCGCAACAAGGAGTTTTAAAAGAGGGAAATTTAAAGGATGAAATACCTAAAGGATCGGAGAAGCATCTTAATATTCGGGAAGACGGAACCCGGTATAGGGCTGAAAGGATTTGGGTACCAAAATTTGGAGATATGAGAGAAATGGTACTTAGAGAAGCTCATAAAACCAGATACTCAATACATCCTGGAACGGGGAAGATGTACAAGGATCTCAAGAAACATTTTTGGTGGCCAGGTATGAAAGCCGATGTTGCTAAATACGTAGGGGAATGTTTGACGTGTTCTAAGGTCAAAGCGGAGCATCAGAAACCATCAGGTCTACTTCAACAACCCGAAATCCCGGAATGGAAATGGGAAAACATTACCATGGATTTCATCACTAAATTGCCAAGGACTGCAAGTGGTTTTGATACTATTTGGGTAATAGTTGATCATCTCACCAAATCAGCACACTTCCTGCCAATAAGAGAAGATGACAAGATGGAGAAGTTAGCACGACTGTATTTGAAGGAAGTCGTCTTCAGACATGGAATACCAATCTCTATTATCTCTGATAGGGATGGCAGATTTATTTCAAGATTCTGGCAGACATTACAGCAAGCATTAGGAACTCGTCTAGACATGAGTACTGCCTATCATCCACAAACTGATGGGCAGAGTGAAAGGACGATACAAACGCTTGAAGACATGCTACAAGCATGTGATATTGATTTCGGAAACAGTTGGGATCGACATCTACCGTTAGCAGAATTTTCCTACAACAACAGCTACCATTCAAGCATTGAGATGGCTCCGTTTGAAGCACTTTATGGTAGAAAGTGCAGGTCTTCGATTTGTTGGAGTGAAGTGGGGGATAGACAGATTACGGGTCCGGAGATAATACAAGAAACTACCGAGAAAATCATCCAAATTCAACAAAGATTGAAAACCGCCCAGAGTCGACAAAAGAGCTATGCGGACATTAAAAGAAAAGATATAGAGTTTGAAATTGGAGAAATGGTCATGCTTAAGATTTCACCTTGGAAAGGCGTTGTTCGATTTGGTAAACGGGAGAAACTAAATCCAAGGTACATTGGACCATTCAAGATTATAGATCGTGTCGGACCAGTAGCTTACCAACTGGAGCTACCTCAACAACTCGCGGCTGTACATAACACGTTCCACGTCTCAAATTTGAAGAAATGTTTTGCTAAAGAAGATCTCACTATTCCGTTGGACGAAATCCAAATCAATGAAAAACTTCAATTCATTGAAGAACCCGTCGAAATAATGGATCGTGAGGTTAAGAGACTTAAACAAAACAAGATACCGATTGTTAAGGTTCGATGGAATGCTCGTAGAGGACCCGAGTTCACCTGGGAGCGTGAAGATCAGATGAAGAAGAAATACCCGCATTTATTTCTAGAAGATACGTCAACACCTCCAACTGCTTAAAATTTCGGGATGAAATTTATTTAACTGGTAGGTACTGTAGTGACCCAAACTTTTCCATGTTTATATATATATATTAAATGAAATTGTTATTTACATGATTAAGTGTTTCCAACATGTTAAGCAATCAAACTTGTTAAGACTTGATTAATTGAAATAGGTTTCATATAGACAATTGACCACCCAAGTTGATCGGTGATTCACGAACGTTAAAACTTGTAAAAACTATATGATGACATATATATGGTTATATATATAGTTAACATGATATTATGATAAGTAAACATATCATTAAGTATATTAATAATGAACTACATATGTAAAAACAAGACTACTAACTTAATGATTTTGAAACGAGACATATATGTAACGATTATCGTTGTAACGACATTTAATGTATATATATATATATATATATATATATATATATATATGTATATATATATATATATATATATATATATATATATATATATATATATCATATTAAGAGATATTCGTACATCATAATATCATGATAATATAATAATTTAAAATCTCATTTGATATTATAAACATTGGGTTAACAACATTTAACAAGATCGTTAACCTAAAGGTTTCAAAACAACACTTACATGTAACGACTAACGATGACTTAACGACTCAGTTAAAATGTATATACATGTAGTGTTTTAATATGTATTCATACACTTTTGAAAGACTTCAAGACACTTATCAAAATACTTCTACTTAACAAAAATGCTTACAATTACATCCTCGTTCAGTTTCATCAACAAATCTACTCGTATGCACCCGTATTCGTACTCGTACAATACACAGCTTTTAGATGTATGTACTATTGTTATATACACTCTAATGATCAGCTCTTAGCAGCCCATGTGAGTCACCTAACATATGTGGGAACCATCATTTGGCAACTAGCATGAAATATCTCATAAAATTACAAAAATATGAGTAATCATTCATGACTTATTTACATGAAAACAAAATTACATATCCTTTATATCTAATCCATACACCAACGACCAAAAACACCTAAAAACACTTTCATTCTTCAATTTTCTTCATCTAATTGATCTCTCTCAAGTTCTATCTTCAAGTTCTAAGTGTTCTTCATAAATTCCAAAAGTTCTAGTTTCATAAAATCAAGAATACTTCCAAGATTGCAAGTTTACTTCCAAGTTTTCTAAATCCATTCCAAGTAATCATCCAAGATCAAGAAACCTTTGTTACTTACAGTAGGTTATCTTTCTAATACAAGGTAATAATCATATTCAAACTTTAATTCAATTTCTATAACTATAACAATCTTATTTCGAGTGGAAATCTTACTTGAAATTGTTTTCGTGTCATGATTCTGCTTCAAGAACTTTCAAGCCATCCAAGGATCCTTTGAAGCTAGATCCATTTTTCTCATTTCCGGTAGGTTTATCCAACGAACTTGAGGTAGTAATGATGTTCATAACATCATTCAATTCATACATAAAAAGCTGTCTTATTCAACGTTATAAACTTGTAATCACTAGAACATAGTATAGTTAATTCTAAACTTGTTCGCAAATAAAGTTAATCCTTCTAAATAGACTTTTAAAATCAACTAAACACATGTTCTATATCTATATGATATGCTAACTTAATGATTAAAAACTCGGAAACACGATAAACACCATAAAACTGGATATACGCCGTCGTAGTAAAACCGGGGGCTGTTTTGGTTGGGATAATTAAAAGCTAAGAAGAAATTTGATTTAAAAGCCATACTTCTGGAAAAATGATTTTCCTTATGAACATGAAACTATATCCAAAAATCATGGTTAAACTCAAAGTGAAAGTATGTTTTTCAAAATGGTCATCAACATGTCGTTCTTTCGACGGAAATGACTACCTCTTTCAAAAACGACTTGTAACTTGTATTTCCGACTATAAACTTATACTTTTTATATTTAGATTCATAAAGTTAAGTTCAATACAAAACCGTGGCCACTAGAATCACTCAAAACGGATTAGAAACGAAGAAATGGCGAGTAAAACAAGATTGATAAAAACTACTCATTTTACCTACGTGAAAGTTAGTAATAAATCTATTCCAACCATAACCTAATCAACTTATATTGTATATTATGTAATCTTGAGATACCATAGACATGTATACAATGTTTCGACCTATCATGTCGACCCATCTATATATATATTGCGGAACAACCATAGACACTCTATATGTGAATGTTGGAGTTAGCTATACAGGGTTGAGGTTGATTCCAAAATATATATATAGTTTGAGTTATGATCAATACTGAGATACGTATACACTGGGTAGTGGATTGATTCAAGATAATATTTATCGATTTATTTCTGTACATCTAACTGTAGACAACTAGTTGTAGGTTACTAACGAGGACAGCTAACTTAATAAACTTAAAACATCAAAATGTATTAAAAATATTGTAAATATATTTTGAACATACTTTGATATATATGTATATATTGTTATAGGTTCGTGAATCAACCAGTGGCCAAGTCTTACTTCCCGACGAAGTAAAAATCTGTGAAAGTGAGTTATAGTCCCACTTTTAAAATCTAATATTTTTGGGATGAGAATACATGCAGGTTTTATAAATGATTTACAAAATAGACACAAGTACGTGAAACTACATTCTATGGTTGAATTATCGAAATCGAATATGCCCCTTTTTATTAAGTCTGGTAATCTAAGAATTAGGGAACAGACACTCTAATTGACGCGAATCCTAAAGATAGATCTATTGGGCCTAACAAACCCCATCCAAAGTACCGGATGCTTTAGTACTTCGAAATTTATATCATATTCGAAGGGTGTCCCGGAATGATGGGGATATTCTTATATACGCATCTTGTTAATGTCGATTACCAGGTGTTCACCATATGAATGATTTTTATCTCTATGTATGGGATGTGTATTGAAATATGAAATCTTGTGGTCTATTGTTACGATTTGATATATATAGGTTAAACCTATAACTCACCAACATTTTTGTTGACGTTTAAAGCATGTTTATTCTCAGGTGAATACTAAGAGCTTCCGCTGTTGCATACTAAAATAAGGACAAGATTTGGAGTCCATGTTTGTATGATATTGTGTAAAAACTGCATTCAAGAAACTGATTTTGATGTAACATATTTGTATTGTAAACCATTATGTAATGGTCATGTGTAAACAGGATATTTTAGATTATCATTATTTGATAATCTACGTAAAGCCTTTTAAACCTTTATTTATGAAATAAAGGTTATGGTTTGTTTTAAAAATGAATGCAGTCTTTGAAAAAAAGTCTCATATAGAGGTCAAAACCTTGCAACAAAATCAATTAATATGGAACGTTTTTAATCAATAAGAACGGGACATTTCACCGTCTGCCCGCATTCGTAACACTTCTTCGGTCCATTGGTGTTCGGCCTTGCATTCAAAGTGGTGACCTTGCAATCCTTGCCAACATGCCCAAACCGTTGGCACTTCTTACAGACAACATTGCAATACCCAGTGTGGTGTTTGTAACACCTTTTGCATTGTGGTAAGGTTCCCTTGTAGTTCGGGTTGGAGTTGGTGTTGTTGTTGGGTTTGGGGTTTCCACCATTGTTGTTTCCCCTAAAACCCTCATGTCATTTCGCCGGGTTTTGATCATAGTTTCTTCCCCTGTTGTTGTTGTTGTTGTTGTTGTTGTTGTTGTTGTTGTGGTTATCCCATTTGCCCTTCTCACTAGTACCCGCTTCAGACTTAGTTTTCTCCGGTTCATCGATGATTATTTGATTCATGAGTGTATGCGCCATGCGCATTGCTTCGGGAACATTCGGTGGCTTGGACGAGGTAACATTACCCTTGATGGACTTAGGGAGTCCCCAAAAGTATCTCTCCATACGCTTGAATTCTGGGGTGACCATTGTCAGACACATCAGGGCTAGTTCCAAAAATCTCCTGTTGTAACCATCAAGGTCGTTCCCAACGGCCTTTAACTGCATGAATTCTATTTCCATCTTTTGTATCTAGGTTTTCGGACAATACTCCTCAATCATGGCACACTTAAATTCTTCCCATGGCGTAGCATACGCCTCATCAATGCCTTGTGCCTGTGCCATTGTGTTCCACCACGTGAGCGCGCCGTCAGACAGCGTGCAAGAAGCAAATTTGGTTTTGCTGTCCTCCGAACAGTTGCTAACTCGGAATACTGATTCTAGCTTTTCGAACCATCTAGTGAGACCAACCGTCCCTCAGTGCCGATGAAGTTATGTGGTTTACAGCTCTGGAATTCCTTGTAAGTACACCCATTACGAATGGGTTGAATAACCTGTGGTGGTGGCGGTGGCGGTGGAGCTTGGGGTTGCATTTCCGCAATGGCTGCGGCTACACGTTCTTGGATCGTCTCTTCAATTTGAGCAGCAGTAGGTGTGGATCGACCGTTAGCCATGGTGTTCTAAACAAAAATTTTGACTCAAGTCAAAATCCAGCATTCAAATAGTAATAATAAAGTATATGTAACCAACACGAAATCAACACATCACATGTTTATTAAATAACGCATCTAGGTACAAATACCACAGAATCATACAGTAACGTAAATAGAACATCGTGCAAGAATTAAATAACGCAAAGTTCCATTAATAATAATAAGTTTCATACATCTGAATAAGTCCGTACAGTACATAAGTAATAAATGAAACTACATCTAGATTACATCATGAAATCTAATATAAAAGGTCCTACAGTGAAGGTGGGTGAAGGATGTCCATAACATGGGCCATCTGGTCCTCTAGCTCAACAATTCGAGCTCGGAGGATCTCCACCTCCCTTGTCAATTCCTCGACAGTGGGAGATGGTGGGGCAGGCGGTGCAGGTGGTGCCGGTGGTGCCGGTGGTGCAGAGGGTCCGGCTCCAGACGTAGAGGCTGCAAGGCGGTAAGGCTTACGGATGAAGGGATCCGCAGGGTACGGCACAAGCCGCTTACGGGCGGTAACCCTACGACGCCGACCAAACGCGTCAGTGAAGGCTCGTCCTCCGTTGATCCCCGGAATGATGGTACCGTCGAAGCGATACCGCTTCTTCGGCGGGGTGGAGGGTGGCTGAACAGGTGCATCGGGGTCCTCCTCGTCGGAGTCATCATCACTCGAGTCGTCTGTGGATGTGTCATCGGATGAAGAATCAGCGGATGATGGGTCGTCCGAATCATGTGGTGGTGACTGCACGGGCGGCCCTCCTTGGGCGGCTATCATATGTCTGTACCTAGCGAGTCCAATCGGAATGAGACGTCCATCAGGGGCGCGTCGACACCAATGGCGATACCGGTTACGGAATGGACCTTCCCCGAACTCCGCAGAAATCACAATCTCACCGGAACGGGGCTGTGATCCTGAGGGTCCGGGGGCAGATGGAGCTGGAATCTCCGAAGGGTCCTGGGCTCCGCTAGAAGTAACCACTGGGGCAGGCGCCTGGCTGCTAGTCCCGGAAGATGAAGCGTCGGGGTCACTAGTAGGCAACGGGATCGGTGTGTCGGCAGCAGCAGCAGCAGCAGGTGGGGTGGTTGACGAGTCTGAACTGCCCAAAATGATAGCAGGTGAAGTATCCGACATCTGAACAAGGAAAAATAAATTTTTTCATGTCAGTAAGTCATAAAGCAAGCACGTATTAGGCCAACAGTTTAAATCATGTATAACAATAAGTAGCATGGCATAAACGACAAGTATCATGCAATCGAAAAACAGATAATAGTATGCAGTAGTGAAATTATGTAATAGCATACGGCATATAGCAGTAAAAGTAAGCAGCAGCATGCAGTAAGTTCAGCGGAAACAAGTAAACTAGCAAGTTGTAGATTAGTCCTATTAGTGAATCCTACTCGGGTCGGTCTTGACTCACTAATGCAACCTAATTCCCTACAACCAATGCTCTGATACCAAATGTGATGCCCCGTACAAAACTATCGTGTACGAATCATCAACAACAGAATCATTACAAGGTTAAGTACTATATGCTGTTTCAAAAGAAGTTGCATTCACGATAAAAAAGATGACGTCATAACCGACATCAATTGTTTTACACCAACAGTATGCTTCTACGAATAGCAAGCATGAATAAATGTATGTGACCCTTAGGTCGTTACAAAACATAGTTCAAAAGTATTAAAGTTTGAATGCAAGATAAACAGTTCATGCGGTGATAACACTAGAGCAGCGGGTGTCTACGGCAAGACTAGCACGACAGCGGAAGCAAATAACCTTAAGCACCTGAGAAAAACATGCTTAAAAACGTCAACACAAAGGTTGGTGAGCTATAGTTTAAGTATAACAGTATGTAAGGTAGGCCACGAGATTTCAGTGCTACAAAGAGCGTTTCAAAACAGTATGATAAAGTATATGTTAACCGTGGGCACTTGGTAACTAACTTAACGTTTATACCCCCTGAAAGTACACTTGGCAAGTGCGTATGTTTACGAAGTATTAAACACTTGTTAAATGCTAGCGCGACTAGCCCGAGTGGGGATGTCAAACCCTATGGATCCATATCTAAGATTCGCGTTCACGGTTCAAAAACCAATGATTAAACGTTACCGAGCTAAAGGGAATGTTTATGCCGTTGTATAACCCACATATATATAAGTTTAAGTACTCGTGCCTAGTATGTAAAACATAAAATCCGCATGTATTCTCAGTTCCCAAAATAGTTAAAGTAAAAAGGGAATGTTATAACTCACAATGATAAAGTAGCGGTAAAGTATGACTCGGGAAATAAGCAAGTGTGTAGGTCCGGAAAGTCCTCAACCTAAGTCAAATAGTACTAAGTCAGTAAATCGTCCCAAAAGATTTAAAAGTATGTAAATAAGGTCTTAAGGGTCATCATCATTCATCATCAAACAAAAGGTGTAAAGTAAGTTTCGTTCATGAAAAGAGTTTAAAACAAAGGGTAAGTTCGGTCAGTCACCACGGCCTCTATACCTACTGAAATAAGGTGAGTCCAGTGGCCATGGCTCCATATATGAGTCCTTTAGTTGTGGTAAAAATTACAGAAGCAAACTCGACTTCGTTTGACCGTGGCGACGGTCTAAGTGAGAGTAGGTCAGAATTTTCAGCACAACATTAAATGGACATAGTGACGATCGGAGGGCCATAAATCCTAAACCGTAACTCGGATTAAGACGAGTCCTATATGAAAAGTTATCTACTCGAAAAGAGCTATCTGAAAATCATAATTACAGTATCCCAGGTCGTATGGGTCAGACACAGAAACAGTAAAACAGTAGGGTCAGTAGGTTTCGGTGGTTCTTGGTGCTCGATGCTTATCATGGTTCTCATCCTTGATGCATATAGCTTCAAGTGTACAACTCGTTGATGTGTTTGCATCATTTTCACCAAGGTTTGACCATCATAACCCAAGTGTAAGTCTAAGACATGAAGCACAACTCACTTAAGTGTTGCAAGTGTTTTGATGAATCAAAGTTACATCAAAGTCTTAGATTCAACACATACATGAAATGTAAAAGTAATATTAACCAAGTTGACTATTATGACACAAGTGTAGGTCTAAGACATGTAGCACAACTCACTTAAGAGTTGTATGAAGTTTGATGAACCAAAGTTACATCAAGGTCTTAGATCTAACACATACATGAACTATAAAACTAATAATAAGTTACAAACTTGAAAGTGAACTTATGAAATCAAGATCTTGAGTTGTAGAACATAGTTCTTAGTTAGATCTTGAAGATCCTAGACCCAAAAGTCTAGATCTAACATAAGTGTACAAAGTTATAGTTAAAGAAAGCTTACTTATGTGTTCTTGAACTTTTAAAGTTAATTTTAGTTCAAGAAAGTATGAGATCAAAGTTAACTTGTAACACTTGACCATTAAAACCAACAAACATGAAATTAAAGTGCAAGTAAATGAAGTAAATAAGCTAAGTAAACAAGTTAATAAGTTCATGAGTTGCATACTTTAAAGATTCAAGCCTAGGTCTTGATCTTTAGAAAGTAAACTTTAAAGTTTACTTCATGAACTTCAAGTATGGTTTAACTCATGAACTTTCTTTAAAACATATAATATGTAGAACATAAACTAGAGAGTTTTGTTCTAGTGTGTTCTTGTAAATACAAGATAAATGAAGAATTAAACTAAAGAGTTTGATTCTTGTAACATGTAAGTAAGTAACAACAACAACTAGTAAATAACAACAACAAAATAAGTAACAATAATCAAAGACAAGTGTCTTAAACAATTGAATGATGATGATGTAGGGTGATTATGCTACGGTTTTAAGGGGAGAAGAAGAGAAGAAAAAGTCTCATGGTACTTACAAGATAGAGAGTAAAATGAGAGAAAAGTTTGAGAGGTAATTTGCAAGTAAAGTGTGTGTGTGTGTGTGTAATGAATGAAGGATACAAGTTGATATGGTAACAAAATTTGAAGCAAAAAGCACTCTCCAAGGCCTAGGAGGCCGACGGCCTGCAGCTCCAAAGAGGGGGAGGGAAATGTTTCTTGGTCACTAGCATGAAATTGTCCTTAAAGGTGGTTACTTAAGGTGTTGGTGTTGGAACAAGGTGCAACTAGATTCTTTGTGCATGAAACTAACTAGTTAAGTCATAATGTGGTACTTACATGTGTAAATATGGGCTAGTTAATCCAATAAGGTTGTAGAGTGGGCTAACATGTCCATTAATACTAGTAAAAGCCCAAGTTTCATGTAAGTAACAATTAAATCCAATTAAAGCCCAAGTAATCAACTAATAGTCTTAGTTAATTAAAATGATTAATAAAACTTAATCATGAAGGTAAATAATATTCTAAAAATATTATTCGTGAAAGTTTCGTGTGTCACAAAGACGTTTCGGGAAATTAAAGTCAAGTATGGGCAATCATGGCAACATGTAAATGTAATAACATACATTCGTTTAATCACAAGTATTAATAATAATAATTATTAATAAATAAACGTTAGAAATTCCAGGGTCATTACAATTGGCAGTGCAAGTGCAAGTAGGTAATTTGACCAAAGCATCTAACTGTTTCCATAAAGCATTAAGTTTATGATAATAATCAGAAATAGAACTACCACTTTGTGACACAGTGTTAACACTTTGATATAAATTAAAAGTGATAGATCCATCAATTTTATCATAGGTCTCCTTTAATTCATCCCACACAATTTTAGCAAGTTGAAAAAACACTTGTCCAGAAAATAATTCTTCAGAAATAGAATTTAGAATCCAAGAAAGCACAACAGAATTACATCTATCCCATTGCATAGCAAGCACATCATCAGTTGTAGATTTTTCAACAGAACCATCAACAAAACCAAGTTTTTTTTGGTTTGCAGGGCTAATATCATAGCCCTACTCCATACATTATAGTTATCAGTACCTTTTAACTTTAAAGAGATTAGGGCAGTGGTACTGGTTTCACTAGGGTGCAAATAAAGAGGGTTACCAAAGTCAAGGTCACTTACATGAGTGACCCTGGCTCCATCATCAGATCCAGACATAATAACAGATAAACACAACTGATCAAGGAAGTAAATATGCAAGAACAATCACAGCCAGAACCAAACACAGCCACAGATAAGATATATAATAAAAGCAAAAAGACAGCAGACCCCAAAGATCAACCAATGCTTGATCAGGTATTCATGAATCTCAAGGGATTCAGATCAAGAGTTGGGCAAAGGAGATCTCAAGAGTATGCATAAAAAAATAAAGATAAGGGAAAAAGATACGCTCACAGTGGTTAATAGCACAACAATAAATATATTAAAATAGCAGCGGAAGAATAGCCAATTGAATCAAGCAATCACATGAAGATCAATCCCAACCAGATCAGCAATCGAAACCCAAACTGACAAGGAACCCTAATTCCCAAATGGAGAAGAACACCAATGAAGATTCAGAGATCGTTGCTACGCTCTGATACCATGAAGAAATTAATAACAAAACACACCAATACTTTATTCGATTCAACAGATCAATGGATCAACAATACAGCAGGTTTTAATCGAGGAACAAGGAATCAAAATTACACACACTTATAATTGCAGAGACTATTAAACGAATTACAAGAATCAAAATGAAGGAGATTGAAAACTAGACGAACAAGATGATGTGATAATATGAAATCTGGAACAATCGGCTTAGAACACAAAAGGGACTCAAACCCTAATTGCTTGAACGATGCAGCCACTGGAAACAATAAAATAATAAAATAATATATATATATATATATATATATATATATATATATATATATATATATATATATATATATATATATATATATATATATATATATATATATATATATATATATATATATATATATATATATAGGCAAGAGAATGAAGGAATGACACATCTGGACCTCCAACTTTACTTCCCAAAACAGCACCAAACTTCTATTGTTCCAACTTTGACCACTACACATAAACTTGAACAAATATTAGAAAACAAGGAAGGGTACAAGGGTAAGATTGTCATTTTAACAATCTTGGCTAGGTTGCTCTAGAAGATCTTGTTCTTGGACTCGATTAGAATTGGGTAGCATAGTCCCAATCACCATGCTCGGTTTTGTTGGAAATTAAAATAGTCGGGTCGTGTTCGCCCTTTCGGATATTGAAACTATGTATTAAATGTTTTAAACGTTTATTGAACTTATTATTTGTGTTAAAGATGTTTCGGAAACATAATTGGGACCTAAATATTAATGTATTAAAGAAAAATTTTACGGGCCGATTTAAATACGGGTTGGGTTGTTTCAATTAAGTTTAATAATAATCGTATGTTTATGTGTTTTTTTATTAAGTTTCATTTATGTGTTTTATGAATGTTTAATTTATGTGTTTTGGGAATGTTTAATTAATGTGTTTTAAGATTGTAATTTGTTTTTAATTATTATATTATTGTTGTTTATCATATATTTATTGTTATTTATAAATAATAATAGTATTAAAAATTAATTTAGAAGATAGAAAATAAATATGGATACTGAAATTGAAATTGTGAACACTTCCACCCAAGTTACTGAAAGTTAATTTCGAAGCTCATATTAGACCTTGAAATGGACACTGAAAAGTGGACATGGACACATTAAGTTAGAATATTGTTTTGGAAATTATTTTGGGCACATCATTTAGAAATTAGAAAATTGTTTTGGAATTGGTAATGATAATGGCCGCTAGGGTATAATTATATTTTGAACATTCTTTGTTAACAGCATAGGGCCAACAAGTTAGCAGGAAAATGAGTGTGTAGAGATCTGCTAGACAACAAATATAGAACAACTTGCATTTGGACCTTTGATACTTTGAAACACCAAATTCAAATAAAGTTTAGCAAACATAGATATGCACTCAATGCATTAATATGTGTACCGCATGTCTGGTTAGATCCGGAACAAACAATCATGGTTGAGTGAAGTTAACTGGTTAGATCCGCATGTCTGGTCTTGGATTTTATGGGTAGATTGTAGTGTACAAGTCATGAATGCGTGAGCACCTCATTAGTGGTGAGGATTTTGACAGCCTAGGGTCAGTTGCCAGATTTGGGTTGAAGGATTCTGATTCTCAACATGTAGATAGATAAGATGGAATATTGCAATTCAGGTTGTTTGGGATCCTTTATTTATAGATTTTTCATTTATCTATTTAAGTGATTTCTATATGAATTTGCATTTAATTTGCCAAAAAAAAAAAAAAAAAAAGGGTTGTAACATCCGGATTAATCACCAAAAAGTATTTCGTCGGACAAATTTATAGTTGAAACGAGGATAAAACCCCCGCCTTTCGCTGCGAGGTAGTTTTGGTCGGTTAAGTGAACGTTAAAAAACGGTTAACGAGTCAGTTAATTGAACGATATATAAATAGTTAACGGTCAATAATAAAACGTTAAGAAAATAAAGGAATGAAAATGAATGGGAAAAAGAAAGTTTAAAAAGTAATAAAAAAAGTTTTCTTAAAAAAAAAGTTTACCGAAATACTTTCTAAGTTGGGGGTATTTACAGTCAAGCTTGTGAATAGCGCTCCTCATCACAACTAGTATTATTGGTAAGGTAATTAGTGGGTTCTAGCTTTATTCGATGGGATGATTGACTCGTGAAGCCTTTATAATCGCTTAGATAATTTGTTTTTTCCCGCCATCCTAGTTCCTCGCTAGTGGGGTATGAGTATCGATAATATTTTTGCAGTTCACCAAAAAAAAAAAAAAAAAAAAAAAAAAAAAAAAAAAAAATTGGGTAATTAGTCGGTTCAAAGTTTTTCAACAACCAATTAATCACAATTCTTTTGTTTGATTTATTAATCCTAAAAATATCTCAACCAATTAATATCTAGCAACTTTTACGACCTTGATAACCTACTTTATCTTTACTCTTCTTGTAAAGTTGTAAGCGATGATTTATTTAAATTTCATATAAAATTAAAATCTATAAACAATTTTTTTATAACGTCAAATTCATCAAGCGAATACTCTTTAGCAAGTTGGTTGGCCTGAATTTGTTTAAGCGACTTCTTTAACAATTAGGGCTATCGTTAACTCACTAAAAATTGTTATACATCTAAATAACTATAACTATGAGCTGTTATAATATAGAATATATATTATATAAATGGATAGTCAATTATTGATACACAAAAGTAATATGATTGTATTACCTAAACTTGTGATATTTTTGCTATAAATAGCCATCAATGCAAGCATTAAACTTGCACCATTTCTCACACTTACAAAGTGTTTCTTTCTTTCTCTCCATTATCATCTTTGTTCTTACACTTCATTATTAGTATTCTTAATCAAGAATCAAATCACTAAAGGTAGTTATAAGCCTACTGAATTATAACATCAAGAATCAAACCACTAAAGGTAGTTATAAGCCTACTGAATTATAACACGTTATCAGCACGATAATCTTAATACTAAATATGGTTGGCTCTGCCACCTAAATGATATATGGTCGGTTATACCACCTGAAAAATATATGGTCGACAATGTCGCCTAATTATCATTTATGTTACTAAAATTTATATTTCTATTATCTAACATTTATATGGTCGACACTGTCGCCTAATTATCATTTATGTTTACTAATATTTATATTTCTGTTATATAACATTTATTTATGATTGTTTACACATGGTCGACACTGTCGCCTACTTATCATTATGTTATCTTAAATTTATGTTTAGCGTTTATATACTTATGAATATAAATTGACTCTAATTTATCATGTTGTTTGTTTTAATTTTTGATAATAGAAAATGTCGAATCTGGAAAAGCTTAAATTTACTCCTTTAGAATCAACTGGAAACAACTACATGCAATGAGTTATAAAAGTAAAAATGCATCTTAAATCAATGGGCATTCTTGAAACCATAAATGACAACAACACTTGTTCTGAAAAAGAACAAGCAACGGCATGTTGCTTTATTCATCAACATATTGATGAATGCTTACAAAATAATTATGTGACTGTAGAAGATCCCCATGTTTTATGGGAAGGTCTCAAAAGAAGATTCAATAATCAAAGAGAAATTTTACTTCCAGCTGCTATGGAACAATGGAGAACATTAAGATTCCAAGACTTTAAGAAAGTAAATGAATACAGCTCAGCTCTGTATAATACATGTTCACAACTTAAATTCTGTGGACATGAAATACGTGATGCAGACATGATGGAGAAAACTTTCTCCACAATGAATGCTGCAAACATCACAGTGCAAAGAAATTTGAGAATGCTAAAGTTCAAAACATATCCTGAACTTAATTCATATCTCTTAGTTGCAGAGCAAAATGATGAGCTATTAATGAAAAATCAGCAATCCCGTCCTACTGGTACACTTGCAATCCCTGAAGCAAATACTGCAAATAATTATAAACAGGGACAAGGACGCGGGCAAGGTCGTGGTTATAATAACCATCACCATCATCATGCCAAAAGGCATAACTATGGTAGAAACCATCCTTATGGTAATGGTAATGGGCGTGGATGTGGTCGTGGTCGTGGCCGTGGTGGTCAAAGAAATAATAATCCACGAAAATATAAATATCAACCACAAAACAAGCCCACTAAACAAGATGTTGAAGAAAATTCTTCTAAAAATTCTGAAGAATCTTGCTACAGATGTGGTAGAATGGGCCACTGGGCTAATACTTGCCGAACATCTAAACATCTTGTTAAGATGTATCAGGATTCGCTGAAAGATAAAGAAAAGGAAGTAAACTTTGTGGATAACGTCGATCCAACAGTCACTGAGAAACCATCTGATTTATATGAACATTTCTTGAATGTTTAAGTTGTTGTGTGTCTTTCGAAAAATAAACGATTTAATATCGTCTGTCTTTGTCATTATGTTTGCTAAATGTTTCAGTACTATCTATTTGCGTGTAAAATATTGTGTAATATTAATGTACTCACTATTTATTTCTTATATATGAAGTTCAATATGAATTTTGCTGGAATACAACATCAATCAAGTGGTGGAGATCTTTGTATAGCAGACAGTGGAACTACACACACTATACTTGTGACGCCCCGTACTAAATTATTATGTACGGACCATCAACAACAGGATCATTACAAGGTTAAGTACTATATGCGTTTTCAAAACAGAGTTTACATTCATAAATAAAAGTGACGTCATAACATACGTCAATTGTTTTACAAATCAAAAGTATGCTTCGCTAAGTAGAAGCATTAAATAAGTGTACGTGACCATAATGGTCGTTACATAACATAAGTTCATAAGTAAAAAGGTTTGAATGCAACATAAGTAGTCATGCGATAACAACTCTAGGCAGCGGGTTCTACAGCACGACTAGTAAGATAGCGGAAGCGACTTCAAGCACCTGAGAAAATACATGCTTAAAAAGGTCAACACAAAGGTTGGTGAGCTATAGTTTAAGTATAACAGTAATGTAAGTAGGCCACGAGGTTTCAGTGCTACAACGAGCGTTTCAAAAGTATGTAAAAGTATATGCTTAACCATGGGCACCCGGTAACTAACTTAACGTTTAATGTACCCCCTTAAAGTGCACTTGGCAAGTGCGTATAACCTCGAAGTATTAAACACTCGTTAAATGCTAGCGCTACTAGCCCGAGTGGGGATGTCAAACCCTATGGATCCATATCTAAGATTCGCGTTCACGGTTCAAAAACCAATGATTAAACGTTACCGAGCTAAAGGGAATGTTTCTGCCGTTATATAACCCACACATATATAAAGTTTAAGTACTCGTGCCTAGTATGTAAAACATAAAATCCGCATGTATTCTCAGTTCCCAAAATAAGTTAAAGTAAAAAGGGAATGCTATAACTCACAATGATTAGTAGTAATGGTAAGGTAGTAGTCGGAAAGTGGTGTGCAAGTAACGGTCCAAACGTCCTCAACCTAAGTCAAATAGCACTAAGTCAATAAGTCGTCTCAAAAGGTTTACAAGTACGTAATTAAGGTCATAAGGGTCATCATCAATCATCATTAAACAAAAGGTAACAAGTAAGACTCGTTTATGAAAGTTGTTTAAAACAAAGGCTGACTTCGGTCAGTCACCACGGCCTCTACCCTTACTGAATTAAGGTGAGACCAGTGGTCATGGCTCCGTCTATGAGTCCCTTAAGTGTGGTAAAATTTACAGAAGCAAACTCGTCTTGGTTTGACCGTGGCGACGGTCTAAGTGCGAGTAGGTCAGAAATTTCTGCACAACGTTAAAGGACATGGTAACGATCGGAGGGCCATAAATCCTAAACCGTAACTCGGATTAAGACGAGTCCTATATGAAAAGTTATCTACTCGAAAAGTTCTATCTAAAAATCAAGGTTAGAACAGCCCAGGTCTACTGGTCTGTTCCAGAAGCATCAGGTCAGTAGGTTTTGGACAGAACAGTGGGTTTTGGAGAGTTTCGGTTGTCTCGGTGCTTGATGTTCATCACGGTTCTCATCCTTGATGCGTATAGCTTCAAGTGTACAACTCGTTGAGGTGTTAACATCATTTTGACCAAGGTTTGTCCATCATAACTCAAGTGCAAGTCTAAGACATGGAGAACAACTCATCTAAGTGTTGTAAGTGTTTTGATGAACCAAAGTTACACCAATGGTCTTAGATTTAGCATAACATGAAATGTAAAAGTAATACAACTAAATTTTAACAACTATAACACAAGTGGGAGTCCTAAGACATGTAGATCAACTCACTTAAGAGTTGTATGAGGTTTGATGAACCAAAGTTGCATCAAAGTCTTAGGTTCAACACTTATATGAACTTTAGAAGTAAAGACAAGTTACAAAACTTAATTTACCAACTAGTAAAGTGTATGTAAGCTTAGTAGCTCTTGTTTATGACAAATAATGAAGACCATAAGCTAGATAACTTAGATCTTTCAAAAGTATTTGAAGTTGTAACTAGTAAGTTACACTTCCATGTTCTTGAAACTCATAAGTTAACTTTAAAGTTCAAGAAGATTATGAGATCAAGTCTAACTTGTAGTTCTTGACCAACAAACCAACCACAAGTAATTTTAAGTGCATAAAATAAAGAAACAAGTTAAGTAAACAAGTAGCTAGTTCAAGTGTTGTTCATACTTTAAAGATTCAAGCCTAAGTCTTGATCTTTAAGGAAAGTAAACTTGAAGTTTACAATCATGATTCACAAGTATGATTTAACAACAAAGAACTTATAATCTTTGAAACAAAATATGTAGAACATAACTAGATAGATTATGTTCTTGAATGTTCTTGTTGTAACAAGAAAAAGATGAAGAAATCAAACTATTAAGTTTGCTTCTTGAAACATGAAAGTAAGTAAATAATAACAAGTAATTAACTAAACAACAACAAAGACAAGAAATCAAACAAGCAAGTAACAAAAGATGATGATGATGATTATGTGTGGGTTTCTGTTTTTCAAAGAAAAGATGATAAGAAAAATGTTCATAATGCTTACAAGTCTTTGAGAGGTAATGAGAGGAAAAGATGGAAGGAGAAGTGAAGTGTTTTGTGTATGTGAGGTAGGGAGGTAATACTAGTGAGTAAGCAATGTAAAAAAAATTCAAATACCTCCCTTGTATCCCCAAATGGCGACGGCATCAGCAAAAAAAGAGGGTGAGGGGAGTGGTCCACAAGGTAATGGCATGTTAAAGTTTAAAAAGATGGGTATTTGTTTGCCATGCATGGGGATTAGGTTGTAACAAGATTCTAAAAGCCTTTAACTAACTAGTTACAACCTAAATGATACTTACACATGGAAGAAGTGGGCTAGTGAAACCATTTAGATGTAGGGTGGGCTTATAAGCCCATGTTCATGAGTCCATTACACTAATCAAAGCCCAAGTTCAAGTAGTTCACAAGTTAAACCAATTTAAGCCCAAGTAATTAACTAACAACCATAGTTAATTAAAATGATTAGTAAAACTAATCATGAATGCAAATAATATCTAAAAATATTATTTGTGAAGTTTCGTGTGTCACAAAGACGTTTCGGGCACTTAAAAGTCAAGTACGGGCAATCATGGCAACATGTAAATGTAATAACATACATTCGTTTAATCAAGCGTATTAATAATAATAATTATTAATAAATAACGTTGGAAAAACCAGGGTCGTTACATTACCCACCTGTTAAAGAAAATTTCGTCCCGAAATTTAAGCTGAAGTAGATGAAGGAGTCGGGAAAAGATGAGGATATTTCCGCATCATTTGATCCTCTCGTTCCCAAGTAAACTCAGGTCCTCGTTTGGCATTCCATCGTACTCGTACAATCGGAATCTTGTTGCGTTTCAAAGTTTTGATCTCACGATCCATAATCTCAACAGGTTCCTCCACAAAGTGGAGTTTGTCATCAATAACAAGTTCTTCCAAAGGTATGATGAGTTCGGGTGCAGCAAGACACTTCTTCAAGTTTGACACATGGAAGGTAGGATGAACTGAGCTCAATTGTGCTGGTAGATCCAAACGGTAAGCAACTGGTCCAACACGTTCCAAGATTTCGAAAGGACCAATGTATCGTGGGTTCAACTTTCCACGTTTTCCAAAACGGATCACACCTTTCCAAGGTGCAACCTTCAACATTACACGATCACCAACATTAAATTCAAAGTCTTTCCGTTTAAGATCGGCATAGCTCTTTTGGCGATCACGGGCAGTCTTAAGTCTAGCTTGGATCTGAGCGATCTTCTCCGTGGTTTCGTGAACTACCTCGGGTCCGGTGATTTGCTTTTCGCCTACCTCGGCCCAACAAATAGGAGATCGGCACTTACGACCATACAATGCTTCAAAAGGTGCAGCATTAATGCTTGAGTGATAACTGTTATTGTACGAGAATTCGGCGAGTGGCAAATGCCTTTCCCAGGCCTTTCCAAAATCAATGACACATGCACGCAGCATGTCCTCCAAGGTCTGAATCGTTCGTTCACTTTGCCCGTCAGTCTGAGGATGATAAGCAGTACTCATGTCAAGACGAGTTCCCATGGCTTCTTGCAAAGAACGCCAAAATCTGGAAGCAAAACGGGGATCGCGATCGGAGATGATTGATAAAGGTACACCATGACGAGATACAACCTCTTTGATGTACAGCTGAGCAAGTCTTTCCATTGTATCAGTTTCCTTCATCGCTAGGAAGTGTGCAGATTTGGTGAGGCGGTCAACAATAACCCAAATAGTATCGCATCCGCCCACCGTCTTCGGCAGCTTAGTAATGAAATCCATTGTGATCCTTTCCCACTTCCATTGTGGGATTTCTGGCTGTTGAAGTAACCCAGAAGGTCTCTGATGTTCGGCTTTAACCTTCGAGCAAGTCAAACACTTACCAACATAAGTCGCAACGTCCTTCTTAAGATTCGGCCACCAATACTGTTCTTTAAGGTCGTGGTACATCTTACCTGCACCGGGGTGAATCGAATATCTCAATTTGTGTGCTTCATCAAGTATCAGGCTTCGTAGATCTCCATAGTAAGGTACCCAAATTCTTCCGGCATAACATCGGAGTCCAGACTCTCTAACCTCGAATCGAGAGACAAGTATGTTCAAATGCTCGTGAGATATGTTCTCCTCCTTGAGAGCCTCAACTTGGGCTACTCTGATCTGGTTGTTGAGGTTCGAATGGATGGTGATGTTCAGAGCCCTAACACGGAGAGGTGCCGTCCTCTCCTTTCGGCTTAAAGCGTCAGCTACAACATTGGCCTTGCCAGGGTGATAACGGAGTTCACAATCGTAGTCGTTGAGCGTCTCGATCCATCGACGCTGTCTCATATTCAATTGCTTCTGATCGAAGATGTGCTGGAGACTCTTGTGATCGGTGAAGATAGTGCTCTTAGTTCCATACAAATAATGTCTCCACAATTTGAGTGCAAAGACAACGGCTCCAAGTTCAAGATCATGTGTAGTGTAGTTCCGCTCGTGAATCTTCAATTGGCGGGAGGCATAGGCAATAACCTTTGATCGTTGCATCAGTACACAACCAAAACCACTCTTCGATGCATCGCAATAAACAACAAAGTCGTCACTGCCTTCAGGAAGTGATAGGATAGGTGCGGAGGTTAACTTCTTCTTCAAAGTTTGGAATGCTGATTCTTGTGTGGGTTCCCAAATGAACTTCTTGCCCTTGTGAGTCAGTGCGGTCAAAGGACGCGCAATCAGAGAAAATCCTTCGATAAACCTTCGATAATAACCGGCGAGACCTAGAAATTGGCGAATATGCGTTGGAGTAGTGGGGGTCTCCCACTTGCTGATGGCTTCAATCTTGGCGGGATCAACTTTGATACCCTGGTCGCTCACAACATGACCCAAAAACTGTACTTCCTTCAACCAAAATTCGCACTTGGAGAATTTGGCGTAAAGTTGCTCTTGTCTTAAGAGTTCAAGCACTAGCCGAAGGTGTTGCTCATGTTCTTCTTCGCTCTTAGAGTAGATGAGGATATCATCTATGAAGACGATAACAAACTCATCCAAGTAAGGCTTGCAGACACGATTCATGAGATCCATGAACACGGCAGGTGCATTTGTCAAACCGAATGGCATCACGAGGAACTCATAATGACCATAACGGGTCCTGAATGCAGTTTTCATCACGTCACTTTCCTTCACCCTCAGCTGGTGATATCCGGATCGCAAATCGATCTTTGAATAAACGCTCGATCCTTGTAGTTGATCAAAAAGATCATCAATTCGTGGAAGAGGATATCGATTCTTGATAGTCAATTTGTTGAGTTCACGGTAGTCGATACACATACGGAAGGATCCATCCTTCTTCTTTACAAACAACACAGGTGCGCCCCAAGGCGAGAAGCTTGGTTGGATAAACCCTCGATCTAATAGCTCTTGTAGTTGACTCTGTAATTCTTGCATCTCGGAAGGTGCGAGTCTATAAGGTGCGCGAGCTACAGGTGCAGCTCCTGGCACTAAGTCAATCTGAAACTCTACTGCCCTCGGTGGCGGTAATCCAGGCAGTTCTTCGGGAAAGACATCGGAAAACTCGTTCACAATACGCACATCGTTCACGTTCTTCACCTCAGTTTCTACCGCTTTCACATGTGCTAGGACAGCAAAGCGTCCCTTCTTCATAATCTTTTGCGCTTTCACGCAACTAATGAGGTTCAACTTCGAGGTACATCTCTCTCCATAGATAACCAGTGGTTCACCATCCCCTTGTGGTATGCGAAGTGCTTTATCTCCACAGATAACATCGGCCTTTATCTTGCTCAACCAATCCATACCGACGATCACGTCAAAACTTCCCAGTTTGATAGGTATCAAATCAATTTCGAAATCTGCACCAGCTATGTTGATAATAGCTCCACGACTAATATGGTCAACCTTTTCAAGTTTTCCATTGGCGACCTCGACAAGCATACTTTCCTTCAAAGGAACTAACGACCAATCTAACTTATCACAAAAATGTCTACACACATAGCTCCTATCGGCACCAGTATCAAATAGGACAGAAGCTAAAAGATTGTTGATCTTGAATATACCTGTCACCAAGTCGGGGTTGTCGCGAGCGTCCCTTGCATTAACATTGAAGGCTCTAGCACGTGGTGGTCCGCCATCCTTACGCTTGTTAGGACACTCGTTTCTGAAATGGCCCGTCTTGTAACATCCCGCGTTTTTCCGTTAAATTTAATTTTAACACCGTCTTTTTTTTTAAAAACATAATCTTTCGTATTTAAAGTAATAGTTTCCGTGAGTAACGTTCATTATATTTCCGCTATTTAATTATAACATCACTCGGTTACTCGAGCGTTTTTAAAATATTTCGTTGGTTAATTCCCGCACCCGCTTTGAAACTTGAGGGACCGAAGTTGTCAAGTGGGCAAACTAGTTGACTAGGTCAACTAGTCAACCCACCATTCTCATCCATTCAATCCCTCCATCTCTCTCCCTTTTCTCTCTAGCTCAAGAACCCCATTTCTCCCAACTTCACTAAATCATCATCTAAATTCGATCTAGGAGGCTTACAACAAAACAAATTACATTTTCGTGATCCTCTCTTCATCCTCTACGATTTGATACTAACTACACCGATTTTGGGTAACATTTCTAAAACTCTAGATTTCTCTAAATTCGTGTTTTTGACTTGAAATGTTGTTAGTTAGTGTCTATGGCTCGTGTCTAGCATGATTATATGATTTGTATGCTCGATCTTGATGTTTTGGTGTAACTAGCTTGAAAATGAAAAGTGGATGCTTAATCCTTGATTTTGGATGAGTTAATGTTGTTAGATTGTTAAAGTGCATGTTTTAATTGTGTTACTAGTATCATTAGCCACATTTGGATGTGTAGGTTGATTAAGGAAACTTCAAAAACCCGATTAATGATTTTGTGATGTTTGACTAGGGTTTGATAGTTCTTGACATGAACTTTTGGATGCTTAAATGCCATGGAATGTTAATTGTTAGTGTCTAGTAGTAATGTATGCTTCATTACCTTCAAAACGGCATATCGTATGTGTAAATTGGATTCCCGAATCATAAAATACGTTTTACGAACTTGAAACTTAAAAATAAACCTTTCTCGATCAATTGACGAGTTTTCGTTTATTGTAAATGATGTTTTTGATTGATGATATGTGGTTAGTTGTATTCCTGGTCGAAATAGCTTTCCGATGATATAAAATACATGTTCTAATTGTTTGCGGATCATAAAATGTGATTGTTTGTGTTTTGGTTCGTGCACATTTAAAAAGCAGAAAAATAGCTGAAGCAGCAGGGTGGCGCGGCGCGCCATACCCCCCGCGCGGCGCGCCGATTGGGTCTGTCCAATTTGGTCAATTTTCGAATAATGTTTGCTATGCTACGCACCTCCGATTAACATGTAACTTGGCCAACATGCTCATATATGATTTCTAAGATTAGAAAAATAGTTCGGAACCCGACCCGAACGCGTTGACTTTTTTCGTTGACTTTGACCAAGTTTGACTTTTAGTCAAACTTAACCAAACTTTTAATGCAATCTTCCTAACATGCTTTTATACTTGTATCTTGCATGAAACTTGACAATTTGCTTCACATGCTACATAATCGAGTCGTGTCGAGCCATAGGACTAATTGAACACATTTCACCCGACCTTGTGTCGTAACCGGTTAATTGATATAACTTACTTGTTTAGGTCAAGGCTAAGCAACTTTCATGCACACGTTTACTTGTTGAAGTACTTTTATACTCGTGCACTCGAGGTGAGATCATAGTCCCACTTTTACTCTTTTTGAACTTATATTGGGATGAGAAAACATAAACGACTCTTTTGAACTAAGTGAACACAAGAACGGGAAAACAAACATTCTACATACGAGTTTAGAACAAAATCCTCAATTCGATTATCATTAGTTACACTTGCCGGGTGTAAGCGAGAACTTATGTTATATGGCCATATGGGTTGACAACCCTCATCCTTGACGGTTCGCTACCGTCTACGGATGAAATATATTTTCGAGAATCAGTGTTTGTTCTAGCACTAAGTGATGGGGTATACAATGGAAGGAATGTTAAGCTTTGATAATTGGGTGCTCGTGAAACAAACTTTTGGAATGTATTACTATTATTTCATTGATGCAAATCTTGTGGTTCACTTGTACTTGCTTACTTAAACCTATGATTTCACCAACGTTTTCGTTGACAGATTTCTATGTTTTTCTCAGGTCATGCACGATATGTGAAACATGCTTCCGCTTACTATTTGATACTTGCATCCGATGTCGAGTATACATGCATTTCATGGAGCGTCTTTTGACTTTACTTTAAACCATGTCGCCTAGATTTCAATCGTACTTAGAACGTTGTAACTTAACTTTTGGTTGAACAATCCTTGTAAACTTTGAAACAATCTTTATTTGGAAATGAAGGCGACATATTTTGGTCAAACGTTATCTTAAAGACTTATAATCAGGTAATGGGACCCACGTAGCCGACGCCGTCACTTGACGATTTGTCGGGGTCGCTACAGTTGGTATCAGAGCCTTGGTTGTAGGGATTTAGAGTTCATTTGTGTCCACCCCGAGTCATAGGGTACATAGGTGAATCTAGACTACAACCGGCATATAGACTGAAGTAGGAATTATTTGACTAATTGTGCATTTATACTCGAACTCTTCTATCATATCTAACTCGTATTCGATCTTGATCTTACGTTGATAAATTTTGTTGGTGCGCCACCTTGACTTTATGAAGTAATGTTAAATGCACATGAGAATCAGGGTAATATAATTTCCGGGATTATATTACGGTGATTCACATGGACGTTCCGACATTATGACATAGAGAATTTAAGGCGAGTCAACGATATTCTTATTCCATGCCACGGTTAGTATTGTTGAAAATACTAACCAACGATATTCTTGTCTCATGAAGGAACAATGGCTCACCAAGGTCAACACAATACTCCTCTCGAAACCCTAGAACAAGCTCTTCAACGAATGATAACCACCGCCGTGGGTACGGCATTGGCCGATCACTTTTCTAACAACAACAATCATGGAGCCGGTAATTCAATCGAAGGTTGCTCCTACAAGAACTTCATGAAGTACAATCCTCCCACTTTCGATGGAACCGGAGGACCGGTTACTCTCACCCGATGGTTTGAACAAATGGAGACCATTTTTAACACAAGCGGTTGTCGAGACCAAGATAAGGTCAAGTTTTCCACCCTCACTTTCACCGGTATCGCTCTCTCATGGTGGAACACGTATGTACAATCAGTGGGTATCGATGAAGCCCTTACACTCTCTTGGACCGAATTAAGAGAAAGAATGATCACCGAATACTTCCCGCGCGATGAGACTCGAAGGCTCGAGCAAGGGCTAAGGAATTTAAGAACGGTCGGGAATGACCTCGGAGCTTATAATCAACGGTTTACCGAACTAGTCTCGATGTGTCCAATTCTCATGACTCCCGAATCCCTAAGAATCGAACTTTACATGGATGGCCTCCCTAAGAGCATTCAACACAAGGTAATGACATCTCAACCCACTAACCTACAAGAGGCTTTAACAATGGCCCGCCAAGCCTTAGAAACGGTGAATGAAATGGAAGCACCGGCACCAATGGTCGAGAACCACCCTAGTAACAACAAAAGAACATGGGAAGCCTCTCAATCAAGCAACCACAACAATAACAACAACCCCGCCAAGAAGCCTTTTACCTCCAACGACAAGAAAGGCTATGCCGGAAAGCTGCCTTTTTGTGACGAATGCCACAAGCATCACTTTGAAGGATGTGGCAGGTTTCGCCACCGGCGCCAAGGACCCGTCGCTCGAAAGATGCCCAACGCACACAGAACGGATGCTTGCTTCGAATGTGGCCAACTGGGTCATTTTAGGAATGTGTGCCCAAATAAGAAAATCAACCCAAACGCACGCCGTTGAACCTTCGACATCGACACCAAGGATGCCCGGAACGACGATGGACTAGTAACGGGTACGTTTCTTCACAACAAACCGTATATTTCATACTTGTTCGATTCGATTACCGCTAGACGTTTTATAACCAAGGATTTGACTCATGCTCTTTATATTCCACCTCTTTCCCCCAGATACTACTTAGACGATTTAAGTGACCGACGGAAAAATATTGTGTGCCTATAAATTTTATTGGAGGAAATACGTTAAGACTTTTGACTTGACACCTATAGAACTAGGGAGCTCGGAATCTATTCGTAAAAAAAAAAAAAAAAAAAAAAAAAAAAAAAAAAAAAAAAAAAAATGTTTCCCCATCATCTTGTATAGATTATTGTGAACTGAGTAATTTTCGGTTGGAAACCGATACCCTCTCCCTCGCACCCATGACCTCATGATTATTTGCACGAATCCCGTATGTTCCAAATCGACCTCCGTTCCGGTTATCATCAATTGGGGGTTAAGTGAGACGATGTCTCCTAAGCCACTTTCCGAACTCGCAACGTTAGTTGTAAATCTTTCTTAGTACCATTCGATTTATTTAGGACTCTGTCCGTATTCATGAACCTCCTAAACCACGTATGCGAACTTATCTAGACAAATCGGTTATCGTATTTATAGATGACATCTTGAGTTATTCAAGTAAAGAAGGAAAACGAACAACATCACCATCTTACGCTCGAACTTTTGAGAAAAGAGCAACTCTATACCAAATTCTCCGAGTGAGAATTTCTGTTGAACGAAGTACAATTTTCTAAACCATGATGTGAATGGTCTAGGCATTTCAATCAATCTCGAAATCAAGCCACATGTAATCAGGAAACTCCCCCGACTCAGACTTGTATTCGTAAAATCTTAGATCTCGCCGGTTATTACCGAAGATTCATTTCTGCCTTTTCTCGTGTTACACGACTTTTAACCTCGTTAACTCACTGAGGGAAAAATTTAAACCCCCCCCCATGTCCGAACCTTGAGCGTGATACTTCACACCAATATTTCTAGTTAAAAATCGTATAGCACCAGATGGAACTCAATTATGAAAATATTTCTACATGAACGCCGGAAGGCATGCTCTCTCGACTCAAAATCAGTGTAACTGAAATTCGTTATTTTGCGCGAAGAATTCTAATACTAAATTGTGGATCCGATCAATTTTCTCGTCATCACATACCACGCTACATATCTCTGTTATTTCACCGTTACCGTCTGATATTACTGGAACTTAAGATAACACACGATCCAATGATACTTCACTCTTCTTTGACTTAATGTCATTGTGTTTCTAATAATCGGCCAACTATTATTCAACCCCGAACTAAACAACTACGTGTACGATCTCGTTTCTCTTTCAGACTTCGACTTTTGACAACTAGAGGCACGTTATGGCAACCTCGAGATGTAAACTCATCCTATTCTAAGTCCTCATTTCACTACTATCTTTACCGTTCGCATTTCCGTTTAAAGAAACTCCTTGTAACATTTCTCCATGGATAGAGAAACTCCTCACATTACATAAGTATTCGCCACGAGGGTGAATAGTCCTAACGAACATTTTTTTTTCGAACCCTAACTGACTCGTTCAAACATATCTTAAGAGATTCTATTCCAACACGGTGTATCTTTGTTAATTATCCCGTATCGAAATACTCGTTTCACTTCTAGTTTTACAAGAAGCCTCGGGACCGCGTTTAGACATGAGTACCGCGTACCATCCACAACCCGACGGACCGAACAAACATGCGATTTAAACCTTGGAAACCATAATACGAATTTGTATTACCAACTTCAATTTTACTTGAGAAAAATATTTTCTTTTAACCGAATCCTCGTACTACAATGATTTTCATTCGAGTTTTTAACGTCACTCCTTTTGAAACCACGTGTGACCGGAAACGTCACTCTCCTTTGTCGAACCAAGTAAACGATGATCAATTCACCGGGGCTGAGGTTATTCCTGAGCAACCGAGAAAATTTATTCATATTCAGGCAAAACCCTACGCGACTCGTAATCACCAAGAGCTGCGCCGATGTTAGACGTAAACATTTCAAATTCCACGTGGGAAACCGCGTCACGTTAAGAGTCGCACCTTGGAAGGGTGCAATCCGTTTCGGGAAAACGTAGGAAGCTAAATCCACGATATTTTGATCCTTTAAATTCTTGGGGTGTTTTGGACCCGTAGCTAGCCGTTTAGACTTTTCCGACTCATTTTGGGTCTCCGTTTATCCTACATTCAATGCATCAACTCAAAGACGTGTTTTGCGAAACGAGAACTTGTTATCTCCTTTGATGAACTCACTATCGACGATAACCCTCACTTCCTAGGAGGACCGGTTGAAACCATGAATCATGGAAGCCAAACCTTAAAACAACATATGATCCCGACCGTCAAAATTCGTGGAAATACTCAAGGACGTACCTTCACTTATTCGTAGAATTTACAACGCAAGGTCTCGAGTAAGATTCAACAACTACTACTTCCAACTAAATTTCGGGACGAAATTTCTTTTGAGGTGTGGATAATGTAACATCCCGCGTTTTTCCGTTAAATTTAATTTTAACACCGTCTTTTTTTTTAAAAACATAATCTTTCGTATTTAAAGTAATAGTTTCCGTGAGTAACGTTCATTATATTTCCGCTATTTAATTATAACATCACTCGGTTACTCGAGCGTTTTTAAAATATTTCGTTGGTTAATTCCCGCACCCGCTTTGAAACTTGAGGGACCGAAGTTGTCAAGTGGGCAAACTAGTTGACTAGGTCAACTAGTCAACCCACCATTCTCATCCATTCAATCCCTCCATCTCTCTCCCTTTTCTCTCTAGCTCAAGAACCCCATTTCTCCCAACTTCACTAAATCATCATCTAAATTCGATCTAGGAGGCTTACAACAAAACAAATTACATTTTCGTGATCCTCTCTTCATCCTCTACGATTTGATACTAACTACACCGATTTTGGGTAACATTTCTAAAACTCTAGATTTCTCTAAATTCGTGTTTTTGACTTGAAATGTTGTTAGTTAGTGTCTATGGCTCGTGTCTAGCATGATTATATGATTTGTATGCTCGATCTTGATGTTTTGGTGTAACTAGCTTGAAAATGAAAAGTGGATGCTTAATCCTTGATTTTGGATGAGTTAATGTTGTTAGATTGTTAAAGTGCATGTTTTAATTGTGTTACTAGTATCATTAGCCACATTTGGATGTGTAGGTTGATTAAGGAAACTTCAAAAACCCGATTAATGATTTTGTGATGTTTGACTAGGGTTTGATAGTTCTTGACATGAACTTTTGGATGCTTAAATGCCATGGAATGTTAATTGTTAGTGTCTAGTAGTAATGTATGCTTCATTACCTTCAAAACGGCATATCGTATGTGTAAATTGGATTCCCGAATCATAAAATACGTTTTACGAACTTGAAACTTAAAAATAAACCTTTCTCGATCAATTGACGAGTTTTCGTTTATTGTAAATGATGTTTTTGATTGATGATATGTGGTTAGTTGTATTCCTGGTCGAAATAGCTTTCCGATGATATAAAATACATGTTCTAATTGTTTGCGGATCATAAAATGTGATTGTTTGTGTTTTGGTTCGTGCACATTTAAAAAGCAGAAAAATAGCTGAAGCAGCAGGGTGGCGCGGCGCGCCATACCCCCCGCGCGGCGCGCCGATTGGGTCTGTCCAATTTGGTCAATTTTCGAATAATGTTTGCTATGCTACGCACCTCCGATTAACATGTAACTTGGCCAACATGCTCATATATGATTTCTAAGATTAGAAAAATAGTTCGGAACCCGACCCGAACGCGTTGACTTTTTTCGTTGACTTTGACCAAGTTTGACTTTTAGTCAAACTTAACCAAACTTTTAATGCAATCTTCCTAACATGCTTTTATACTTGTATCTTGCATGAAACTTGACAATTTGCTTCACATGCTACATAATCGAGTCGTGTCGAGCCATAGGACTAATTGAACACATTTCACCCGACCTTGTGTCGTAACCGGTTAATTGATATAACTTACTTGTTTAGGTCAAGGCTAAGCAACTTTCATGCACACGTTTACTTGTTGAAGTACTTTTATACTCGTGCACTCGAGGTGAGATCATAGTCCCACTTTTACTCTTTTTGAACTTATATTGGGATGAGAAAACATAAACGACTCTTTTGAACTAAGTGAACACAAGAACGGGAAAACAAACATTCTACATACGAGTTTAGAACAAAATCCTCAATTCGATTATCATTAGTTACACTTGCCGGGTGTAAGCGAGAACTTATGTTATATGGCCATATGGGTTGACAACCCTCATCCTTGACGGTTCGCTACCGTCTACGGATGAAATATATTTTCGAGAATCAGTGTTTGTTCTAGCACTAAGTGATGGGGTATACAATGGAAGGAATGTTAAGCTTTGATAATTGGGTGCTCGTGAAACAAACTTTTGGAATGTATTACTATTATTTCATTGATGCAAATCTTGTGGTTCACTTGTACTTGCTTACTTAAACCTATGATTTCACCAACGTTTTCGTTGACAGATTTCTATGTTTTTCTCAGGTCATGCACGATATGTGAAACATGCTTCCGCTTACTATTTGATACTTGCATCCGATGTCGAGTATACATGCATTTCATGGAGCGTCTTTTGACTTTACTTTAAACCATGTCGCCTAGATTTCAATCGTACTTAGAACGTTGTAACTTAACTTTTGGTTGAACAATCCTTGTAAACTTTGAAACAATCTTTATTTGGAAATGAAGGCGACATATTTTGGTCAAACGTTATCTTAAAGACTTATAATCAGGTAATGGGACCCACGTAGCCGACGCCGTCACTTGACAATTTGTCGGGGTCGCTACACGTCTTTCCACATTCATAACACTTCTTAGGCCCATTGTTGTTGTGGTTTGGCTTCACATTCAAAGTGGTAACCTTGCAATCCTTGCCAACATGTCCAGATCGTTGGCACTTCTCACAGATAACATTGCAATACCCAGTGTGGTGCTTGTAGCACCTATTGCATTGTGGTAAAGTTCCTTTGTAGTTCGGATTGGTGCGGTTGTTGTTGTTGGGGTTGGTGTTGTTGTTGTGTATGTTGTTGTTTTGCCTGAACCCTTCATGTCGTTTTGCCGGGTTTTGATCATAGTTCCTACCCCTGTTGTTGTTGTGGTTGTTGTCCCATTTCCTCTTTTCACCACTAACAGTTTCGAACTTAGCCTTCTCCGGCTCGTCAAGGATGATTTGATTCAAGAGAGTATGCGCCATGCGCATTGCTTCGGGAACACTTGGTGGCTTGGATGAGGTAACATTACCCTTGATGGACTTAGGAAGTCCCGAGAAGTATTTCTCCAAACGCTTAAATTCGGGGGTGACCATGGTTGGACACATAAGAGCCAATTCCAAAAACCTACGGTTGTAGCTGTTAAGGTCGTTCCCTACGGTTTTCAATTGCATAAATTCGATTTCCATCTTTTGAATCTCGGTTCTCGGACAGTATTCCTCGATCATAGCACATTTAAATTCTTCCCAAGGCGTAGCATACGCCTCATCAATTCCTTTCGCTTGGGCCATGGTATTCCACCATGTGAGCGCGCCATCAGACAGCGTGCAAGATGCAAATTTCGTTTTGTTAGCCTCAGAACAGTTGCTAACCCTGAATACCGATTCCAACTTTTCGAACCATCTGGTGAGACCGACGGGTCCCTCAGTGCCACTGAAGTAGTGTGGCTTGCAGTTTTGGAATTCCTTGTAAGTACACCCATCTCGAATGACAGGTGGATTGACAGGCGGTGGTGGTGGAACTTGGGGTTGTCTTTCAGCTAGTGCAGCAGCGACACGTTCGTTAATCATGTCCTCAATCTGGGCGGCGGTAGGTGTGGTTCTTCCGTTGGCCATGATGTTCTATACAAACATTTTGACTTAAGTCAAAATCCATAATGCAAATAATAATAGTACATTATATAACAACCAACATGAAAACAGCACAACACATGTTGATTAAATAACGCAAGCAGATATAAGTACCACAAAACCATGAGATGATAATGTAAATAGAACACTTGCGCAAGAAGTAAGCAACACAAATTCCATTCATTAATGATAATAAGTTCATACATTACAATAAGTTCGTACATTACCTAAGTGAAATATGAAATTACAAAAGAGATTACAATACAAAATCTAGTACAAAGTCCTACGGCGATGGTGGGTACAAGATGTCCAAAACATGAGCCAACTGCTCCTCGAGCTCAGTAACTCGAGTCTGGAGAATCTCAATCTCCCGCCTCATTTCCTCATTAGAGGAAGATGGTGGGGCAGGTGGTGCTGGCGGTGCAGGTGGAGCCGGTGGTGCTGAAGTGGATGGTCCGGCTCTGGGTGGAGACGGTAATATCAGTGGGTCGGCGGGGTACGGCACCAGCCGTTTACGAGCAGTGATCCTACGACGCCGACCATAAGCGTCAGTGACAGTACGACCAGGAATTATGCCAGCGAAGCGATACCGCTTCTTCGGCGGGGTAGAAGGTGCCTGAATCGGTCGGTCAGCGGGATCCTCCTCATCACTGGAGTCGTCAGATGAGGTGTCGTCTGAAGAAGCATCGGTGGAAGAACCGTCGTCTGAATCATGCGGTGGTGGCGCGGGTGGCTCAACATATCCGAAAGCGGCCAACATCTGTCGGTGTCGGCCTGGCGTAATCACGGCTAAGCGGCCGTCGGCAGTGCGTCGGCAAGGTGTGCGCCAATGATTACGGAAAGGACCCTCCCCAAACTCCGCGGGGATATCTATGCCACCAATGCGAGCCAGTTGCCTCAGGGGTCTGGAAGAGGACGCCGGGATAGGCACACTAGAGCTAGCTCCAGAACTAGAGGCGCCGGGGTCGCCAGTGGGTGTCGGGGCCGGAATGTCAGCAGCGGCAGCAGCAGCAGCAACAGGTGCAGCAGTGGGAGGAACAACGGGGCCTGAGCCGCTCGGGATGTCAGTAGGTTGAACGTCCGACATCTGAACAAGGAAAAATAAATTTTCCATGTCAGTATGTCATAAAGCAAGCAAATAACAGGCCAACAGTTTATATCATGTATAACAATAAGTAGCATGGCAATATCAGTAATCGTATGAAACTAGCATGCAATCGAAGGCAAGTAATAGCATGCAGTAGTGAAATCACGTAGTAGCATACGGCATATAGCAGTAACAGTAAGCAGCAGCATGCAGTAAGTTCAGCGGAAACAAGTAAACTAACAAGTTGTAGATTAGCCCTATTAGTGAATCCTACTCGGGTCGGTCTTAGACTCACTAATGCATCCTAATTCCCTACAACAAATGCTCTGATACCAAATGTGACGCCCCGTACTAAATTATTATGTACGGACCATCAACAACAGGATCATTACAAGGTTAAGTACTATATGCGTTTTCAAAACAGAGTTTACATTCATAAATAAAAGTGACGTCATAACATACGTCAATTGTTTTACAAATCAAAAGTATGCTTCGCTAAGTAGAAGCATTAAATAAGTGTACGTGACCATAATGGTCGTTACATAACATAAGTTCATAAGTAAAAAGGTTTGAATGCAACATAAGTAGTCATGCGATAACAACTCTAGGCAGCGGGTTCTACAGCACGACTAGTAAGATAGCGGAAGCGACTTCAAGCACCTGAGAAAATACATGCTTAAAAAGGTCAACACAAAGGTTGGTGAGCTATAGTTTAAGTATAACAGTAATGTAAGTAGGCCACGAGGTTTCAGTGCTACAACGAGCGTTTCAAAAGTATGTAAAAGTATATGCTTAACCATGGGCACCCGGTAACTAACTTAACGTTTAATGTACCCCCTTAAAGTGCACTTGGCAAGTGCGTATAACCTCGAAGTATTAAACACTCGTTAAATGCTAGCGCTACTAGCCCGAGTGGGGATGTCAAACCCTATGGATCCATATCTAAGATTCGCGTTCACGGTTCAAAAACCAATGATTAAACGTTACCGAGCTAAAGGGAATGTTTCTGCCGTTATATAACCCACACATATATAAAGTTTAAGTACTCGTGCCTAGTATGTAAAACATAAAATCCGCATGTATTCTCAGTTCCCAAAATAAGTTAAAGTAAAAAGGGAATGCTATAACTCACAATGATTAGTAGTAATGGTAAGGTAGTAGTCGGAAAGTGGTGTGCAAGTAACAGTCCAAACGTCCTCAACCTAAGTCAAATAGCACTAAGTCAATAAGTCGTCTCAAAAGGTTTACAAGTACGTAATTAAGGTCATAAGGGTCATCATCAATCATCATTAAACAAAAGGTAACAAGTAAGACTCGTTTATGAAAGTTGTTTAAAACAAAGGCTGACTTCGGTCAGTCACCACGGCCTCTACCCTTACTGAATTAAGGTGAGACCAGTGGTCATGGCTCCGTCTATGAGTCCCTTAAGTGTGGTAAAATTTACAGAAGCAAACTCGTCTTGGTTTGACCGTGGCGACGGTCTAAGTGCGAGTAGGTCAGAAATTTCTGCACAACGTTAAAGGACATGGTAACGATCGGAGGGCCATAAATCCTAAACCGTAACTCGGATTAAGACGAGTCCTATATGAAAAGTTATCTACTCGAAAAGTTCTATCTAAAAATCAAGGTTAGAACAGCCCAGGTCTACTGGTCTGTTCCAGAAGCATCAGGTCAGTAGGTTTTGGACAGAACAGTGGGTTTTGGAGAGTTCCGGTTGTCTCGGTGCTTGATGTTCATCACGGTTCTCATCCTTGATGCGTATAGCTTCAAGTGTACAACTCGTTGAGGTGTTAACATCATTTTGACCAAGGTTTGTCCATCATAACTCAAGTGCAAGTCTAAGACATGGAGAACAACTCATCTAAGTGTTGTAAGTGTTTTGATGAACCAAAGTTACACCAATGGTCTTAGATTTAGCATAACATGAAATGTAAAAGTAATACAACTAAATTTTAACAACTATAACACAAGTGGGAGTCCTAAGACATGTAGATCAACTCACTTAAGAGTTGTATGAGGTTTGATGAACCAAAGTTGCATCAAAGTCTTAGGTTCAACACTTATATGAACTTTAGAAGTAAAGACAAGTTACAAAACTTAATTTACCAACTAGTAAAGTGTATGTAAGCTTAGTAGCTCTTGTTTATGACAAATAATGAAGACCATAAGCTAGATAACTTAGATCTTTCAAAAGTATTTGAAGTTGTAACTAGTAAGTTACACTTCCATGTTCTTGAAACTCATAAGTTAACTTTAAAGTTCAAGAAGATTATGAGATCAAGTCTAACTTGTAGTTCTTGACCAACAAACCAACCACAAGTAATTTTAAGTGCATAAAATAAAGAAACAAGTTAAGTAAACAAGTAGCTAGTTCAAGTGTTGTTCATACTTTAAAGATTCAAGCCTAAGTCTTGATCTTTAAGGAAAGTAAACTTGAAGTTTACAATCATGATTCACAAGTATGATTTAACAACAAAGAACTTATAATCTTTGAAACAAAATATGTAGAACATAACTAGATAGATTATGTTCTTGAATGTTCTTGTTGTAACAAGAAAAAGATGAAGAAATCAAACTATTAAGTTTGCTTCTTGAAACATGAAAGTAAGTAAATAATAACAAGTAATTAACTAAACAACAACAAAGACAAGAAATCAAACAAGCAAGTAACAAAAGATGATGATGATGATTATGTGTGGGTTTCTGTTTTTCAAAGAAAAGATGATAAGAAAAATGTTCATAATGCTTACAAGTCTTTGAGAGGTAATGAGAGGAAAAGATGGAAGGAGAAGTGAAGTGTTTTGTGTATGTGAGGTAGGGAGGTAATACTAGTGAGTAAGCAATGTAAAAAAAATTCAAATACCTCCCTTGTATCCCCAAATGGCGACGGCATCAGCAAAAAAAGAGGGTGAGGGGAGTGGTCCACAAGGTAATGGCATGTTAAAGTTTAAAAAGATGGGTATTTGTTTGCCATGCATGGGGATTAGGTTGTAACAAGATTCTAAAAGCCTTTAACTAACTAGTTACAACCTAAATGATACTTACACATGGAAGAAGTGGGCTAGTGAAACCATTTAGATGTAGGGTGGGCTTATAAGCCCATGTTCATGAGTCCATTACACTAATCAAAGCCCAAGTTCAAGTAGTTCACAAGTTAAACCAATTTAAGCCCAAGTAATTAACTAACAACCATAGTTAATTAAAATGATTAGTAAAACTAATCATGAATGCAAATAATATCTAAAAATATTATTTGTGAAGTTTCGTGTGTCACAAAGACGTTTCGGGCACTTAAAAGTCAAGTACGGGCAATCATGGCAACATGTAAATGTAATAACATACATTCGTTTAATCAAGCGTATTAATAATAATAATTATTAATAAATAACGTTGGAAAAACCAGGGTCGTTACAATACTTAAATCCGAGAAATATTTTATTGATCTAAAACCAACGGAAGGAACTATACATACAATATCAGGACCTGCTAACTTGATAAAAGGGATAGAAAAGGCAAATTTCATACTACCAAATGGTACAAAATTTTTAATAAATGATGCTTTATTTTCTCCCAAGTTAAGCAGAAATTTATTGAGTTTCTCAGACATATACCTTAACGGGTATGATTATCAGTCAGTGACAACAGAAAATGAGAAATATTTAAGTATCACTGACAAGAGTTATGTGGTTGAAAAACTGCCAAGACTTAGTTCTGGATTACATTATACACAAATAAATGTACCAGAAACACATATGATAGTTAATGAAAAATATATTGATCCTGGTGTATTCAGTTTATGGCATAACAGATTAGGCCATCCAGGATCAACAATGATGAAAAGGATTATTGAATGTACTCATGGACATCCACTAAAGGATAGAAAAATCCATCATGATACAATGGTTCCATGTACATCTTGCTCTCTTGGAAAATTGATAACTAGACCCTCACCACTTAAGGTTGAGAAAGAATCACCAATGTTTCTTGAAAGAATTCAAGGTGATATATGTGGACCAATTCATCCACCATGTGGACCATTTAGATATTTCATGGTTCTAATAGACGCATCTAGCAGATGGTCTCATGTTTGTTTGTTATCAAGTCGTAATGTGGCATTTGCAAAATTTCTTGCCCAAATTATTAAATTGAGAGCACATTTTCCTGATTACACCATTAAAAGGGTGAGACTTGATAATGCTGGTGAATTTACATCTCAAGCATTTAATGACTATTGCATGTCTATAGGAATTGTTGTTGAACATTCTGTTGCTCATGTGCATACACAAAATGGTTTAGCTGAGTCACTGATTAAACGTTTACAGTTAATTGCTAGACCATTGATAATGAGAACAAAACTCCATGTATCTATATGGGGTCATGCAATTTTACATGCTGCTGCATTGATTCGCATCAGACCGAGTGCAAGTCATAAATATTCCCCCCTACAACTTGCTTTTGGTCAAGAGCCAAATATTTCCCACCTTAGAACATTTGGTTGTGCAGTGTATGTTCCAATTGCGACACCACAACGTACAAAAATGGGTCCTCAAAGGAGGTTGGGAATATATGTTGGATATGAAACATCTTCAATTTTAAGGTATATTGAACCTATGACAGGTGACGTTTTTACAGCACGTTTTGCTGATTATCATTTTAATGAAACATTGTTCCCTAGATTAGGGGGAGAAATGAAAAATAAAGAAAATGATGTTTCATGGTATGAACCTCAATTAAAGTATCTTGATCCTCGCACAAAAGAATGCGAGACAGAAGTTCAAAAGATAATGCATATACAAGAACTTGCAAATCAATTGCCTGATGCATTTACAGATACAAAAATAGTGACAAAATCATATATACCAGCAGTAAATACTCCAGCTCGAATTGAAATTCCAAAAGCTGGCAATAACGTCACTCATGAATCTTTGCCACGTCAGAAACGTGAAAGACCAATTGGTTCAAAGGATAAAAATCCTCGAAAAAAAATCAGCTGATAATGAAGTAAAAGAAAGTGTTCAAGAAGAACCACAAATCAGTACTCCTACTGCAGAGGAGATTGATGATGTCAATACATAAATTGCAATCAATTATGCATATTCAAAAATAATATGGAACCGAAATAAAATGAAAAATCTTGATGAGAAATTTTCATTTAATGTTGCATATGACATCATGAATAATGATGATGATCCAGAACCAACATCTATGGTTGAATGTCAAAATAGACATGATTGGGCTCAATGGAAAGAAGCAATACGAGCTGAATTAGAATCACTCAATAAAAGAAAAGTTTTCGGATCCATCATTCTCACTCCTAAAGATGTGAAACCTGTAGGATACAGATGGATTTTTGTCCGAAAAAGAAATGAGAAAAATGAAGTTACAAGGTATAAAGCTAGACTTGTAGCTCAAGGTTTTTCTCAAAGACCGGGAATTGATTATGAAGAAACTTATTCCCGTGTTATGGATGCAATTACTTTTAGATACTTAATCAGCCTGGCAGTTTCTAAAAATTTAGAAATGCATCTCATGGATGTTGTGACTGCTTATCTATATGGATCACCTGATAGTGATATATATATATATATATGAAGATACCTGAAGGATTTAAGGTACCAGAAGCATCAAATGCAAAACCCAAAGAAATGTATTCGATTAAATTACAAAGATCTTTATATGGGTTAAAACAATCGGGACGTATGTGGTATAACCGATTAAGTGATTACTTGATAAGCAAAGGGTATACAAATAACCTTACCTGCCCTTGTGTTTTCATTAAGAAAACAACATCCGGATATGTGATCATAGCTGTTTATGTTGATGATCTTAACATCATAGGTACAAATAAAGAGATCTATGAAGCCATTCAACTTCTAAAGAAAGAATTTGAAATGAAAGATCTCGAAAAAACCAAGTATTGCCTTGGTTTACAAATTGAGCATATGCCTAATGGTTTACTTGTACATCAAACAACATATACTGAAAAGATTTTGAAACGTTTCAATATGGACAAGGCAAAACCATTAAGTACTCATATGGTTGTTAGATCACTCAATGTTGAAGCTGATCCATTTCGTCCATGTGAAGATCATGAAGGTATTCTTGGACCAGAAGTACCATATCTTAGTGCAATTGGAGCTCTTATGTATCTTACAAATTGTACAAGACCTGACATTTCTTTCGCAGTTAATTTGTTGGCAAGGTTCAGCTCAGCTCCTACCAAAAGACACTGGAATGAGATCAAACACATATTTCGATACCTTCGAGGAACTACTGATTTAGGATTATTTTATTCTAACGAATCAAAACAAGATTTGGTTGGTTATGCAGATGCAGGTTATTTATCTGATCCACATAAAGCTAAATCTCAAACTGGATATGTATTCCTAAATGGAGGTACTGTAATATCATGGCGTTCTCAAAAACAAACACTTGTTGCTACATCATCAAATCATGCCGAAGTGATTGCATTACATGAAGCTACTCGGGAATGTTTTTGATTGAGATCAATGACACAACTCATTACTGATTCTTATGGACTAGAACGCGATAAAAGTCCAACAACTATCTATGAAGATAATGCAGCTTGCATAGCACAGATGAAAGAAGGGTATATCAAAAGTGACCGAACAAAACACATATCTCCTAGATTCTTCTCATACACTCAAAATCTCATTAAGAACAACCAGATTGAAATGAGATATGTTCAATCCAGCAAAAACTCTGCTGATCTTTTCACGAAAGCACTTCCAACTGCTATTTTCAGAACACACGTTCATAACATTGGCATGAGACATGTTCAAAAGATGTAACAGCTGAAGCGATGTCTACTTGAGGGGGAGTCAACTCCATGCTGCACTCTTTTTCCCTTAGCTAAAGTTTTTTCCCACTGTGTTTTCTATAACAAGGTTTTTAACGAGGCAGTAACTTACAGTTGATTTTCAACAAACAAAATTGCTATCCAAGGGGGAGTGTTATAATATAGAATATATATTATATAAATGGATAGTCAATTATTGATACACAAAAGTAATATTATTGTATTACCTAAACTTGTGATATTTTTGCTATAAATAGCCATGAATGCAAGCATTAAACTTGCACCATTTCTCACACTTACAAAGTGTTTCTTTCTTTCTCTCCATTATCATCTTTGTTCTTACACTTCATTATTAGTATTCTTAATCAAGAATCAAATCACTAAAGGTAGTTATAAGCCTACTGAATTATAACATCAAGAATCAAACCACTAAAGGTAGTTATAAGCCTACTGAATTATAACATGAGCATAAAAATAATAATTAATCGATATGTACAACTCGTTTATAGTGTGTTAAGGTTATCGTTAAAAAAATCGTTTTTGAGATATTAAAAAGAATATAGGTTGAGCGCTATACTATTAAAAAGTATTCAAGTCATCTTATACTATTAAAAAGTATTCAAGTCGTGATTGGATAATTGATGCAACAAATTTAGACCATTTATTACGCAGCGTTATTAGGTGTTGAGCGTTTGAATTAGCACTCTACAACGCCTGTTATGGGGTGTTGGGGAGCGTGGGGAGATATTCAACAATAGTAACAACGATATTTTTTACTTGTTTGGCAAAATCTAATTGGTGGGTTAAATATTTCGGTTTGATAATAAAAAATAACAATCATAATATTCTTTTTTATAATATATAACACTCATTTCAACAATTTAATATACAACAATAACAATTATACCCAATGTCATTCCTATACAAATCTTTCTCAAATCACTCTCTACTTTCACACATACAAATGGATAATATTCAAGTTTTTGAAGCAAAATAAATGATTGATATCATTTTAAATTTGGATTCGGAAGTTTTTGAACTTACTCACAAAACCAGTATGTTTGAAGCAGTTGTTTCATATGATGTGTGAATATGTCATGCATTTTTTGGCATAAAGGGTTCAAACAATGTAACCACTCAGGCTTGTCTGAGTGGCCACCGAGTTACCCAATGAAGCACACCAACCGGGTTCAATCTTTGGCTATGCCAAATTGTTCAAAAAGGGAGTGTGACAAGAGGGTGCGCATAATGCGCAAATCACCCGGTACCAGGTCTCGCGCTCGGCGGGCTTGATTACCCGAGGTTTTATCTTCTATGGGGGAGCCAATGTGCTCGTTCATAGGAGGGTTTCCTTGCTTACAAAAAAAAAAAAAAAATGCCATAAACATTTTAGATAAATCACTATTGTTTGATACACTTAAAAATGACATTGCTCCACCCGCATCGTTTGATGTAAACGACCATCACCTACATCAAAGGGTATTACCTTGCTGGCCGTATATATTCATATTGGGTGACACTTATGGAAAGATTTTCGCAACCAAGTAATGAGAAACGGGCCAAATTTAAGAGGTTTTAAAAAAGTGCTTGCAAGGATGTTGAGCGTACATTTGGTGCACTATAGGGTAGGGATACAATTTAAAAAACTGGTGCAAGATCTTTCGAGGTAAACAAAATTAGAACACAGTTGTACATTTGTGTTATCTTACACAATATGATACATGAAGACAATGGTTTCACAATTTCATCGCTTAAGAAGATTGAAGATATGATTGTTGACCCGAATAATCAACCTCGACGAAATTTAAGGACTAGAGGTAGAGATTGGGATACAAGTTAACAGAGAACTACGTGATAAGAGGGTGAACGACCATCTACGGATGATCTAGTCGAGCATATTTGATCTCTTCCTCCAAACTTTTACACTTTCAACTACATTTTATTCAGTTTTACGAATTATGTAAGTTTTGAATTTTTAGGATTTGATTATGTAATTTTTAATTTTAAGATTTTAATTATGTAATTATTTAACTTTTCATATTTTAACATTATGTAATTAATTTTTATTTAGTTAGTGTATATCTTTTAATTTTTTCCTTATACATTTTAATTATATAAATTAAGAATATAAATTTAAAGTAAATTTCACATCAATCACAACGATCCCTTCAATACTTCATAATGAACACCAATTGAACACCATCTCTCACACCATTATCGCATCAACAAAATTTTCTTCACCACTACATATTACCCACAACTATTTACATAACACCAACTATTATAACAATGGTCTTAGTAAGTAAAAAGGCCATTTCGATAGTATTTATTTTGAATGGTTACGAATTAAACAATGCCATATAAAGGGAATTTCACCTATTACAATATGCTAATTATTGATCACATGTTTTCTCTCTGTTATGTTTTCAAATTGTCTACAAATACCAAAATTAGATATATTTAATTAAATGAATGTTTTAGTATTGTTGTTAGATTCGATCATGTCTAAAAGACATGTTCCAACAGACACGTTCATGTCTAAAAGACATGTTTACAACAGACACGTTCCGACATCCAACAAAGCATATTATTGGTGCCATCGCCTAGATAGCAGATTGATCTCGTCTTGCTTCCTCTTCATCTACTACTACTAGATGAAAGAAGTTTTTACTTACAAAAATAAATATGTTCGTGTGGCGCTTCATTCTCGAAAAATTGCCCACTCAACCTTTCGAGAAGAGGGTTTGAAATTGATTAAATTTTGTGCTCGGTGCGTACTCGAGAGGTAGACTCCGGAGCATATATTGTTACGGTGCTCGTATGATAAAGGTGTTTGATGGTTCGCTAGCTGAAACAAACCGGTTGATATCAAAACGAGGTTCTACTTCATCGGGGCAACCTCGTTGTGGAGTATGTGGAGAATTTTTTTCCTGAAGAAAACCTTTATTTTTTATTCTACTAGAATAATGTCGTTTCTTATATAGAATATTGTTTCAAATTGGAACTCTTTACTTATATGACCCTTTTGGCTCATATGCCCCCTCTGTAATTTCACTTCTAGCTCCTTGAGTGAGAGTTATCGTGTTGATATAATTTGCCCTTTAAACAAGTAATGTGCCAAAAGGGTAAAGAAAATAGCCACAAAAGAAATATATGATCTGCAACTCATTTGTTATGATATCTTTCACCGGTTTCTTAAAGGATTTAAAATCCGAATCAATAACATGGATTTATTTGTAATAATAAGTTGCCAAAACGAAAGATGCTGCAATAATAAGTTGGTGAAAAGAAATCCATTGGAAGATGCAGGAAAGTTTCATCAAACACTCAAAACAAATTAAACGCATTCATTCAATGTGCTAGTATCCATGTCTAACTGTCATAATAGACAACAAAACATTACATATCACTTGCTTCTTGAGTCACACCTATTAACAAATAACAAAAGCCAAAATTAATGGAGTAAACAGAATATGGAACTTTTATGAAGAAAGTAATGTCAACAAAAGCTTGAAATAACAATGATGAGTGATGAGTGATTTAAGACTTTAAACTTGTGGAGGAAAAAGATTTGTGCTTGATATTGATCCAAAAGAACATATATTTAGTCGCAATATCATTCCAAAATGTAATGTTTTTAATTATAATTTCCTTATTTTTAGTTGTAATTGTTTAAAATAAATAAGTGTGAAGACGAAAGACGAAGATCGCTCGAAAACGAAGATTTAAAGTCGAAAACGAAGATTTAAAATGCGAAAACGTCCAAAATGCTCAAACGTACAAGTTACACTCCAAGTGGTTTAATTTATCGAAGAAAAACGTCTAAAGATTAACAAGAACGCAAGTCGCGGAACGCAAATTGCACGATATTAAATTGTACGAAAAGACGTTCGAGAAACCGGAACCGAGACATAAACCGGGCGCAAACGTACGAAACATCGGAGCCAAAATTACGAGTCAACTATGCACAAGAATATAATATAATATATATATAATTATATAAAATTATATATATATTATATATATTTATTAAATATGTCGACAAGCTAGTGTAAAAAAAATATGTGAGCTGAATCTGGCGGCCATGCGATCGCATGGGAAATAGGCATAAAACCCATGCGATCGCATGGGTTACTGTAGCAGGCCAAAATGCTATAAATACCAGGCCTGTGCTCGAGCTTAAAACACACTCTTAATTCATTTTACAATTCAGTTTTCAATTTCTTTTTCTTTATTCTTTTTCTTTATTTTATGTAATTTAGTTTTAGGAGTAGGAGTAGGTTAAATTAGTGGTTTTAATTTACGGGTTTTCAAGTCGAATTTCTGTCCGTGTACCGCTACGCTTTCAATACCACTTTTTACCTTTTCAACTCGCTGTAAGTCTCCACTTTCTCAACTTTGTTATTATTATTTTTTACTTATCGTTATTATCGTTGTTATCATTATTGTTATTTTTATTATTGTTATTATTATTGTTATTTTTATTATTGTTATCGTAATATTTATTATTATCGTCGTTATTATCGTTATTATTATATTTATTATTGTTATCGTTTATTATTATTATTATTGTTATCATGTCCGTTTTATGTAATTTATATTTTTACGCCGTTATAATGTCCAACTAAATACCCATAGTGGCGACTAAAATGTAGAACCTCTGGACAAATGGATTGAACCATTTATAATATTATGATGTAACTTTGACTATTTTTAACATTAAGTTTAATCACCGAACCATTGTTATATAACTTGATATTTTAACCCCTATCACATAATTTATTAAATTAATAATCGAAAGCGCATTAATTTACATAAATTATGCTTCAACACCATCACCAGACGGACATATGGACAAATTATTGACAACAATTTAGAAGTGTGATCCGGTGGTTTGGGTAATATTATAGTTTATAATTGTGTAAATTATAAAAAGGTAAGACTGTTATAATTTTGGTTTAAACGAAAGTAAAAACTAGATTAATTCTCAATTTAAATAGTCGGGTATAATTTAATTCGCTAGAACGAGATCGAAACGAAAGTTAGATTTAATTTTAGCTAGTTAAATCTTTATAAATCGGAAGAAATATAAGGATATATATTACAACATCGTAACCGGTCTTAAAAACAATCTATAATCCAGAAGGGACATATTTTAGTGACCACTACTTTATTTTACTTTCTATTTTTACTTTTACTGCATGTTAAATGTTATTTACTTTTTACTGTATTACTTATTTCCATATTTAAATTCTGTTTAGTTAAGTGTTAAGCCTAATCTAAAACCCCCTTGTAAATAGATTAACTTTTAGCGATTAAAAACTTTGAAAACTACAATCTCCCTGTGGAACGAACCGGATTTACCAACGAACTATTACTATACGGATAGGACAAAGTTGCCTATATGTGTGAAATCAATCCGAAATCATAAGAACACCATATAATCACAACCAATTCGTGTAATAAATTCAATCTAAATCCGATCAAAATAAAAGGATACGATCTTCACGACATCAGTGCTTTAATAAAAAATTATAAATTATAATGAAGATTGTGTAATTATTATTGATCAAATGGATTAACAGCTTAAGAGGCAAATACCTATAATGAAATCAAGAACACAACTATATAATGAATGTGGTTTAGGAACCAGTACTAACACACAACTATTATTGAATGTGTTTTCATTGATCGGGATCAGGAGGTGAATAACTTGCATCCTTACTTTTCGAAGCAATTTGAAGACGCTTCTGCCAAGGTTTTTGATGTTAATAATGGTTCTGCTAATTTATGTGAAAAAGATGTTGATCAAGATGTTGTAGACGAGGTTAATTCAATAAAACCTATTGATTTGTTGAATGTTTCTACGACTACTGCTTCTGTTTTAGTTTCCGATTGTGCAGTTCCTATTCGGCCGGGTGTTGATAGCCCAAGTCCGTTTCTTGGGCCGGTTTCTTCTTCTGGGCTTGCAGCTGCTAAGGATGGGCCCATTATCCAGTTTGGGTCCATTAACAGGGCCACAATCGAGTCTAGATCGGGTATATCTCGGGCTGTTTTTGAAGACCAAGATTCGACTATCGACAAAGTTTCTAATGATGTGTTAGATCCGAATGATGATAACATCACATTTGCGGTCAGATTGGATAGGTTGAAGAAGAATAAAAAGAAAAAGAAAGAAGAATTAGCAAAACGTATGAAAGAATCGAACGTTGATAAGCCTACATTGGTTTTGATTGGTCGGAGTGGAAGAAGTTATTGCGACTGCGAAGTCCCATCGTGCGAAGGTTTTTGTAAAGCATGGTATGTCTTGAACAAAGATGTCTCAAGAAGTTTACTTTGTGAAGCTAATCCGAGGTCAAGAAAGCAGGCAAACGAGGCTTCCACTTCGGGTGTTTATAAGCTCAAAGACAACATTGATGACTCGGATTATGGAGACGCAATTCAAAGCTTGTTTATGGGTCCTCGAGATGGAAGAGATGGCGGTTCATCAGCTCTCGGGAGAGGAACTATGTCCGCGGAGGCTTTCGCAGCTTTCGATGAGATGATGACACGTTTAGCCGATGAGGGCATACCGGGTGATGGATCCGCTAATGTGTTATCCTACAAAATAGAGAATCGGTCCGGCAAAAATACTTTGAAAGAGACGGTTAATGGCAAATTGAAAAGGGCGGGACCTAGAGGTTGATCGTTGAGGTTCGTCTTGTGTAATTCGTTTCATTTGGTTCTTACTTTTTTCATGTAGTTTTCGGTTTTGTTTGGTTGGTTTGTTTGTAAGGTTTTCGGGATGTTAGGGGAGCCTCGGCTATAGATAGTGTTCGAGATGGTCGGTTTCTAGGTGGTAGCTTCCCCGTTTCTCCCGTACGTTGGAAAACGTCCTCGGTTATATATAAGTTTTCGTTTTTTCGCCAAAAAAAAAAAAAAAACAACAAAACCTTGGATATATAACCGGTAGCATAATGGCATAGTAATGAGTTTGTAACTAACCTTGATTTATTGCCATGAAACACATATCACTTTCAATCAATGATCCTCTCGGCCATAATCGTAAACTATCTCAATCTGCAAAAAACGAAAAATGAAGAAAGTGTAAGCAGAAAGGCATGTACATGGTTAAAAGTTCAAACGGTAGTATGCGAAGTTTCCATATGGTAGTGAAAATTCAAAGGATATAACATACAGCAACAAGTATGGATGTAACAATATTGAGTCATGTATGTATATATTTTTTTCATTTCTAGCAACTACCAATATGTACTGTCAGGCAAGTGAAGTAATTGTAGAGCAGTAATAAACTACAATCTGTAGACCACATGTTGAAAATTATTAAAAACTAGAATGGATTGTGGTTAACTAAGAGATAGGCGAGTAGGCATATATCATGTATGTAATGGACGTGCAATTCAAGTCCCTACATGACAATCTCGAATATCCCACATGGTATGCCAGTGTTTGCACGAGACATGTAAGGTGCCAACGAGATTCAAGTAACAAGAGAGCGAGTATTTAAAGCAAATAAACATTCACGTTTTATCCGGGTTTTTATGCACGTTTGGAGGACTCGGAACTCGGGAGAACTCGGTCAGAAATTTTTGGGGAGTTCTTGGCAACTAGGAGAGAACTCATGAAGAAATCGGAAGTTGACTTACGTTGGATTTTTTAGTTTTTTTAATATAAACATATATTGACTAATATATATTCTAATAGACTTTGACCAATTTTACTGAGTTTTTGACCAGGTTTCCGAGTTTTTGACCAAGTTGTTGAGTTTTTGACCGAGTTAGCCGAGTTTTTGACTCAGAACTCCCCGAGTTGGCCGAGAAACTCGGTCGTTGGCCAAGTTGTTCACCGAGAACTCGGTTGGTGATCTATACCGAGAACTCCTCGAGAACTCAGCCGAGTTTTACAATATTGGTTTTGAATCATCATGAAGAAAACAAAATGTCAAATAAAATATAAAATATCAGATAAAAGAAGCAATGTAATGGCTAAATATAAAAAATTAAGTCAAAATAGGTACAATATTTGCACATTGGCCTTTTGGTAATAAACCTTTTTTGCCACTTACGAAATACGTTTTGAAAAATAGGCAGATGTGAAAAGGAAAGATAAGCACAAAGCTCACGATAAAAAACTTATAAAAAGTTATTATACATATTTCCACAGTGAAGATGGTTCCGTGGTTATGGAGCACCATAATTGTCAGTTACAGAAACAAAAATTATCATAAAGTCGAAAATTGAAACTATACCAGAACCAAGCTTTTACAGTTTTCACGACATAGTTATGGTCAGCTTAAGGCTGACTCACTCTGAAAACTAGATTCACTAAAGCATTCACAAATTCATTATTACCAAAACATCAGGAGTTTATATGAGTATGAGATCAAGATTTCCTCATACTAGTCTAATATATCTATATCTATATATATAATATATAATATATAATAACAAAAGAAATAGAAAATTACCCCAGATGGTGGTGCAGGATTGCGAGTAAACTTGCTGCCACCAGGAGCCCATGGAACTGTTCATAGCAGTATACACAAGAAGATACTCAAGTAGTGACCACGAAGAAACACACAAGTTATTCGTCATCTTACACTTTTGCAAGTTCAGACTTCAAAATTCACAAGAATTTGTGGGAGGGGAAGAAAAGATCAGGGTATCACATTTTATATCAGTAGAGAAAGTACAACAAATGTAGGTAATGTTGTTAAGTAAGAAAACAAAAAAAAATGGCAGTCTAAAACCTTCAAATTATGTGCAAAAATAGGAATTGTAGTGTTTCTGAAACGCACAGATGAACACTAGTGCTTGTATGATCCTTTATTTGCAATGTTGGTTTTACTATATGCTATGCAATATATAGACTTGATTTCCAATAATAAAATTTGTTATCTGCATTCTATTCCAACTTACCAATGTAAGGATCAGGGTGCCTCCACTTATTGTACTGTGCCTCACCATCAGCAATCATTCTATCAATAGTATCAATATCTTCCTGGACACACAAACACATATAATGCATATCAGATTCAAAACTACATCAAAAAATCTAATGCAAACATGCAAGACTCTTTATTCAGCCTAGTGCTTCCACCATCTCAATATACATGTTCTAATTGTAACACTAAGGCATATTTAAAATGAACTCCAATGTTAACTCTTTGATTCACTCACTAATTACTACATACGCTTGTATAACTTAGACTCAGATGTTGACATTGATAGAGTAAAGAACGTGGAGCCTTTCACCGAGAGTAATGAAGATCAAAATAGGTAAAACAGCGAGATAGGTCAGAAAAAGAACCAAATTCTGGCACAATCAAAACAGAAAGGACAAATCTTGTTTTCCTTCCCATACCCTAATTTTGTAGTAGTTAGTAGTTACTTCAGGGTCAATTATATTATAATTTAGCTTTACATTGTATAACTCCACCAGTCCCTTGCCAAGAGCCTTAATTAACGCCTTGTCATTGATAAATGCTGAAAAAGAGATCATGTATATGCTATGTCCTGTTGTTTCAACACTCACTCTATTTTTAGATCCAACTTTTAAAAGTAATAAAAAGTACTCGTGAAAGTTTATATTCCTCATTTATCTTATTATCAATACGATTCGAACAATCCTCCAATTAAACCCATTCTTTACTTCAAGTATAACATTCAGTGTGTCAAAAGTTCCTAAACAATAAATAATTACCAACACCATCATTAATCCGTTGTAAGATTAACAATTATAATTGTATCAGCGTGAAACCATCATTAGTGAGCAGTATTTATAAGTGATATATGTGATACGAGATTTAAATATGGATAAGTATAAAGTTCATAACTTCAAATTGATACACTTAGTCACTTCATCCCCGTTAGCCAGTTACCCTATGTGATAACTAAATTTCACATATAATATCCCAAAAAAAGGAGCGATAAAACAACTCCTCAAAACAAAATCAATTTTCGACTAAATAAATATCATTGAATAGTGAATGCAAAGAACCTAAAGATACAGAACTGTACATAGATGTACAACGTTTTAAACGTTTCATAGATTCAATCATGAAATGTGATACCTTGAACAACCAAAATCCCCAAAGCTGTTAGTAAATATATTATATATACAACTTAAAGCCACACTATATAAACCCTATTATACACACAGACAGGGGCGTAAGTAGTAAGGGACAAGCGGGGGTACCCGCCCCCAGTGGATTCGGAATTTTTAGTGCAAAAATTTTAGATTTTTTGATTTTGCCCCTAGTGGAATTTTTTTGGGTCCAAAAGTCTTCCTATTTTGCCTCCAAAGCCTCCAAATTTTGCCCAAAGATCTTAGTATTTTGTCCAAAAACCTTCATCTATTACCCAAAAACCTCCATATTTTGCCCAAAAGCATCCATATTTTGCCAAAAAAAAATTGCTACGTTTTTTAATTTTTTTTTTTGCCCCCTGTGAAAAAAGTTTCTGTTTCCACCACTGACACAGATGATACATGTCAACAAATCCATATGAAATTCAAAGCAAGCTACACCATAATCTACAGTTTTAAACCTAATATAATCAGCACTCCCTACAAACTAGCATTCATTATTGCTAAAAATATCTTATAAAAACAATTACCACTTCACAAGCAATATCTATTCCGTACAGATATTAAAAAAATATAAATGCAAGATCAAAATGATAAAACGAACCACATTCTTATTAGCATCGAATCTCTCACGAAGTGCATCGGCCTGTAAAATTAATCAAAAGTTTCAACTAATTAACGCAAAATCGAAACAAATTAATTTTAATAAAAAGGGGGTAGATACTAGAAACCCTAATTTTGAGATAGAAATAGATGGATATATATATATACATCAGGGTAAAAGAGATGACGGTGAACAGCCCAGGTAAGAGTGTCTTTTAGGGCTCGTCGATACAAGATTCGCACTCGCTCCCTTTGAGCTGCTCTTCGAGCCAGATATGAAATTGATCCGCTCATCCTGATGATTTCCGATCTGTTGTGCTTGGACTATGTTTTAGAAAGTTTATCGGAGGCCGCAGACAACGACTTTAGCGAGTTGTTGGTGAATACGATGCCGTTTTGAGTCGTACTTGTGTCAATTGTAGTTCAAGACCTCTTGCGCTTTATACGGAGTATTTGTTTACATTTGTTCATTTATTTATTTAAAAAAAAAAAAAAAAAAAAAAAAAAAACTATAAATACTTAACTAAGATAGTAGAATGTGTTTAATGGGTTCGCTTTGGTTCTCTCTTGTGAGTGGTTTCTTCACCGGGATATGATGTGTTTTGTCAAATCTTCTTGCTCTGATCTCTGATCTATTCGGATCTAGGCAACGAGTACCTCTCTTGGTACTTTGGTTTCGGTTAGTAGTCGGACATGGAGACTTTTGTTGTGGGTTTTGTTTTTTGATGGCGTGACAGGTTTGGTGGTTTTCGATTGTTATTTTGTGTGATAACCCGGAAATTTCCGACCAAATTTAAACTTTATATTTATATTATTCCGACACGATAAACAAAGTTTGGTAAGTTGAATCTCAAGGATTTTAAAACTGTGTTCATACATTCATTTAACCTTGACTGGATTCCGACGATTCACGAACCATTATATAAATAGATATAATTATATAGATATGTATATATTATAGCTTGAGAATATTAACAAAGTATTAAATGTATAATACTTCACATGAACGTATTTGTTTCAAAATATATTTAATATAATTACCGACGGAATTAAAAGATAATATCAGATGATTGAATTATCAGATACATTGTATGATTACGAGTCTCTGTCGAGAGGTCCACTTTGATTTAGGAAACCTTTTGAAAGGACCCGTTCATATACATTATAAACGATTCACGATAGTTGATTACATCGCGAGGTATTTGACCTCTATATGATACATTTTACAAACATTGCATTCGTTTTTAAAAGACAAACTTTCTTTACATCTAAAGTTAACGGCATGCATACCATTTCATAATACATCCAACTATAATTGACTTAATAATAATCTTGATGAACTCAATGACTCGAATGCAACGTCTTTCGAAATATGCCATGAATGACTCCAAGTAATATCTTTAAAATGAGCTAATGCACAGCAGAAGATTTCTTTAATACCTGAGAATAAACATGCTTTAAAGTGTCAACCAAAAGGTTGGTGAGTTCATTAGTTTATCATAATCCATCAATTCCATAATTTTAATAGCCCACAAGATTTCATTTTTCATAAACAACCTTACACTCGCAAGTGTATAAAAATTATTCGTATGATGAACACCTGGTAACCGACATTAACATAATGCATATAGAATATCCCCCACATACTCGCAAGTATGCCATAAATATTCGCAATCGCAATCACCATTTAAATTGAAGTACTAAGGCATTCCAAATTTCAGAATGGGGTTTGTTAGGCCCATAGATCTATCTTTAGGATTCGCGTCAATTAGGGGCCATTTCCCTAATTCTTAGGTTACCAGACTTGAAGGGGCGATATTCGGTATAATAATCCAACCATATAATGTAGTTTTAAGTACTTGTGTCTATTTCGTCAACCATTTATAAAATCAGCGCATGTATTCTCAGTCCCAAAAATATATATTGCAAAAGCATTTAAAAAGGGAGCAAATGAAACTCACAATACTGTATTTTGTAGTAAAAATACATATGACGTCATTGAACAAGTGCAAGGTTGGCCTTGGATTCACGAACCTATATTAATTATATATATTTATATGTTTGATCAATATCTGTCTAACAATTTAGGTCAAGTCGTAGTGTATCACAATCCTAATGCTCGAGACTAAATATGCAAAAGTCAACAAAAGTCATATTGACCAAAATGTCTTTCAAAATTTATACATGATTATTATATAGTTTAAATATAGTCGTTTTATATATTTAAATATTTTTAACAGATTTTATTAAAGTAAATAATATAGTTCTTTTATTAATAAATAAAATTTTATATTAAAATTTATATAATAAAAATATACTTTTATATATCTTAAGTAATAAAATTTATAAAGTTCATTTAATATTATAAAAATAATATGATAGGTATTATTAATGTAATTATATTATACGTAGTAAAATATCTTTGCATCACATATTTATTTGATAAAATAATATTGATAATAATAATAATAAGTAAAAGTTGTATTATTTTGTAATAATTATTATTATTCTACTAATAAAAATAACAATAATTATATTTTCTAAAAATGATAAAATGATAATTTTTATTAATAATAGTACTAAAATGATAATAATAATAATAATGATGTTTCATATTAACAATGATATTTTAATTAAAAATAATAATTTTAGTAAAAATAATAGTTTTAATATTAATAATACTTTTAATAATAATAATAGTAAAATAATGAAAACGATATTTTTCCTTTAAATCAATATCTTACAATATCTTAATTTCATCATGATACTCATACTCATTATTTTCTAATCGCTTCGTTTAATAGCTTTTAGTCGTCTTTTATATCGCGTTCATATTAATAATAATAATAATAATAATAGTAATCATAATAATTAGATGTTACTAATATTAGTTTTAATTATAATAATACTAATAATAATAATATTAATGATAATACTAATAACTATTTGAATGATAATAATAATAATAATAATAATAATAATAATAATAATAATAATAATAATAATAATAATAATAATAATTAGATTATAACGACGATAATAACGACGATAATAATAATCATTTTTACAAAAATTCAATTGACTATAACTTCTAAACCGTTCATCGAAACCATTCAATATCTAAATGAAAAGTTCTCAATTTTTCGCTAGCTTTCCAACGACATGCATATCATATACCTTATCTTAATAGCATATGTATTTAATTCAAGATTCGACATAACCTATCTAACGACAATAACGAACGTATAAGCATGCATAATCCTATATACTCGAGCACTAGTCAGGGATACACTAATAATATATAAAAGTTAAGTTATGAGGGCTCACGTATCAATATTGAGATTCAATATTGCAGGAAAAGTACGTAGACGCAACGGGGATGATAAACACTAGTTTGACTCACGAGCAATACTCCCGAACCATACTCATAACCTCCATAGCTATAACCCATAATTTCCTTAGCTCTATTCCGCTCGAAAAATAATTTCGAAATCACTCGGACAGCACTTCGTCATAATATTTTATGTATACTAATAATATCTTGAAATAATACGGAGTAAATATATATATGTAAATCGATTGAGAGAGTTTAGAGGGAAAAAAATATTTTCAAGTTTCTATGAAATAATGAAACCTATTGAATTCTATTTATAATAGATTTTTGAATTATTAAAGTGAATTATTAAAGTATGAATTATTAAAGTGAATTATTAAAGTATGAATTATTAAAGTAAATTATTAAAGTATGAATTATTAAAGTGAATTATTAAAGTTAAAGTAAAGTAAAATAAAGTAAAGGTAAAGTTTAAGTATAGTAAAAGTATAAAACTATGTACGTGTAATACGAGTATAAATATATATAATATTAATTTAAATCGTTATATATATTTAATAAAATAAAATATAAATATCGTTATCTTTATCATGCTGGTTAAGTAATGGGTTGTCAAAAGTGGTTCTAGATATTTATAAAAGTTATATATGTTTTAATAATAAAGTTCTTTTTAAACTGAAAACGTTTTTGTACGTTTGAAACTAAATCAAACAAATATGATAATTTTGTTTTCCAAAAATAAATATATTTAATAATCATTTTGTTTAAAAGTTAAAATAATGGAAATCGTTATATCATAAAACGTTTTAGAAAAGTAGAATCATATATATTCATAATAGGTTTCAAGTTTTTAAATTACAGTCTGTTGGTGAAGCATGGGATAAAGTCCAAAGGTTAAATAAACGTATGAAATCATCTTAATGAAAAATATCGAGTTACTTAACTTGTCGATATCCAACATCTAAGTTATTTACACTCCACGTTCTTACTTATAAATCACTTTACCATTTTTCGAATGTTGTCAAAAAGAATAGATTTCTTAAATCACAGTGGACCCGTAATCATATCACAATGTATCTGATAAATCAATCATTTGATATTATATTCTAATTCCATCGATAAACATATTGAAACAAATACGTTCGTGTAAAGTATTATACGTTTAATACTTTATTAATATTCTCAAGTTATAATATATATACATATATGTACATATCTATTTATATATAACGGTTCATGAATCGTCGGATTTTGGTCGAGGTTATAATGAATGTATGAACACAGTTTAAATTTCTTGAGATTTAACTTAACAAACTTTACTTATCGTGTCGGAATAATATAAAGATAAAGTTAAAATTTGGTTGGAAATTTTCGGGTTGTCACAGTACCTGCCCGTTAAAGAAATTTCGTCCCGAAATTTGAATGAGATGGTCATGGCTGAAAATAAGTATGTTTTCATGACGTATGCGAGTTAGAAATTAGAGTTTTATTATCATCAAGTAATATAGATAAAGCATTTTGATTGTTGTGAAGAGTACGAGTGAAGTTATCACAAAAGAGTGAAACGAGTAAGCGTAGATTCGTCATATCTTTTGACGTAGATGGGTTGATTTTCGGAGTTCAAGAGATTTGGAGAAAATCTTCGTAATAAGATTTGATTCTTTGGTAATTAAGAAAATTTAGGATCCGCTTTAAATGCAATCATCTGTTTTGATTGCTCTGTCGGATATTTTACTATAAATCCACCCTCTTCGTTTTCTTATTCTCACAGCTCACACCTTCTATTCTTCCTTCCTCAATTCATATTTTAAAATATTCGTTAATATGCTCCATCCCGTTCTGATCCTTGATATACTCCTAATTTTCATATCTGTCATTCTTCTCTTTCATCAACCACCGGAGGATTTTATTTATTTTTACTATTACCTTGGGGTTATAGTAATTTTAATTCTCCCGTGTCTTTACGTGGCGATACGTATTGATATGCACGGTTTGTAATTTATGTGTTGTTGTCGAGCTTTATATTTTCTTTTATATTCAAGAGTTCTATACTTTTGTCTCCTCTTCCCGACTTCAAGTCAAGCGAATAATGGTCCAGAATTCGTAGGTATGGATTTTGAAATGAACATAGTTAATGTTCTGAGAATGGAATTGTAATGGCACGATCTTGATTTGTCAAATTACCAGAATACTTCGAAAAAGGCCGAATCATCAAGGAAAATATTTTCTTGATATATTTAGAGTTTAAGTAGAATACAAGAGTCGTGTAACATGGCACATGATGATGTTATGATCTGTGAATCATCACGTTTCATTTAGAAACTCAGCATGACTTACTGTAATATAATCACGTTGATCAAGTGTCATTATATTATACTAACTCATGCTTCAGTTCCCAACACTACTTCAAAAACATTCATAATTTAAACTCGAAGGTTTACAGAATATAGAAACTAAACAGTTTCATTTTTGATGTAATACAGATAGCGCAAAGAGATAAATGATTTCAGATAAGAATAGTTATGAAAATATCTTCAGAAATATGGAGGATATTTATAATGAAAGATTAGAATATCTAAGATCAGAGGATGATGAAGAATATTGTCCGCAAGAGTTTTAAAGTAAGGAGTAAGATATTCGCTAAAGACTTCAGTAGACACTTAATCATTTGGATTCTTTGAAGACAGGTTTAGTCTTTGTGATTTGTCCACAGCATCCTTCATAGTTTGCTCAATCCGTTTTCCAGTTCCAAACCTTCTCTTTTTCTGAGCTTTTGCAAACACACTACTCTTTATCATCAACTTTTTACTGTTAAGGTCATTTATAGTTTTTGCTGCTTCATCAGCATTTCGAGAACTAGTTCGCAGTTCAGGGTGTTTTTCAGAAACTTCACATTCGTAGTGTGTAAGTCCAGGAGATAGACGTTATATGTATAACTGTTGGCATTGACATGCTGCAAGATTTTAAAATACTGATTGCTATTTCCCAATGATTCGTATGGCAACTCTTGTTACAAGATGCAGATAGGTAAATGATGGGGTTTTGATAATTATAATGATTTTTCAGAAAATCAAAAATCAATGAAGTTGTTGGTAAGTTTATTGCTAATGTGATGGAACATAATTGGTTCCCCGGTAACGATGGCGAAAGGGCAACGTATATATCAAGGTTATAATAAGGTTGTTTCGACTGAAAAGTCGAAGTTGACTTGCTGGAGCTGTGACAAAACTGACTACTTTGGAAAGGAATTGAAAAGTCATTTTAGCTAATAAATGCCAAAGGGTCTGACACGGATATGTGTTAAACTATGACTTTGGTTTTATAAGTTTTTCAGGTACATAACTGTGGGTAACATGTGGTTGGATCATCATCTCGATTGTTCATTATTTGAAGTGTCTTCAGGAATTTCGGAGGGTTTGAACACAGATTGTAATCGTTAATATACATATGATGTTCTAGCACAGTTTTGAAGTCAAAGTATAACTTGGAAAGATATAAGAATCTAAGAGTGATGATACTGGTTATATTTCGAATTGAATTCTGCGATTTCAAGATCAGCATATGTAATTGAATTTGAATGAGTATGGTTGTTTTGATTTTTATAAAAGAATGTATATTGTTGAGAAAATAGTGTGTATAGTTATTGAATACTGAATCAGATTCGAAGAATGTACCATATTAATTGTGAATTTATATATCTCTCGGGTATTACCTACCCGTTAAAAAAAAAAATTCACAATTAATATTTTGTACAAAAGAATTTTATTACAGTCTTTAAGAAAATATATATGTGTATATTTTCTTTAGATGTAACATAGATTTAATGAGTTAATATTAAATTAAACTCATCTGATTTATGGTTGAAACTAGAATTGAGTAATCCCTAAAACTTTAGAAATTACATAAGTATTTCTTCAATAATATTATGAATCAATACTTCGTTATTTGTTGATACATGATGCTGGTTTTTGTGAAATTCTTGTGAACTTCGCCAGGTACGAATGATGTTATTTGGAAAGTTTCGAGTACATCGATGATGAAAGTGTAAAATCAAACATATATTTAAATAATACACTTGGTTTATTATGAGTTGAAAATTATTGAATTGAGACAGAAATTGTAGCTAACGATGGTTAAGTTGCGGACGAAGGACGTACCTCATTGCATATTAGTAATATGAATTAACCGAGTAGTTAAGATTCACACATAATAGCTTAGTATGGAAAGATTTATTTTGATCTCAAAACTTATATATATATATATAATATACATATAATTTCTTCAGAGAGAGTGAGTTAATACTTCATAACTCGTTGATACAATATACGCGTTATTGATTCGTAATGATGTCTACAGTGATTCTTGAACTGACAGAGTTTGTGATGTTATAGGTGCTGCTGATTCTGATGATACTGACGGCACTGACTGTGATGGTGATGCTACGGTACTGTTGATGCTGTTGGTAAAACAAGTCTGGCTTATAAATCACACATCATTCTTGTCAGGGTTTCTACTCTTCCTTCTATCATTTCGATTCACTCGTCCAATTTATGGTTAGGGTTAGAATAGATAATCTCTAAGATTTTAGAGATTACATAATCGCCGCGGAGTGTTTCTCCAATGAAGTTATGAATCAACACTTCATCGTTTGTTGTTGTTGGTATTCCTTGGTATCTACAGGGCGTATGACATTGGTGCTCGTGGGACAGATTGTAAAGTTGAGGTTTACGACGCGATTGTGGTTGGGGGTGGTAATGGTACTGTTGGCGTTGATGATAGTAGTACTTGTAACAACCCTGATTTTTCTGTTACTTCCGTTAACCTTCCGTTAGTTTATTTAACGGCGATTATTTAACTTTTATGTGTTTATGTGTAATAAATGAATACTTGATCTTCGGAGGGTTACAATAATTAATATGGGTTGATATTAATTCAAATAAATATTTTGGATAATGAAATACGATAAAAACGATACGATTTTGATAATAGCTTTTTGAGCAACGAAATGCTCGGGTTTATTTTAATAATTAATTTTATTAATTATTAACTTTTTAAAATATTTAATTTATTGGGTTTTTAATAAATTAAGCGATTGGTTGCGTTTAACGATCGGGTTAGCGTTTCGGGCTTTCGGTACGACTAAACGACACTTAAAACGGACCACGATTACACGAAATTGCAAACCACGAGCCCGAGGATACCCCATGGGCCCCATTCGGCCGTGACCCACCCTACTCCCCCATTTTATTTTTATTTTTGATTAACTTGGGGATTTATGTGTAACTTTTGAGAGTTTAGAGTCTAAATTGTAATTAACTAGTAAATATAATACCACAACAATCCTTAAACCTAATTAGATAATAAAAAAAAAACGCAGCTCTCCCTCCTCCCTCTCTTGCTCACGTCGACCATCACCATCCCCAATCCACCATCCAATTTTGCTTATTAGCTTTTGCATTCAACACGAAATCGATTGCTCTTATCATCCTCTACGCGTAGCTACTAATTGATTGTGATTTAAAGGAATATTTACATAAACCCTAATTCTTAAGTTGTGATTTTTATGAGAGTTTCATAGTTATGTTGTCAATTGCTCAAGTCTATACGCGTACGTGTTAATCGTTATCGTTATTTTGATTGTTTGATGCGCTAGGGTTTAAAAACGAATTTGTTATTGTTTGATCAGAAAAATTAAGTTTTTCAAAAGTTAATTATTATGTTATAATCAGATTCCTTGCGAAAAACTATTGAGTTTAGGCTTTGGATTCGCTTGATTTCGTATCCGTATGATTAAGTTATGTCGATTTGAATTATCGTTGTGTTTTTGTTGCTTGATCAGAAATCTGGTATTGATAGACAATGAATTGGCATCAATGGAAATATAATTTAAAAACACTCAATTTAGACTAGGATATCATGTCGTTTTCTTATGTATAACCCGAGATATGCTTGAATTAGTGTAAAAGTAGTTTTATACAGCACTTGCATAAAAATAACCTTGTATGATAAAATATGTTAACTTCTGTGATTAAATCTTTGCATATTTGAAAATTAGACAAAAATTAATTCATCTTTCATGTGGATATCATAGGCTAATTGTATCTAGATCTTCGGATAATCGCGTGCGAATGTGTCTAACTAAATGACAATCGAATCTGTAAATTGCTCACGGTTTTCTACTCTGTGGATTGTGTGTATTGCATGAGCATGTATGTTTCTGGAAAATGAAACTTAACATAATATGTGACTTATTTTTAGTTTATGTCAATCTCTGAAACCTTATGCATTGGGCACAATAGAGCCATACTTTTTGTGAATTCTGATTTGAGCTGAAAACTGAATGTTCAACTTTCACGAATAAACTGTACAAATTGACTAAACAAAAGTTGCTAGATTTTTGATATGTGTTGCTTTGATTTGTCCTTGAAATATGGACACTGGTCTTGTATCAATTTCATGTTCCTAACTCCGGTTATAGCCAAAATGAAATCAGTGCGCGGTCAGAAACTGACTTGTCAAGCCCCAAATGTATCCCTTCTGATTCCTGACTTTTAATGGTCGTATGAGTCCCTGGCTGGACTTTTTGGAATCAATTTTAACTATATTTATGATCTGGAGTTTGTCATATTTACTTGAATTTTGTACTATGAGATAATGTGCTAAGTATGCTACGTGTTCATGAACTTTGTGCATAACGATAAACTGAAATTGTGAAAATGATCATTCATGACCTAAAACGTATTGTTTGACTTAGGTTTGACATGTTGACCAATATTTGACATGAACCTACTATTGTTGAATTTAGTTGACCACATTGACCAAGTTTGACTTTCGGTTTGACTTCGATTGACTTTGTTTGACTTGCATGATATAGTTGACTTTTACTTTGAAACGCGTCGAGTCGAGCAATAAGACAACGTACACTATGAAACCACACTTATTTAAGATACATATATTGACCATCCTAAATATGTATACTTAGGTTGCATTACTCGGCTATAAACCGTACAAGTTAATTGTTCACTTTTCAATCCGAGCTTTATTCAAAGGTGAGTCTACAGTTCCGCTTTTTACATGTTTTTAGGGATGAGAATACACACTGTTATATTTACATTTTCAAATACTTTTGTATTGACATGAGTACTACACATATGCATAATGAGTTTGTTCAAAAAGCCTCTAGCTTGAATACTTTTAATACCATCAGTGTAAGCACAATTTAGATGGACGGATCCGTAGGTTGACAACCTCACCCGCTATAAAAACTGTGGTGCATTTACTTTGAACATTAAATACATTTGAACAAGTGTATAACATTTTACGAGGTAAGGCGGGTATAGTGGCTTCTATACTCGGGTCATTGCTAGTATTCAGGTGCTCGGTTTATGCAAACGATAGAATCTCGTGGTCAAGGAAACTAAACTATTTTTCTGATAACTGTTTTTCAGATACTGTTACATTACTTTAAACCTGTAGATTCACCAACATTATTTGTTGACCTATTTTTGCGTGTTGTTATTCTCAGGTATTAATTGCTTCCGCTGTAGAATATTGCTGTTACGTAGAAGTCAAGCCAAGCACTGGGACCAGCGTTAACATTCCGTTAAAGGGATTTTTGACGGGGTGTTACATTTGGTATCAGAGCTGTCGCTATAGGGAACTAGGATACATTAGTGTGTCTAACCGTAGGGCGCATTAGTGAAGTCTAGTCTATAGCCGTGTGTCTTGGACGACTTTTATACACCATACCTGCACTATTTGCTTCACAATGCTACATGTAGGGCTACACATTACACCATATACATATACGCCTTAAATCATGCAACATGGACTTGGACTAAATATACTATATCATGAAACACATACGTACACCCGAAGCCGTATTTAACTAAATTAAGTTGACTACGCCATCTTGAACTTATGGAGTGATGTCGAATGGAAATGTGAGATAGCGTAATGTAATGACCGGGATTGCATTACGGTAACTCATATAGAAGTTCCGACATCGCAAAATAAGGAATTGGGGCCGAGTCAAGTAGGTTACCTAGATAGACAACGTTTAGAACACAAACCGTATAACCCCGAATGTGAGAAGAAACTTACCATGTGAAAATTAATCATTAATATAGCTTGTAAGTAACTTGTGATCTTGACCCAACTCATCACTGCTCAACACTGTCTGTCACCACCAATCACTACTTGTCACTACTAAGACACTATTTGAACACACTCGTCACCTCATACCACTACTCAACACTGTTTAACGCTATAAACTACTACTCAACGCCGCCTCTCACTGCCAGTCACAACTGATCACTACTTCTCACTGTTGTTCGTTACTAAATACTACTTGCTACTACTCAATACTAATCATTACTACTTACCACTACCAAGTACTACTCATCACCACTAACACATCCACGCTTTACTACTCACTACTGTGCATCACAACTCAATTCTGATACGTCTTTAGAGGAGGATTTCCTGGTAACAGCCCGCACAATACGTAGTAGGTATTGCCCCTACCTATCATTCAGCAACCCGCCGTTCATGATTTTGTTTCCAAACACGAGCCTATCGACTGATGACTATTATGCCTTATTGGGTGCATTAGAATACATGTGTATATACTTATAACGCGAGCATGCTATCTAACAACTTATACGTCACTACTATCATCACTGCTTATCACAACCCATCGCTACTTATCGCTAACACCACCACTCGTTGCAACTAGTAATGCTACTCGTTACCATATCCCTTCTCATTCTGTTCCAACGTACGTCTCTTAAGCGGCAATCATTTTCATTATACACACAATGTAACGTCCTCCTAATAGGGTCTGGAAGGAACGTCACTAATATCAAAACATACCAACATATTATAATAAACGAGAACAATACTAAATGATGAATTTAAGTTTAATGAGTACGCAGCGGAAAATGAAATGTCGTTACAATGACAGGAATAACAATAACGTAAATGTTCACATGCAGAAGTAATAAATGCAATATCTCTTGATCCTATGTCCAAGTAGCATCACATAAGCAGTAAGTATAAGAGCTTGAATCAAACAGCACCTGAGACAAAACATGCTAAAGTGTCAACCAAAAAGGTTGAGTGAAGTTCATAGGTTTAACAAAAAGTTTGACCGTTGTTTTAGACCATAAGATTTAGTTTGTAAAGTTGATCTCCCGCAGGATCAAAAAGTTATGCCAATGCGTGATATTTAGACTAAACGTTCAAGTTTGCCCCATGACAAGTTGTGTCTGTCCTTGTCGGTTTAATTTCATTATTAAGTAATACAATGACTTGGTCAAATGTATCGGGGACGTTACTCCCTATAGGCCTACCCCCAATAATTAAGCATGCCGCAGCAATTAAAAATATCACTGTAGGGACTTAGTCGGACATAGCCGGGTATAGCATAGTTTAACAGTTTGGTACTTGTGTCTAAAGTGTAAAAAGTAAAAACAGCATGTGTCTCACCCTAAGTAAAGTAAGTAAGTTTGCTAGCAATTAAAGAGGGGCTATGAATTCACCTTAGTAAGTAGAGAGAGTGTTATTCCTCGGAATAAACAGTTGAACGAGTGAGCAAGAAAGTCAACCTATTGACATTTAAGAGTAGTTAAGTGTTTTTCCCATGTTTAAGTTTAAGTATGTGTTTAAGTATAGTTTGTTTTACTAAGTTTCTATTCCTAGTAAGTTACTATTTTTATAAAGTTTCCATTTTTAGGAAGTTTCTTATTTTACTAAGTTTCTATGACTAGAGAGTTTCTACTTTTATCAGTGTTTTCCATTTTAGGATACTTTCCGTATTAGATAAGCTTCCAATCACCCCTTTCCCTTCGAATGGCTAATTTAGATCTAGGGGCTTGAGCCATAGGACCCTTTAAATCGGAAATCCAAACCCTCTGCCTAAAATCTCATAGAAACCATTCGTCAAGAAAGTTTGAAGATCTATACATCTCTAATACATATCCCAAAATATTTTTATCTTACAATATAAGTAGTAGGTTATAGGTGCTAGTAATAGTAATAGTGTATACATGTTATTTATTTTATTTTTAATTGCATATAATTTATAACATTATTTACATGTTTCGGTAAAAATAATAACCGAAGTAAAAAGTAAAAAGTAAAAAGTAAAAAGTAAAAAAAATAAAAAGTAAGAAAAGAATTCTTACTAGTAGTAATTCTTCAAAGAGAGAATGAGAGAAATTTTGGTGTGAGTTTGAATGAGAAATGAGGGGTATTTATACTTGAAAAAATTAGGTAAAAAGAATAAAATAATTAAAATAAAAAGAAATATTTTAATTCTTAATGGGATTTTAAAATTAAAAAGTATTAAATATTAGGTCATGGGATAATGCACAAAATAAAATAATAAAAGTAGTTTTTCCATTACAATTTTTAATCAAAAAGTAATTTATTTATTTATTTATTTATTTATTTTTTCATTTATTTTAAGGATTTTTTTTATATAAATAAACAAATTGATTTAATGCTTTTCCAAGAATATTTGTCAATAATATTTTATTTTATTTTATTTTTATTTTATTTAATTAATAAATACAAATTTTGCATAAAAATAATAAATAATTCGGTATTTTGTATTTTTAATAATAATTATGATTTTAATTATTAAACTATAGTTTTAGTAAGTTTGTAAATATTATTACATCTATATATAATTAGATTTATTATATAGTTAAATATATAATACATTAACTAAATAATAAAAGTGATACAGAGTTTATATACTTAGTTAAATTATGTCAAATTATATAAATTAATAATATATTATTTATTTAAGCGTACATTGTTGACTAAAAATTACTATTTGGTCAATATTTAATTGTATATAACAACCCTTAATACATATAGTCAGACATATAACCCTAGGGTTAATTCAGTAAATTTAGAAGTCGAAAAGTGAGGGTTGTTACAGTACCTCCCCGTTAATAAAAACTTCGTCCCGAAGTTTTAGGTAGACTTCTCGGATGCATCAGCGGTTGAGAAGAGATGGGGATATTTCTGTTTCATTTGGTCTTCACGTTCCCAGGTATACTCGGGGCCACGTCGTGAATTCCAACGGATCTTAACAATAGGTATGGTGCTTTGTTTTAAGCGTTTAGCAGATCGGTTCATGACTTCTACGGGTTCCTCTATGAAGTGCATTTTATCATCAATGCGAATGTCATCCAAAGGAATAACGAGAGTGTCATCAGCGAGACACTTTTTAAGATTCGAGACATGAAATACGTTGTGTACGCTGCTAAGTTCAGCAGGTAATTCTAATCGATAAGCCACGGGTCCGATCCTTTCAGTAATCTTGAAGGGTCCAACAAAACGCGGACTTAGTTTGCTTCGTTTACCAAAACGAACGATGCCTTTCCAAGGGGATACTTTCAACATGACTTTGTCACCAACTTGGAATTCCAAATCTTTCCGACCTTTATTAGCATAGCTCTTCTGTCGGCTGCGGGCAGTTTCTATTCGTTTCTTAATCTGAACTATCTTTTCGGTTGTCTCGTGTATGATTTCAGGACCAGTTAACTGTCTGTCCTCTAATTCATCCCAGCACAGTGGGGATCTACATTTTCGTCCGTATAAGGCCTCAAAAGGTGCAGCCTTAATACTTGAGTGGTAACTATTATTGTAAGAGAATTCAACTAAAGGCAAATGTCTATCTCAGCCTTTGCCGAAGTCGATAACACAAGCGTGAAGCATATCTTCCAATGTTTGAATGGTTCGTTCACTTTGACCATCGATTTGCGGATGATAAGCAGTACTCATGTCGAGTTGAGTTCCAAGAGCAGTTTGTAAGGATTTCCAGAATCTGGAAGTGAATCTACTGTCACGATCGGATATGATTGATATAGGAACACCATGACGAGAGACAATTTCTTTGATATACAGTTGTGACAATCTCTCCATCTTGTCAGTCTCCTTGATCGGTAAGAAATGAGCAGATTTAGTAAGACGATCTACTATGACCCATATAGTATCGTTGCCACTAGAAGTCTTGGGCAATTTAGTAATAAAGTCCATAGCGATACATTCCCACTTCCACTGCGGAATATCGGGTTGTGTCAACAGACTAGAAGGCTTTTGATGTTCAGCCTTGACTTTCAAACAAGTGAGACACTTACTAACATAAGTAGCAATGTCGGCTTTCATATTAGGCCACCAGTAGAATTCCTTCACATCGTGGTACATCTTACTGGAACCCAGATGAATAGAATACCTAGTCTTATGCGCTTCATCCAAGACTAGTTCACGGAGATTACCGAAGCGAGGAACCCAAATTCTGTTGCCAAAGTACCGTGTACCATTAGCTTTCACTTGGAGTTGGTTTTCGAAACCGATAGGTCCTTCACCTTCGATAAGTATTGGTTTAATAGCTTCCAGTTGAGTTTCGCAGATTCGTGATATAAGATTTGATTTGATTTTCAGGTTTAAGGCACGAACACGTTTAACATCGTCTTTTCGACTAAGGGCATCGGCAACTACATTTGCCTTGCCAGGATGATATTTCATCTTACAGTCATAATAACTCGAGCCATCGGCTTTGCCTCATATTCAGCTGTTTTTGATCAAAGATGTGTCAAAGACTTTTATGGTCAGTGTACACCGTAAACTGGGTACCATATAGATAATGTCTCCATATCTTTAATGCAAATACCATGACACCTAACTCAAGGTCGTGTGTGGTATAGTTCTCCTCGTGTTTCTTCAACTGTCTAGATGCGTAGGCAATAACCTTTTCACTTTGCATTAAAACATAACCAAAGCCTTGCTTTGAGGCATTGCAGTAAACAACAAAATTGTCAGTACCTTCAGGTAAAGATAGAATCGGGGCTGTGGTTAACTTCTCCTTCAGAATCTTGAAAGCAGATTCCTGTTCTTCGGACCACTCAAATTTCTTCCCCTTTTGAGTTAGCTTCGTAAGAGGTTTAGCAAGAAGTGAAAAATCCTTTATAAATCTCCGATAGTAACCGGCAAGTCTCAAAAATTGGCGAATATGCTTCGCAATCTTTGGTATATCCCAGTTCTGAATAGCAGTGATTTTAGCAGGATCAACATGTACTCCTCTTCTATCAACAACATGTCCAAGGAATTGTACAGTTTTGAGCCAAAACTCTCACTTAGAGAATTTAGCATAAAGTTGTTCCTTTCGTAAGAGTTCATGAATCATACGCAAATGTTGCTCATGTTCTTTCTCACTCTTAGAATAGATCAAGATGTCATCAATGAATACAATGACTAATTTATCAAGATAGGGTTTGCAAACACGGTTCATAAGATCCATGAACACAGCAGGAGCATTGGTCAAACCAAAAGGCATGACACAGAATTCATAGTGCCCATAACGAGTGCGAAAAGCAGTCTTAGAAATATCGGATTCCTTGACTCTAAGTTGGTGATATCCGGACCTCAAATCAATCTTTGAATAAACACTTGACCCTTAAATTTGGTCGAATAGATCATCAATACGTGGCAACGGATAACGGTTCTTGATAGTAAGCTTGTTAAGTTCGCAGTAATCAATGCACATCCTTAACGTATCATCCTTCTTCATAAACTCATCAACTTTCTTGTTCCTCGCCTTTTGCTTCTCATAAAGATACTCGAGGTTATCGTAGAGGTTGGTAACGCGGCTGTTGACTGCATTGTTATCGTACCCCTTTAGGGTAAGCTGCTTATTGACTCGATTTCTTTCCATATCCAACCAGAAATCAACATTCTCCTTGAGATGAGAAAGTGATTGCTTTCCCCAACGGGTGTTACGTTCTTCCTCATACTTCACCAACCTTGTCTCTTTCTTTAACTCCGCGTTTACCTCCAAGAGTTTCTTAATTTCACGATCCTTCTCATCCATACGAACCTCCATTCTCGCCACGTGGCAAAGAAAACCTTCCAAGTTTCTCTCGGTATCTTTTCGCAGGCTCATGATCTCATACTTAGCAGCATCATCATAAGAAGGAGATCGGACTGTTTTCCTTGACGGACCAGTTTCCTCAGGACGTTTCCCCTTGTCTTCATTTTTCGGGGTCGGGTAGTGATCGGGAGAATTAGGTAAAGTATCCGGACTATAGTTTGGTGAACGAGGACCACCAAAGCCATAAGGTGGACTTTGGGCTGGTCTTTCAGTGGAAGACCATTTAGTACCTTCTTCGGTCGGCTTGAAAAGAGTCATTTTGTTCGCTTGATGAAAATTAGACATTCTAACATTAGGAAAGAGACATTGATTAGCATTTTAAGCCAAGATTATTAAAGCAAGGTTGTTAACATTATTATAAGGTAATCGTAAGTGCTTTAAGTGTAAGGCAGGAAAGGTTATAGTTTCCTAGATTGCTAAGGCACCCTGATAATGCTAAAAACGAACATATATTTCATAGCATTATTCCCCAAGAAAGACAAGCTTTTAGTTGCAATTGTTCTATTTACAAGTGATATTCGTTTAAATAATAAAATATGAAGACAAAAGACAGATTCGACGAATTGAAGACGCAAACGACCAAAAAGCTCAAAAGTACAAAATACAATCAAAGAGGTTCCAATTATTGATAAGAAACGTCTCGAAATTACAAGAGTACAAGATTCAAAACGCAAAGTACAAGTAAAATAGTACGCAAGGACGTTCGAAAATCCGGAAACGGGTCCAGAGTCAACTCTCAATGCTCGATGCAACGGACTAAAAATTAAAAGTTAACTATGTATATAAATATAATATAATATATAATTAATTATATTAATTATATATATATATTATATTTATAAAATAAATCGTCGACAAACAAAGTGCCAAATGTGGGTGAGCTGTAAAAATGATCTCCGCGACTCGCGGAGTTTGAAGAAGGAATGGGCCGCGAGTCGCGGAGCCCCAAAAACTGAAACTCCCTATAAAGCCCAACGAATTCTGATTAATTTTTCATCCATAATTCAATCCATCCATCTATCTATACGTAATATATATATTTATAATTTATATTTTAATTTTAATTTTAATTTTAATTCTAATAATAAGGGTATGTTAGCGAATGTTGTAAATGTGTAAGTCAAAATTCTGTCCGTGTAATGCTACGCTATTTTTATTCATTGTAAGTTATGTTCAACCTTTTTAATTTAATGTCTCGTAGCTAAGTTATTATTATGCTTATTTAATCCGAAGTAATCATGATGTTGGGCTAATCACTAAAATTGGGTAATTGGGTTTTGTACCATAATTGGGGTTTGGACAAAAGAACGACACTTGTGGAAATTAGACTATGGGCTATTAATGGGTTTTATATTAACTAAACAATACCTTGTTAATTTAATATACAAACTTATAATTCGACGTATTTATATATAACCACATACGCTTGACTGGGTACGGTGGGCGGGATATCTATAAATACCAATAATTATTCATTTTACCGGACACGGAACTGGATTAATAGTTAATAGACTTGTTGAAACAGGGGTGAATTACATTCAAGGGTAATTGGTGTAATTGTTAACAAAGTAGTAAAACCTTGGTTTACACGCAGTCGATAACCTGGTGTATTCATTAAACAAAGTATTAAAACCTTGTTACAATTCGAATCCCCAATTAGTTGGAATATTTGACTTCGGGAATAAGAATAATTTGACGAAGGCTTTCGCTCTTTATATTTATGACTGATGGACTATTATGGACAAATCCGTATGGACATATTAAATAATCCAGGACAAAGGACAATTAACCCATGGGCATAAAACTAAAATCAACACGTCAAACATCATGATTACGGAAGTTTAAATAAGCATAATTCTTTTATTTCATATTTAATTTCCTTTATTTTATATTTAATTGCACTTCTAATTATCGCATTTTTATTTATTGTTATTGTATTTAATTGAACTTTTAATTATCGTACTTTTTAATTATCGCAAGTTTATTTTATCGCACTTTTATTTATCGCAATTTCATTATCGTTATTTACTTTACGCTTTAATTTAAGTCTTGTATTTATTTTTAATATTTTACATTTGGTTTTAACTGTGACTAAAGTTTTAAAATCGACAAACCGGTCATTGAACGGTAAAAACCCCCCTTTATAATAATAATATTACTTATATATATATTTGTATTTTTATAAAATTAAACTAATATAGCGTTAAGCTTTGTTTAAAAAGATTCCCTGTGGAACGAACCGGACTTACTAAAAACTACACTACTGTACGATTAGGTACGCTGCCTATAAGTGTTGTAGCAAGGTTTAAGTATATCCATTCAATAAATAAATAAATATCTTGTGTAAAATTGTATCGTATTTAATAGTATTTCCTTGTAAAATTTAATAGTATTTTATACCCCTTAGCTTTGACATCAAGTATTTTGGGCGCCGCTGCCGGGGAACTCTTAAACGCCGGAAGCGCAACGCTAATAATTATAAAAAAAAGATTTTTATTTTTAGTTTACTTTTATTAAAATTCACTTTTGTAAAAATACGATTTTTTATTATTCGAAAATATAAAAAGAAAACAAAAATTTATATTTTTTTTTTAGATTTTGTCAAATATTTAAGTTTTATAAAGTTTCTTTATTTTTATTTTATAAAAATATAAGTTTTATTTAAATATTTTTATTTAAAAAAAAATTAATATATATATAAATCTATTTTTAAGATATTTTTAAAATTATAAAGTAGTTCTATTTTTATTTTAGTTTTTAAATATAAGCTTTTATTATATAAATATTTTAGATTTTAAAACAGAAAACAGAAAAAAAATATAAAATAAAATAAAAAAAACGCGTCGAATTTTAAACTGTACCTGAGTTGAATGTTGGAACCCCGCGACTCGCGGAGTTTGCAGCCTCGAATACCGCAACTCGCGGAGCCGCCCTGACAGGCCAGACAAGAACCCTAATCTCGCATTTAATACGGAGTAATTAATTAATTAATTAATTATTATTATTTAAACCCTAATTAGGGTATTATTAGTATAATATTTAGTTTTAATTTTCTTATTTTATTTAGTTTTAATTAGTTTAATATATATAAAATTAATAGTTTTATAAAATAAATAATATAAAAATAATATTTTTATAAAAATTTTAATTTTTACAACTTTTAGTATATTTTTATATTTTGTCCCTTTTTAATAGTTTTAGCGTAACTTTTGTATTTTTCGCTCGTATTTAGTTTTAATACATAGTTTTTGCCATAGTTATTTTTAGTTCTAGATTTTTAGGCTTTGCCGTAAAATCCCTTAAGTGCTTTTTCTTTAGATTAAGATTTAGGTACTTTAGAATTTTGTGACGCCTTTTTAAGTTTTAGTTTCTTTTTAAGTTATTGCCATTTGGGATATAGTTTTTCTTGTAAGCTTTAATATTTTTAGACACCTTTTACCTATGTATCAATTATCATTCCAATTAGTAATCTCAATTTGTGATTATAATTTTAAGTTAGTGATAGTAATAAGGTTGGGTTAGTCTAGTGTTTTTAAGTTCTATAAGTCACTCTTTTTCTTTCTTATTTTTATTTTTCGATCTTTTTCCGACACGCTCTTTTTCTTTCTTATTTCTCGTCATTCTAGTTTTAGGACATAGATTTTTATTCTACTTCTTATCTAAATTTCTTAAAATTACGAAAATTTATTTTAAGTGGTTAAATTGATAGACATCAAAATTTTCTGGTTCGTAGTAATAGTTGGATTTGTACGTGGACCGGGTTATTGGAGCCAAACAGTTCTCAATTATATTGAGACCAAACGAATCCTGCCCCTCTGCTGCATCTTTTGGCTATTCGAAACGTGGGCAAAATCAGAAAAGTCTATTGATTGGATAACTTATATAATTTTTCTTTCTTTTTAAAAAAAAACTAATAGGATATTCAGTGAATGCACCGAGCAAGACGTTCACCACCTTTTGTACGTTCACCACCTGTAACTAGATCAAGACATTTAGCAAATATTACCACCGTTGATTTTTCTTTAGAATCGTCATCCAGTCGACCAAGTACTCCAGTTCAAATTTCCGATAATCCATTTTTTGAACCCGACCTCACAATTGAGAATTCGGAGAATATTCAGGGACGATTCATAGATCCTGAACCATTAAATTTTCCTCCGGAACCACCAATCATTCAAACAGAGATTGTTGAGGAACGAACCATTAAATCAGAATTCTCTAGTGATTCCGATTCAACAAATTCAATTATGGAGAATCTGGAACCTTTAAGTATGGAAGACCGAATGAGAGCTAAACGCACTGGCCAAGGTCACGCAATTACTCATCCAGACATTAATGCGCCAGATTATGAAATCAAAGGACAAATTCTACACATGGTGACTAATCAATGCCAATTTAGTGGTGCGCCGAAGGAAGATCCAAATGAACATCTACGTACCTTTAATAGGATCTGCACACTATTTAAAATAAGAGAAGTAGAAGATGAATAAATATATCTCATGTTATTTCCCTGGACTTTAAAGGGAGAAGCCAAAGATTGGTTGGAATCGTTACCTGAAGGGGCGATTGATACATGGGACGTTTTAGTTGAAAAATTTCTTAAACAATTCTTTCCTGCATCTAAAGCCGTAAGACTTCAAGCAGAAATTGTTACGTTTACACAGAAACCGAATGAAACTCTATATGAGGCATGGACAAGATTTGGAAAGTTATTAAGAGGATGTCCGCAACATGGTTTAGATACCTGCCAAATAGTACAAATATTCTACCAAGGATGCGACATCACTACAAGAAAAGACATAGATATAGCAGCTGGTGGTTCCATTATGAAGAAAACAGAAACTGATGCTTACAAATTATTGATAACACTGCTTCCCACTTACATGAGTGGCACCAAGAAAAAGATATCGTTAGATCATCTAAAGCAGCTAGAGCCGATTCTAGCCATGACTTAGATTCCATTTCCGCAAAGATAGATGCTGTCGAGAGACGAATGGAAAAGATGACTAAAGATATTCACTCAATACGAATTAGTTTTGAGCAGTGTGGAGGACCACATTTGACAAAAGATTGTCTCAGTATTGAATTAACAATGGAACAAAGAGAGAATGTTTCATATCTAAACCAAAGGCCTGGAAATAATTATCAGAATAATTATCAACCGCCAAGACCTATTTACAATCAAAATCAGAACTATAACCGAAATATTCCATACAACAACCAACAAGGTCCTAGCAATCAACAAGTATCCAATAATACTTACAACCAGCAAAGACCTAATTTTCAAAACAAACCACCACAACAAACCGATGATAAAAAGCAGAATTTAGAAGATATGATGACGAAGCTAGTTGAAACTCAAACGCAGTTTTTCACATCTCAAAAACAGACCAATGAACAAAATGCTCAAGCATTTAGAAATCAACAAGCTTCTATTCAAAACCTGGAACAAGAAGTAAGTAACCTAGCAAGGTTAATAGGTGAAAGAAAACTGGGAAGTTTACCTAGTGATACAAATGCTAACCCCCGGAATGAAACAGCTAAAGCCATTACCACAAGAAGTGGTACAACACTTAAACCACCTGAAATACCTGTAACTTCTGATGAAACTATTCCTACTCCACAAGAACCACAACCTGAACAAGATAAGGAAACAGAACCGGTAGTTGAAAAGGTTAATGAAGATAACACAGTTAAGGTTAAACCTTATGTTAAACCATACCAACCACCACTTCCTTACCCGAGTAAAATAAAGAAAGAGAAACTTGAAGCCGAGCAATCCAAATTCTTGGATATGTTTAAACAGATAAATGTAAATCTTCCTTTCATTGATGTGATTTCAGGAATGCCTAGATATGCTAAATTCTTGAAAGATCTAATCTCAAATAGAAAGAAAATGGAAGAACTCTCGGCTGTTACCATGAATGCTAATTGTTCAGCAGTGCTGTTGAATAAGATACCAGAAAAACTATCTGATCCAGGAAGTTTCACAATTCCATGTTTTCTGGGTAGTCTTAGTTCAATAGAAGCATTGGCAGACTTAGGTGCTAGTATAAATCTAATGCCATATTCACTATACGCTAAACTAGACCTTAGAGAATTGAAACCAACCAGAATAAGTATACAACTAGCCGATCGATCAATAAAATATCCTAGAGGGATAATGGAGAACATGCTAATTAAAGTTGGTACTTTAGTATTTCCAGTAGATTTTGTTGTTCTGGACATGGAAGAAGATTCTCAAGTTCCTCTCATATTAGGAAGACCATTCTTAAACACGGCTAAAGCAATGATAGACGTGTTCGGTAAGAAATTGACCCTAAGTATAGAGGATGAGAGTGTTACCTTTTCAGTTGATAGAGCAATGCAACAACCACAATCTGCAGATGATACATGTTATTATATTCAAACTATAGATGCACATGCAGAATTATTAGAAGAATTTCCAGAATTACAAGGAACAGGAGAATGTTCTTTAGGAGAAGGAACTGAACCAATTGATGAAGCTGAAATGTTAGCTACACTAATAGCTAATGGATATGAACCAACAATAGAAGAAATTCAAATGCTAAAAGAAGAAGACAGATATCGATATAAATCATCGATAGAAGAACCTCCGAAATTAGAGCTAAAGCCACTTCCAAACCATTTGGAATACGCTTATTTACATGGTGAATCTGAATTACCTGTAATAATATCATCTTCTCTTACTAAAAATGAGAAATCACAACTCATTTCTGTGTTGAAAGCTCATAAACCAGCCATTGCATGGAAGATTCATGATATTAAAGGAATAAGTCCTTCGTATTGCACACATAAAATCCTTATGGAAGAAGGTCATAAAACGTATGTGCAACGCCAATGAAGACTAAATCCTAATATGCAAGATGTAGTTAAAAAAGAAATTATTAAACTGCTAGACGCAGGTCTAATTTATCCAATTTCTGATAGTCCATGGGTAAGCCCAGTTCAATGCGTGCCTAAGAAGGGTGGCATGACTGTCATTACAAATGAGAAAAATGAGCTTATTCCTACTAGGACTGTAACAGGATGGCGTGTATGTATTGATTATAGAAAATTAAATGATGCCACCAGAAAAGATCACTTTCCCTTACCTTTCATTGATCAAATGTTGGAAAGATTAGCAGGAAATAGTTACTATTGTTTTCTAGATGGATTTTCCGGATATTTTCAAATTCCAATAGCACCCGAGAACCAAGAGAAAACCACATTCACGTGCCCTTATGGTACTTTTGCTTACAAACGCATGCCATTTGGACTTTGCAACGCCCCTGCAACCTTTCAAAGGTGTATGATGGCGATTTTTCACGACATGATAGAAGAATGCATGGAAGTTTTCATGGATGACTTTTCAATCTTCGGTGATACATTTGAATCATGTCTAGTTAATCTGGAACGAATGCTTATTAGATGCGAACAATCAAATCTAGTACTTAATTGGGAGAAATGCCATTTCATGGTTAAAGAAGGCATCGTTTTTGGTCATAAAATTTCAAAAGAAGGAATTGAAGTGGATAGAGCTAAAGTAGATGTAATTGCTAAACTTCCACATCCCACCAATGTTAGAGGAGTTAGGAGTTTTCTAGGGCATGCTGGTTTTTACCGACGTTTCATAAAAGATTTTTCTAAAATTGCCACTCCTATGAATAAACTCCTAGAAAAGGATGCACCATTCATCTTTTCAGATGAATGTATCAAATCTTTTTATATTCTTAAAGAGAAACTCACTAATGCGCCGATCATGATAACACCAAATTGGAATCTACCGTTTGAATTAATGTGCGATGCAAGTGATTTTGCAATGGGATCCGTTTTAGGACAAAGGATTGAAAAATGATTTCAACCTATATATTATGCTAGTAAGACGTTACAAGGAGCACAAACAAATTACACAACTACTGAAAAAGAACTCCTTGCTATTGTCTTTGCTTTTGACAAATTTCGATCATATCTCGTTCTAGCTAAAACGGTGGTCTATACCGACCATTCTGCTCTTAGATACCTATTTTCGAAACAAGATGCTAAACCATGATTAATCCGCTGGATCTTACTCTTACAAGAATTCAATATTGAAATCCGAGATAAAAGAGGAGCAGAAAATCTCGCCGCTGATCATCTTTCTCGTCTTGAAAATCCCGAATTAGAAGTTCTAAATGAATCGGCCATACAAGACAACTTTCCTGATGAATATCTATTGAAGATAGATTATAATGAAATTCCATGGTTTGCAGACTATGCAAACTACTTAGTTTGTAGATTCCTTGAAAAAGGATTATCGTACCAAAAACGAAAGAAATTCTTCAGTGATATAAAACACTATTTCTGGGAAGATCCACATTTGTTTAAAAGTTGTCCAGATGGAATAATACGCCGATGTGTATTCGGAGATGAAGCTAGTAAAATTTTAAACCATTGTCACACAGGACCAACAGGAGGGCATTATGGGCCTCAACTAACAGCAAGAAAAGTTTATGATGCTAGATTCTATTGGCCTACAATTTACAAAGATGCACACCTTCTTTGCAAATCCTGTGATGCTTGTCAAAGGGCCGGAAAAATAAGTCAACGTGATGAAATGCCACAAAATGTCATTCAAGTATGTGAAGTATTTGACATTTGGGGTATTGACTTTATGGGTCCATTTCCAAAATCTCATAATAATCTCTATATTCTCGTAGCCATTGATTATGTATCTAAATGGGCGGAAGCACAAGCTCTCCCAACTAATGATGCACGAGTTGTAGTCAACTTTTTAAAACGTCTTTTTGCAAGGTTTGGAACACCGAAAGCTTTAATAAGTGATCGGGGTACTCATTTCTGTAATAATCAACTTGAGAAAGTTCTTAAAAGATATGGAGTAACTCATAAAATCTCCACCGCATATCATCCATAAACAAGTGGACAAGTTGAAAATACCAACCGAGCTTTAAAACGTATTCTAGAGAAAACCGTAGGATCAAATCCGAAGGAATGGTCCATTAAATTGGAGGATGCACTCTGGGCTTTTAGAACAGCCTACAAAACTCCAATTGGAACCACACCTTTTAGACTTATTTATGGAAAAGCATGTCATCTCCCAGTAGAAATTGAACACAAAGCATTTTGGGCTTTGAAGACATGTAATCTTGATTTACATGAAGCTGGACGCCTACGATTAAGTTAACTAAACGAATTAGAAGAATTAAGACATGAAGCATACGAAAATTCGTTAATCTATAAAGAAAGAATGAAGAAATGGCATGATAAAAGAATCAGAAGTTCAAAAGAATTTAAAGAAGGAGACAGAGTTCTTCTTTTCAATTCACGATTCAAGCTATTTCCTAGAAAATTGAAATCAAGATGGTCTGGACCATTCATAGTCAAAAGAGTTTTCCCATACGAAACGATAGAATTAATAAATTCAAATGGGATTGAATTTAAAGTTAATGGTCACAGAGTTAAACATTACATACATGGTCCGATGGAAGTTGACAATGAAGTTAATCACAATTTCAATACCACAGCTAACTAAGTGTGGGGAGAATCAAGTCTTTTAAGGATAATATGTATTTCTGTTAGAGTTAGATTGTCTGTTTTCGTGTAGTTCTCGAAAATGGAACTCAAATGGTCTTTCCCTAGCAGACCCTAAAGAACTAGTCTTCTCCTCCCATTCTGAATTTTTATTTTTTTAGGTTTTTACGAAATGAAGACTGCCTGTGAACTAAACCATGGTCTAATGCTACACGCTTTGATCACTAAACGTAATAATGACACACTACTAAGTGAAATAGTATCAGTAATCAGAGAAAGATTGGACGGAGTAAGAAAAGAATCCAGATGCGAAGATAATAAGTTACAATTTGGTAAAGGAAAATCAAAATTCGCAGCGAAAACAAGAGCACGACACCTAGAAAGATGTCACAAATGCGGAAAATGGTCACATGGAGGTAAATGTTCAAATAATCAAATATATTCAAACACCGAATTTGTTACTTTATGCAGAGACGGACCGTTCATATGTTTAGAAGAAAAAACACTGAATGCTCGAGGTTACGCCTATGTAGCCATGGAAAACCAATTAAACCGACTATCTTATGAATGGGATAGATCATATAACTAAGAATACTATCTCACAGGTAGGTCTGTACAATTTTTTTTGTTTTTATTTTTATTTTTAACCTTTTGATAATAAACGCTAATTTGTTCGCTATAAAGTATTAAATTGGTATTGAATAAAATTAGGTTTGGCGACCGAAATTATTGATATCATTCAAAAATTTATTACATCACTGCGAAATTTAATGTTTATTCTTAAGGTATAAATATCTTTAATCAATCAACCCAAAATATTTCAAAAATTCGTCATGAGTTAAATTAGGTCTTGGAACCGAAATTACTTTACCGAAAAGAGGGGCACATATTTTTGATAATATTTGATTGATTAAAGTGGGATAAAAGCCAAAAAGATTTTTAATTTTATTTTTACCATGTTTTTAAAATTAATATATAAATCTTAAATTAATATTGTAAACTTTGTAAAATCAATATATTTAAAATTGTAAATATTTGAAAAATATAATATAAGTTTGGTGTGAATTTATAATATGAAATTTTAAATTTTAAGTTTGGTGTGAATTTTTAATTTTTAAAATATGAATTTTATTTTTATGCATTTTAAATTGTAAGTTTGGTGTGAATTTTTATTATTAATTTTGAATTTTATGTATTTTTAATTTAAGTTGGTGTGAATTTAAAAACAAAAAAATTTACTTTATGTCGCTAAGTTAAAAATATGATTTTTAAAATTCGTCGTAAGTTGAAGACTAGGTCATTGAACCGAAATTGCTTTACCCAAGGGATGGACGAGAACTTTTATTATCATTATTTTTAATCTTATTGAATTAAAGCATGCCAAAAACATTAAAAAAAAACCCAAAAATCTTAGCTTTTAAAACAATCGCTACAAAAAGACAAATTTTAAAATTTTGTTGAAGGACGGACTAGGACATCTATCCGAAACGACCTCGTCCTAAAACAAAGGAAAACATAATTTTAAATTTATTTTATATATGTTTTATAAGTTAAGGCTTAAAAAAAAAAAAATACAAACCCCGCGACTCGCGGAGTTTGTAAGCATCAAACACCGCGACTCGCGAAGTTCCAAAAATACCGAAAAAAAATAAAAGGGGCAGAACTGATCAGTCCCCAACCCACACCCACGAAAACACTGCGATAAAATCCGCAAAAACCTGAAAAAACACCCCCAAATTCACAATTTTTGACCGTTAATCATCAAATCTTTTACTAAAATCATGTTAAGAACGATGCTATCAAGGAATTACTCAAGAAAAACGGTAAATTTCTACACCTAAACACCATTTAATCCGAAAATTAGTTTTCTTGAGCAATTTTATACCCAATTTGATTTTGATGCTTTTTAGTGTAATTATGCTTAAATTGTTTATGTATTATGCTTGTATAACCTAGATTGATGCTATTTAACATGATTAGAAGCCTTAAACTTCAAATTTTGAGTAATCTAGGGTTTGTGTTCTTGAGCAAATTTGGGGCTTTTTGATATAAACAGGTTATGGCCGATTTTTGTCATGAATTGTTGCTAAATTAAGTAGTGTAACATGTTTAGGTAGTTAAATGATCCAAACTTTGAGCATAAACATGATTTTGAGAATTAAAGTGGACTTTTTCAAGTCTAAAATTCATGAACTTGATTTTTGAGAGATAATGCCATTTGAAACTTGTTTAATTGCTAGTAATGATTATTTTGACATGTTATTTGAGTTGAATGCTTATGAACTTGGTGAACATTTTCGTATATGCTTATTTGAAAAAGTGTAGATTTGATGAAAATATGTAAATGAGCTTAAGTTTGATATAAATTGATCATGTCATTGTAATTATTTTGATTGATGATTTTGCTGACACTAATGCATATTTGGATGCACAAAAATTGTGTTTGATGTGTTTTGCAGACTGAAAGGGGTGAATCTTCATCCCAAGCTCGCAATGCTCCTGCTGAGAATGCGGAACAACAGGAGGTGGATAACTACTATAAACAAGATATACCTCATCCAGTCATGACATTTTCTGATATGTACTTGGAAAATTTGCACCCGAACCTGAGATTTGACAGGCTTTGGATAGATTATCCAAAATACCAAAGGGGTTTGCATACTCTTCATTCTAAAGTTGTTGAGGTACCTAGGGTCATAGAATGGGGACCATTAGAAGCTGTAGAATTGGCAGGGCCAATTAGGGAATTACTTGCACAGAGGTATGGTAATTCTACTTTTAACGATTGGGTACGGTTATTCAACATGCATAGACCTGTATATAAAGTATGGTGTGAAGAATTGTTATGTAGTATAGAATTAAATGATCGGGTAGCTAGTTTAACCGATTGATCTTTTATTAGATTTTTGTTAGGAGGTTTGATGCGCCACATGTCTTTACTAGACATGGCTCAGGCTTTACGTATATATACGCCTGAGGAGTTAGCATCTGCCGATTGTAGAGGGTTGATATTGAATGGTAGGAAGATAGACAAAAATTTTGATACACATGGTGTATGGAGTCAAATGACTAGCCATCACCGATTTAAAGGGGGAAATTACTCTTATTTGGATATAGATAGAGCAGAATTAAGAGTAATTCATAGGTTTTTAGCCAATTCGATTACACAACGAGGTAAGAACAAGGAAAAGGTAAATGAACAGGATTTGTTTTACCACATGTGTATTCGAGACCCACAAAGCGCTGTAAGTATACCTTATTGTGTGGGTTATTATTTATTAGCTATGGTTAGGGGGATGAGACCGCATAGCATAATAGGAGGTGGTATATTTATTACTTTGATTGCTGAATATCTCGGTGTGGATGTAAGTCGGGGGGGATTACTAATCGAAGAACCAGAACCCCGCGATACAATAGGTTTAAATGTATACCATGGTGCGAAAGTTTTGAAGAGGCGAAATAACGCCGCAGTACAATACCATGGTAGACATCCACAGGTTGAGAGAAACCAACAGCAAGGTAATGTAGGAGGGGGAAATGATATGGCAGAAATGCAAAGGTTTATAGCTTCACAAGAGTATAAAAATGCTAGACATAGAGCATTTGAAGATTGGCAAGTTCATCAAAACCAAATCATAGTTTATTGCCAACATATAGGTAGAAACTATATTCCTACTCCATCGCCCATATTCCCTCCCTGGTCTATAGAGATCCAACCACCGTATCCTACGTATAACCCAGCCGAAGCATTTTATAGCACCTATGGTTATGCATGGAACCCCTACTGGTATCAGTATCATCCCTAGTCTACTTAGTTTTATTTATTTTGTAATTTGTAATGTTGATACGTTTAATACTTATGTTAATATTGTAATAGTTTTTATAATTTTCTAACTTTTATTCTTAGATTTCAATAAATTTTGAATGTGGGGTAATATACCAAACTTCAAAAATATGTATATATGTGTGCAGTTTATCTTATGTACACAACAGGGTAAAACAACGCATTTTCAAAGACTGGCATTAAGTTCAGCAAAAGTAACTAATTTTGACGACAAGATGCAAAATATATGTGAAATAACAACAAGACGGAATGAACAAATGATATGCACCATTTATCATTCAGCAAGCAAACACAAATATGTTTGGAAACTTTGGTAAAATTTAATCATTTCTACGCTAATCACCCTCAATAATTTAAATTGTTACTGATTTCTTGCAAATGAGGGCATTGCAAGATCTTAAGTATGGGAAGGGGTTAAATTCTTTCGGATTTTAAAATTTTTATCTTAAACACTGGGTTACCATTAAAAATACTAGTAAAGCAGTAGTTGTATTAAAATCTAGTGCTCTCTGATAATAAAGAACAGCCCTAGTCTTATATACTGACTACCCAATTCTAGTAAAATTTTTCAAAATTTTCAATTAAATGAACTCAAAATCATGTTTATACATATTTATGAACGATAAAACTAGGTTTTAACACCGAAATTATTGTTACCTCGGAAAGGACATAAATTGAGAAACAAACCAAAATGTTAAAATTCATTTAAAATGGAATAGAGGACAATAAAAAGGAAAATAAAAGCCAAGTGTGGGAAAATTTACCAAGTTATCTTAAACATATGTCACATATATCTGTAACAAATAACTGAAAATACTTTTGCTTTGGACTAAACTAAACTGTTTTATCCGATGAAAGAAAAGAAGAGATGGATCTACACGATGAATCAATTCCATCATTAAAAGGAAGTAAAGCCTTCCGAAAAAGAAACGCGCTTCTTGATTTAGGTCAGGAAGTTGTCGTCCAGACCAGCTGTAGGTTGACGAAAAACCTAGAAAAGTCATCACTAAAATCAGCAGGAAATCCACGGACCTCAGCATTAAACAGGGTCGCCAAGTGGTCAGATTTATCCTAACCATGAGAAGGATTTATCTCGTACAATGGGGGGCACCATGTAAATTAGCTGGATAAGACTAATGAATCAGATCCCCAGAAAGGATAATCTCCTTAAAAGATCAAAAATCAGCTTTTAAGCCTGATATTACTCAATCCTTGAGATTGACCTTAAAGATTGAGAATTACAAACTCATGGAATTCAATGATATCTAAACTCGAGCCTGAACGAGAAAATATTTTGATCAAAATTACAAACCGATTTGTTTTCTAAAAACCCATTTTCAATGCGTTCATTACCATTGAACGTAAAATCCTAGAAATTCACCTGGAATTCATTAGGTCACCTGAACCAAATCGGGTGTCAACCGTAAGAACGGTGGTTGCATAGCATGGTCAAAGACAGGACCTTGTGCCAGACCGGAAAATTATAAGGGTGAGCTTTACTATTGCTCCTACCAAGGATAGTAATTGCGTTCGACACGTTATAGACCATAATTAAAAGCATGTCAGGGGACATTGCCTTAACAGTTGCTTGTTCAACGCTTTCCTTTACAACCGGACGGTAGTTTACCGAAAGGTAATATACGGGACAAGTAAACTGGACGTGTTGCTTTCCAAATACAAGGTTAGCAAGTGGGTGACACAAAACCATAAGTTTTGAGCTAAAATTTTCAAATCTGAAACCCACCAAACCCACAAAAATATTTTGCAAACACCGGTGAAGGGTTATTCCGGAAAACTTATCTAGGGTAAAAACTAGATTTAATTTTCAAAAGATCAAATGTTTTCATAAAGATCCAATTTCCTTAATGGATCTAAATTTTATAGTCATGTGGGACTGTAAACCATATCGTTACTACCATTGTTTATACCGCCGTAAAGAAATCACTGATGTACAAAGTGTGAAGAATAAAGAAGTGATTCTAGTATTTCAAGACTATATTGCTTGAGGACAAGCAACGCTCAAGTGTGGGAATATTTGATAATGCTAAAAACGAACATATATTTCATAGCATTATTCCCCAAGAAAGACAAGCTTTTAGTTGCAATTGTTCTATTTACAAGTGATATTCGTTTAAATAATAAAATATGAAGACAAAAGACAAATTCGATGAATTGAAGACGCAAACGACCAAAAAGCTCAAAAGTACAAAATACAATCAAAGAGGTTCCAATTATTGATAAGAAACGTCTCGAAATTACAAGAGTACAAGATTCAAAACGCAAAGTACAAGATATAAAATAGTACGCAAGGACGTTCGAAAATCCGGAAACGGGACCAGAGTCAACTCTCAACGCTCGACGCAACGGACTAAAAATTACAAGTTAACTATGTATATAAATATAATATAATATATAATTAATTATATTAATTATATATATATTATATTTATAAAATAAATCGTTGGCAAACAAAGAGCCAAATGTGGGTGAGCTGTAAAAACGATCTCCGAGACTCGCGGAGTTTGAAGAAGGAATGGGCCGCGAGTCGCGGAGTCCCAAAAACTGAAGCTCCCTATAAAGCCCAACGAATTCTGATCAATTTTTCATCCATAATTCAATCTATCCATCTATCTATACGTAATATATATATTTATAATTTATATTTTAATTTTAATTTTAATTTTAATTCTAATAATAAGGGTATGTTAGCGAATGTTGTAAAGGTGTAAGTCGAAATTCTCTCCGTGTAACGCTACGCTATTTTTAATCATTGTAAGTTATGTTCAACCTTTTTAATTTAATGTCTCGTAGCTAAGTTATTATTATGCTTATTTAATCCGAAGTAATCTTGATGTTGGGCTAATCACTAAAATTGGGTAATTGGGTTTTGTACCATAATTGGGGTTTGGACAAAAGAACGACACTTGTGGAAATTAGACTATGGGCTATTAATGGGTTTTATATTAACTAAACAATACCTTGTTAATTTAATATACAAACTTATAATTCGACGTATTTATATATAACCACATACGCTTGACTGGGTACGGTGGGCGGGATATCTATAAATACCAATAATTATTCATTTTACCGGACACGGAACTGGATTAATAGTTAATAGACTTGTTGAAACAGGGGTGAATTACATTCAAGGGTAATTGGTGTAATTGTTAACAAAGTAGTAAAACCTTGGTTTACACGCAGTCGATAACCTGGTGTATTCATTAAACAAAGTATTAAAACCTTGTTACAATTCGAATCCCCAATTAGTTGGAATATTTGACTTCGGGAATAAGAATAATTTGACGAAGGCTTTCGCTCTTTATATTTATGACTGATGGACTATTATGGACAAATCCGTATGGACATATTAAATAATCCAGGACAAAGGACAATTAACCCATGGGCATAAAACTAAAATCAACACGTCAAACATCATGATTACGGAAGTTTAAATAAGCATAATTCTTTTATTTCATATTTAATTTCCTTTATTTTATATTTAATTGCACTTCTAATTATCGCATTTTTATTTATTGTTATTGTATTTAATTGCACTTTTAATTATCGTACTTTTTAATTATCACAAGTTTATTTTATCGCACTTTTATTTATCGCAATTTCATTATCGTTATTTACTTTACGCTTTAATTTAAGTCTTGTATTTATTTTTAATATTTTACATTTGGTTTTAACTGCGACTAAAGTTTTAAAATTGACAAACCGGTCATTAAACGGTAAAAACCCCCCTTTATAATAATAATATTACTTATATATATATTTGTATTTTTATAAAAGTAAACTAATATAGCGTTAAGCTTTGTTTAAAAAGATTCCATGTGGAACGAACCGGACTTACTAAAAACTACACTACTGTACGATTAGGTACACTGCCTATAAGTGTTATAGCAAGGTTTAAGTATATCCATTCAATAAATTAATAAATATCTTGTGTAAAATTGTATCGTATTTAATAGTATTTCCTTGTAAAATTTAATAGTATTTTATACCCCTTAGCTTTGACATCACACCCTAGCTAACACATAAGGCACACACAAAAATGCAATCCTGGTTCTCTATAACAGCCTGGTTATGCTCTGATACCAATCTATAACGTCCTCCCAATAGGGTCTGGAAGGAACGTCACTAATATCAAAACATACCAACATATTATAATAAACGAGAACAATACTAAATGAGGAATTTAAGTTTAATGAGTACGCAGTGGAAAATGAAATGTCGTTACAATGACAGGAATAACAATAACGTAAATGTTCACATGCAGAAGTAATAAACGCAATATCTCTTGATCCTATGTCCAAGTAGCATCACATAAGCAGTAAGTATAAGAGCTTGAATCAAACAGCACCTGAGACAAAACATGCTAAAGTGTCAACCAAAAAGGTTGAGTGAAGTTCATAGGTTTAACAAAAAGTTTGACCGTTGTTTTAGACCACAAGATTTAGTTTGTAAAGTTGATCTCCCGCAGGATCAAAAAGTTATGCCAATGCGTGATATTTAGACTAAACGTTCAAGTTTGCCCCATGACAAGTTGTGTCTGTCCTTGTCGGTTTAATTTCGTTATTAAGTAATACAATGACTTGGTTAAATGTATCGGGGACGTTACTCCCGATAGGCCTACCCCCAATAATTAAGCATGCCGCAGCAATTAAAAATATCACTGTAGGGACTTAGTCGGACATAGTCGGGTATAGCATAGTTTAACAGTTTGGTACTTGTGTCTAAAGTGTAAAAAGTAAAAACAGCATGTGTCTCACCCCAAGTAAAGTAAGTAAGTTTGCTAGCAATTAAAGAGGGGCTATGAATTCACCTTAGTAAGTAGAGAGAGAGTTATTCCTCGGAATAAAGAGTTGAACGAGTGAGCAAGAAAGTCAACCTATTGACATTTAAGAGTAGTTAAGTGTTTTTCCCATGTTTAAGTTTAAGTATGTGTTTAAGTATAGTTTGTTTTACTAAGTTTCTATTCCTAGTAAGTTACTATTTTTATAAAGTTTCCATTTTTAGGAAGTTTCTTATTTTACTAAGTTTCTATGACTAGAGAGTTTCTACTTTTATCAGTGTTTTCCATTTTAGGATACTTTCCGTATTAGATAAGCTTCCAATCACCCCTTTCCCTTCGAATGGCTAATTTAGATCTAGGGGCATGAGCCATAGGACCCTTTAAATCGGAAATCCAAACCCTCTGCCTAGAATCTCATAGAAACCATTCGTCAAGAAAGTTCGAAGATCTATACATCTCTAATACATATCCCAAAATGTTTTTATGTTACAATATAAGTAGTAGGTTATAGGTGCTAGTAATAGTAATAGTGTATACATGTTATTTATTTTATTTTTAATTGCATATAATTTATAACATTATTTACATGTTTCGGTAAAAATAATAACCGAAGTAAAAAGTAAAAAGTAAAAATTAAAAAGTAAAAAAAATAAAAAGTAAGAAAAGAATATTTACTAGTAGTAATTCTTCAAAGAGAGAATGAGAGAAATTTTAGTGTGAGTTTGAATGAGAAATGAGGGGTATTTATACTTGAAAAAATTAGGTAAAAAGAATAAAATAATTAAAAAAAAAGAAATATTTTAATTCTTAATGGGATTTTAAAATTAAAAAGTATTAAATGTTAGGTCATGGGATAATGCACAAAATAAAATAATAAAAGTAGTTTTTCCATTACAATTTTTAATTAAAAAGTAATTTATTTATTTATTTTTTTCATTTATTTTAAGGATTTTTTTATATAAATAAACAAATTGATTTAATGCTTTTCCAAGAATATTTGTCAATAATATTTTATTTTATTTTATTTTTATTTTATTTAATTAATAAATACAAATTTTGCATAAAAATAATAAATAATTCGGTATTTTGTATTTTTAATAATAATTATGATTTTAATTATTAAACTATAGTTTTAGTAAGTTTGTAAATATTATTACATTTATATATAATTAGATTTATTATATAGTTAAATATATAATACATTAACTAAATAATAAAAGTGATACAAAGTTTATATACTTAGTTAAATTATGTCAAATTATATAAATTAATAATATATTATTTATTTAAGCGTACATTGTTGACTAAAAATTACTATTCGGTCAATATTTAATTGTATATAACAACCCTTAATGCATATAGTTAGACATATAACCCTAGGGTTAATTCAGTAAATTTAGAAGTCGAAAAGTGAGGGTTGTTACACACAAACATTACCAATCAACTTTGAACACATCGACGCGAGCTACGCTTCATCTGTTCCTGCGAGACACTCCCATCTGGGAGTTTGTACCAACCCTTTTCGATTAAATATCAGATTTTGTTTGAGTTGCCATTACACCTTGTTCATTTTCGTTTTACATGAAAATCATCACGTTCTCGCTCATCAACCATAATGTTTATATATGATGTCAACACCGGTGCTGAGAGAAGCTTTAACGCTAGAGAAATTGGTCACGACATTTATAAACCCGTACCTTCCTTAGACAACGTGTACTCTATAAAACTATTAAACTGGGAAGTTTTAACTTAGTGGTTGAAACAAACTGGTTATCTGACGATACAACCGAGGCAGCTACGACCAGAAGACTATTCAAATTTCTTTCACCGATGATAATAGTGTATGGAGAAGAGATCAGTACACCATCATGTTACACTAATTACTCGAAGGTCCAGAAGTACATGAGATGAGAATGTCTCGCAAATCCGGCACATGGGATTAAATATGAGCCGACATTTGAGAGACCCGAATTTTTCCTAACTATTAGAGATTTCCCTGAGGTTACACGTCCACCCCACTGTGAAGTCAAATTTTGGATTGATTTGGTGTCAGCAGCTGCACCCGTTACGCGTACAATATATGGACTTGCACCTTTAGAATTACAAGAGCTTCCCGTGGTGAAAAACATCAGAGTTGTAATGCCCTAATTTGTGACCGGTACTATAAGGTGGGTCACATAGCCATGAATTTCCAAGTTGGAACTCCGGTCTTATTTGTTAAGAAGAAAGATGGGTTGATGAGATTGTGTATCGACTACAGAGAATTGAACAAGTTGACAATCAAGAATCGGTATCCGCTACCGAGGATTGATGACTTATTTGATCAACTACAGGGATCCAGTTGTTATTCGAAGATTGATTTGAGATCCGGGTATCACCAATTGAGAGTCAAAGAAGCTGATGTCCCGAAGACAGCGTTTAGAACACGTTATGGACATTATGAGTTTACAGTGATGCCATTTGGTTTGACGAACGCACCAGCAGTGTTCATGGACCTCATGAACCGTGTGTGTAAGCCATACCTAGATAAATTCGTCATTGTGTTATTAATGATATATTGGTGTACTCCAAGAACAAGGAAGAGCACGAACAACATCTACGTTCGATATTGGCCATGCTTAGAAAAGAGCAGTTGTATGCAAAGTTCTCTAAGTGGGAATTTTGGTTGCGAGAGGTACAATTTCTTGGCCCTGTTGTAGGGGCCAATAGAATGCAGGTCGACCCAGCAAAGATTGAATCGGTTAAGAATTGGGAGACTCCAAAGACGCCAATGCAGATTCGGCAATTTTTGGGTCTAGCTGGTTACTACAGGAGATTCATTGAAGGATTCTCTAAGATCGCCCGACCATTAACCGCATTGACTCATAAGGGCAAGAAGTTTGAGTGGTCAGAACCGCAAGAAACTACATTTCAGTTGTTGAAAGAGAAGTTAACAACTGCACCAGTATTGCTCTACCCGAGGGAAGTGAAGATTTTGCTGTTTATTGTGATGCCTCACGTCAAGGAATGGGTTGCGTGCTTATGCAACGAAACAAGGTTATTGCTTATGGATCGCGTCAGTTAAAGATTCACGAGCAGAACTACACTACGCACAACCTTGAGTTAGGAGCTGTTGTCTTTGCACTTAAAATGTGGAGACACTACCTGTTTGGAACCAAGTTCACTATCTTCACTGACCATAAGAGTTTACAGCACATATTCGATCAGAAACAGCTCAACATGAGACAACGACGTTGGATGGAACTACTTAACGATTATAACTGCGAACTTCAATACCATCTGGGCAAGGCAAATGTTGTGGCAGATGCCTTAAGCAGAAAAGAATGAGAGAGACCTCTTAGGGTTAAAGCGCTTAACATAGTTGTCCGTACGAATCTCACATCACAAATTTGCGAAGCACAACAAGAAGCCATGAAACAAGAAAATGTCGATGTTGAATTCCTCAAAGGAATGGATAAGAAGTTTGACATCAAGGAGGATGGAACACGGTACTTTGCTAACCGAATTTGGATACCAAAGCTTGATGGATTGAGAGAACTAGTGTTGGAGGAAGCACACAAGTCAAGATACTCAATTCATCCGGGATCAGATAAAATGTACCAAGATTTGAAGGCATTTTATTGGTGGCCAAATTTGAAAGCTGACATTACTACCTATATCGGTAAGTGCTTGACTTGCGCTAAAGTCAAGGCTGAACATTAGAAGCCATCAGGATTATTAACTCAACCAGAGATTCCCCAGTGGAAGTGGGAAGGTATTTCCATGGACTTCATCACAAAACTGCCGAGAATGGCAGGAGGTCACGATACTATTTGGGTTATCGTGGATCGTCTCACTAAGTCTGCACACTTCTTACCGATAAGGAAAACTGATAAAATGGAGAAGTTGGCTCAGATCTACATTAAGGAAGTCGTCTCTAGGCATGGAGTGCCTATATCTATTATATCCGACCGCGATAGCAGATTTACTTCCAGGTTTTGGCAATCATTACAGAAAGCAATAGGGACTCATTTAGATATGAGTACAGCATATCACCCCCAGACGGATGGCCAGAGCGAATGAACTATTCAGACTTTTGAGGACATGTTGAGAGCGTGTGTCATTGATTTTAGAAACGGATGAGATAAGTATTTACCCCTAGCTGAGTTCTCATACAATAACAGCTATCATGCGAGCATTAAAGCTACACCTTTCGAAGCGTTGTATGGAAGAAAGTGTAGATCTCCCGTTTGTTGGAGCGAATTGGGAGATAGTCAGTTGACAAGTCCTGAGATTATTCAGGAGACAACTGAGAAAGTTCTACAGATTCAGGAAAGACTGAGAATGGCTCGAAGTCGTCAAAAGAGTTACGTCGATGTTAGACGGAAGGACATAGAGTTCCAAGTTGGTGACAAGGTTATGCTTAAGGTATCACCTTGGAAGGGTGTTGTACGATTTTAGAACGAGGTAAACTGAGTCCTAGATATGTTGGACTGTTTGATATAACTGAAAGAGTTGGATCGGTGGCTTACAGATTGGAACTGCCACAAGCACTCAGCGGTATTCATGACGTTTTCCATGTATCCAATCTAAAGAAGTGCCTAGCCGATGATAATTTGATTATTCCTTTAGAGGAACTATGTATCGACGACAAACTTCATTTCATTGAGGAACCTGTTGAAATCTTGGGCCGTGAGGTCAAACAGTTGAAGCAAAGCAGAATTCCTATCGTAAAAGTTCGGTGGAACGCGAGAAGAGGACCAGAGTTCACGTGGGAGCGTGAAGACCAGATGAGGTTGAAGTATCCGCAATTGTTTCCCAAGGAAACTACTTCAGCAGACGATCACTAAAATTTCGGGACGAAATTTTCAATAAGAGGTGGGTAATGTAACAACCCTGATTTTTCCATTACTTCCGTTAACCTTCCGTTAGTTTATTTAACGGCGATTATTTAACTTTTATGTGTTTATGTGTAATAAATGCATACTTGATCTTCGGAGGGTTACAATAATTAATATGGGTTGATATTAATTCAAATAAATATTTTGAATAATGAAATACGATAAAAACGATACGATTTTGATAATAGCTTTTTGAGCAACGAAACGCTCGGTTTTATTTTAATAATTAATTTTATTAATTATTAACTTTTTAAAATATTTAATTTATTGGATTTTTAATAAATTAAGCGATTGGTTGCGTTTAACGATCGGGTTAGCGTTCCGGGCTTTCGGTACGACTAAACGACACTTAAAACGGACCACGATTACACGGAATTGCAAAACACGAGCCTGAGGATACCCCATGGGCCCCATTCGGCCGTGACCCACCCTACTCCCCCATTTTATTTTTATTTTTGATTAACTTGGGGATTTATGTGTAACTTTTGGGAGTTTAGAGTCTAAATTGTAATTAACTAGTAAATATAATACCACAACAATCCTTAAACCTAATTAGATAAAAAAAAAAATGCAGATATCCCTCCTCCCTCTCTTGCTCACGTCGACCATCACCATCCCCAATCCACCATCCAATTTTGCTTATTAGCTTTTGCATTCAACACGAAATCGATTGCTCTTATCATCCTCTACGCGTAGCTACTAATTGATTGTGATTTAAAGGTATATTTACATAAACCCTAATTCTTAAGATCTGATTTTTATGAGAGTTTCATAGTATGTTGTCAATTGCTCAAGTCTATACGCGTGCGTGTTAATCGTTATCGTTATTTTGATTGTTTGATGCGCTAGGGTTTAAAAACGAATTTGTTATTGTTTGATCAGAAAAATTAAGTTTTTCAAATGTTAATTATTATGTTATAATCAGATTCCTTGCGAAAAACTATTGAGTTTAGGCTTTGGATTCGCTTGATTTCGTTTCCGTATGATTAAGTTATGTCGATTTGAATTATCGTTGTGTTTTTGTTGCTTGATCAGAAATCTGGTATTGATAGACAACGAATTGGAATGTAAGACTTATACCACTGGAAATATAATTTAAAAACACTCAATTTAGAGTAGGATATCATGTTGTTTGCTTATATATAACCCGAGATATGCTTGAATTAGTGAAAACTTAGTTTTATACAGCACTTGCATGAAAATAACCTTGTATGATAAAATGTGTTAACTTCTGTGATTAAAGCTTTGCATATTTGAAAATTAGATAAAAAGTACTTCATCTTTTATGTGGATATCATAGGCTAATTGTATCTAGATCTTCGGATAATCGCGTGCGAATGTGTCTAACTAAATGACAATCGAATCTGTAAATTGCTCACGGTTTTGTACTCTGTGGATTGTGTGTATTGAATGAGCATGTATGCTTATGAAAAATGAAACTTAAAATGATATGTGACTTATTGTTAGTTTATTTCAATCTCTAAAACCTTACCCATTGGGCACAATAGAGCCATACTTTATGTGAATTCTGATTTGAGCTGAAAACTGAATGTTCAACTTTCACGAATAAAATATACAAATTGGCTGAACAAAAGTTGCTATATTTTTTAAATATGTTACTTTGATTTGTCCTTGAACTATGGCCACTGGTCTTGTATCAATTGCATGTTCCTAACTCCGGTTATAGCCAAAATGAAATCAGTGCGCGGTCAGAAACTGACTTGGCAAGCCCCAAATGTATCCCTTCTGATTCCTGACTTTTAATGGTCGTATGAGTCCCAGGCTGGACTTTTTGGAATCTATTTTAAGTATATTTATGATCTGGAGTTTGTCATGTTTACTTGAATTTGTACTATGAGATAATGTGCTAAGTATGCTACGTGTTCATGAACTTTGTGCATAACGATAAACTGAAATTGTGAAAATGATCATTCATGACCTAAAACGTATTGTTTGACTTAGGTTTGACATGTTGACCAATATTTGACATGAACCTACTATTGTTGAATTTAGTTGACCACATTGACCAAGTTTGACTTTCGGTTTGACTTCGATTGACTTTGTTTGACTTGCATGATATAGTTGACTTTTACTTTGAAACGCGTCGAGTCGAGCAATAAGACAACGTACACTATGAAACCACACTTATTTAAGATACATATATTGACCATCCTAAATATGTATACTTAGGTTGCATTACTCGGCTATAAACCGTACAAGTTAATTGTTCACTTTTCAATCCGAGCTTTATTCAAAGGTGAGTCTACAGTTCCGCTTTTTACATGTTTTTAGGGATGAGAATACATGCTGTTATATTTACATTTTCAAATACTTTTGTATTGACATGAGTACTACACATATGCATAATGAGTTTGTTCAAAAAGCCTCTAGCTTGAATACTTTTAATACCATCGGTGTAAGCACAATTTAGATGGACGGATCCGTAGGTTGACAACCTCACCCGCTATAAAAACTGTGGTGCATTTACTTTGAACATTAAATACATTTGAACAAGTGTATAACATTTTACGAGGTAAGGTGGGTATAGTGGCTTCTATACTCGGGTCATTGCTAGTATTCAGGTGCTCGGTTTATGCAAACGATAGAATCTCGTGGTCAAGGAAACTAAACTATTTTTCTGATAACTGTTTTTCAGATACTGTTACATTACTTTAAACCTGTAGATTCACCAACATTATTTGTTGACCTGTTTTTGCGTGTTGTTATTCTCAGGTATTAATTGCTTTCGCTGTAGAATATTGCTGTTACGTAGAAGTCAAGCCAAGCACTGGGACCAGCATTAATATTCCGTTAAAGGGATTTTTGACGGGGTGTTACAGTACTGGTTATGCTGCTGGTGCTGCTGCTGGTGTTTGTAACCTTTGCACCATATTCTCCAAAGCCACTACCCGAGCGCGAAGCTCGTTGACTTCTTCTATTACACCGGGGTGATTGTCGGTTCGGACGAGCGGATAAATAAAATCTAGAATTTGATGTAGTATATAATCGTGACGAGATACTCTGGAAATGAGAGAGAAAATGGAGTTTCGGACAGGTTCGACGGTAAGTGCTTCAGGTTCTTCGCCAAGAGGGCAATGTGGTGGATGGAAAGGATCGCCTTCTTCTTGTCTCCAATGATTGAGGAGGCTACGAATCCATCCCCAATTCATCCAAAATAGATGATGGCTGATTGGTTGATCCATTCTAGTCACACTGCTTTCGGAGCTTGAGTGGGATTCCATATCGGAATTCGAGGGACTTGAACTAATGACGAATTTCATTTCGTACAATTGAATAAAGGATTTTTTTCCGATATGAAATGATTTTCGGCTATCGGATGATATTCTAATTACACAGAATATCTATATATATAGAGTAAAAGATTTCGTAGATTACGGAGGAATTTACGGAATATGTCAGGCAAAGTTTATAGTAACAGATACGCTAAGATATGAATTAGCAGATACTCTGAGATATGAATTTTCTCTATACACTATTCATGCAATCAATGCAATAAGATGTGTCTAGACTAAGAATGATAAGCAGGTAATTTCTGACAAAAATGATAAGCAAAACTTTTGACATGCAGACACGGTCGAAGTCCAGACTCAATAATGCATCCTAACGACTTATCAGTTAGACACACTAATGCAGACCTGGTTCGCTAAGACCATCGCTCTGATACCAACTGAAAGGACCCGTTCATATACATTATAAACGATTCACAATAGTTGATTACATCGCGAGGTATTTGACCTCTATATGATACATTTTACAAACATTGCATTCGTTTTTAAAAGACAAGCTTTCTTTACATCTAAAGTTGACGACATGCATACCATTTCATAATACATCCAACTATAATTGACTTAATAATAATCTTGATGAACTCAATGACTCGAATGCAACATCTTTCGAAATATGCCATGAATGACTCCAAGTAATATCTTTAAAATGAGCTAATGCACAGTGGGAGACTTCTTTAATACCTGAGAATAAACATGCTTTAAAGTGTCAACCAAAAGGTTGGTGAGTTCATTAGTTTATCATAATCCATCAATTCCATAATTTTAATAGACCACAAGATTTCATTTTTCATAAACAACCTTACACTCGCAAGTGTATAAAAATCATTCATATGATGAACACCTGGTAACCGACATTAACATAATGCATATAGAATATCCCCCGCATACTCGCAAGTATGCCATAAATATTGGCAATCGCAATCACCATTTAAATCGAAGTACTAAGGCATTCCAAATTTCAGAATGGGGTTTGTTAGGCCCATAGATCTATCTTTAGGATTCGCGTCAACTAGGGGCCATTTCCCTAATTCTTAGGTTACCAGACTTGAAGGGGCGATATTCGGTATAATAATCCAACCATAAAATGTAGTTTTAAGTACTTGTGTCTATTTCGTCAACCATTTATAAAATCAGCTCATGTATTTTCAGTCCCAAAAATATATATTGCAAAAGCATTTAAAAAGGGGAGCAAATAAAACTTACAATACTGTATTTTGTAGTAAAAATACATATGACGTCATTGAACAAGTGCAAGGTTGGCCTTGGATTCATGAACCTATATTAATTATATATATTTATATGTTTGATCAATATCTGTCTAATAATTTAGGTCAAGTCGTAGTGTATCACAATCCTAATGCTCGAGACTAAATATGCAAAAGTCAACAAAAGTCATATTGACCAAAATGTCTTCCAAAATTTATACATGATTATTATATAGTTTAAATATAGTCGTTTTATATATTTAAATATTTTTAACAGATTTTATTAAAGTAAATAATATAGTTCTTTTATTAATAAATAAAATTTTATATTAAAATTTATATAATAAAAATATACTTTTATATATCTTAAGTAATAAAATTTATAAAGTTCATTTAATATCATAAAAATAATATGATAGGTATTATTAATGTAATTATATTATACGTAGTAAAATATCTTTGCATCACATATTTATTTGATAAAATAATATTGATAATAATAATAATAATAAGTAAAAGTTGTATTATTTTGTAATAATTATTATTATTCTGCTAATAAAAATAATTATATTTTCTAAAAATGATAAAATGATAATTTTTATTAATAATAGTACTAAAATGATAATAATAATGATGTTTCATATTAACAATCATATTTTTATTACAAATAATAATTTTAGTAAAAATGATAGTTTTAATATTAATAATACTTTTAATAATAATAATTATAAAATAATGAAAACGATATTTTTCCTTCAAATCAATATCTTAATTTCATCATGATACCCATACTCATTATTTCCTAATCACTTCGTTTAATAGTTTTTAGTCGTCTTTTATATCGCGTTCATATTAATAATAATAATAGTAATCATAATAATTAGATGGTACTACTATTAGTTTTAATTATAATAATACTAATAATAATAATATTAATGATAATACTAATAACTATTTGAATGATAATAATAATAATAATAATCTTAACGATAATAACGATAATAATAATAATAAAAATAACAATAATATCTTTTATTAATAACGACAATGATAATAATAATAATAATAATAATAATAATAATAATAATAATAATAATAATAATAATAATAATAATAATAACAACAACAACGATAATAACGACGATAATAATAATCATTTTTACAAAAATTCAATTGACTATAACTTCTAAATCGTTCATCGAAACCATTCGATATCTAAATGAGAAGTTCTCAATTTTTCGCTAGCTTTCCAACGACATGCATATCATGTACCTTATCTTAATAGCATATGTATTTAATTCAAGATTCGACATACCCTATCTAACGACAATAACGAATGTATAAGCATGCATAATCCTATATACTCGAGCACTAGTCAGGGATACACTAATAATATATAAAAGTTAAGTTATGAGGGCTCACGTATCAATATTGAGATTCAATATTGCAGGAAAAATACGTAGACGCAACGGGGATGATAAACACTAGTTTGACTCACGAGCAATATGGGTTATAGCTATGGAGATTATGGGTAATGTTCGGGGGTATGCTTGTGAGGTCAATTTAGTGTTTATCATCTCTGTTGCGTCTACGTACTTTCCTGCAATATTGAATCACAATATTGATACTTGAGCACTCATAACTTAACTTTTATATATTGTTAGTGTATCCCTGACTAGTGCTCGAGTATATATGTTTATGCATGCTTGTATGTTTAATTTTGTCGTTAGATAGCTTATGATAAATTATGAATTTGATACATATGCGATTGAGTTAAGGTATATGATATGCATGTCGTTGGAAAACTGATGAAAAATTAATAACTTTTCATTCAGATATTGAATGGTTTCGATGAACGGATTAGAAGTTATAGTCAATTGAAATTTTGTATTATTATTAAAAATGATTATTATTACTATCGTCGTTATTATTATTTAGTAACTATTACTATTATTATTATTATTATTATTATTATTATTATTATTATTATTATTATTATTATTATTATTATTATTATTATTATTATTATTATTATTATTATTATTATTATCATCATTATTAACATATGTATTATTATTAAAAAATTTTATTGTCATTACTATTATTATTATTATCATTAAAAATTATTATTAATATCATCATTATTGTTATAATTATTAGTATTATCATTAATATTATTATAATACTTATTAGTGAAGCGACCCCTCCTAATCTATAAGGACGAATACAATACATTTGGTTACATCGCGAGGTACTTGACCTCTATATGATACATTTTACAAACATTGCATTCGTTTTTAAAAGACAAACTTTCATCACATCGAAAGTTGACGGCATGCATACCATTTCATAACATATCCATCTATAGTTGACTTAATAATAATCTTGATGAACTCAACGACTCTAATGCAACGTCTTTTGAAATATGTCATGAATGACTCCAAGTAATATCTCTAAAATGAGCAAATGCACAGCGGAAGATTTCTTTCAAACCTGAGAATAAACATGCTTTCAAGTGTCAACTAAAAGGTTGGTGAGGTCATTAGTTTATCATAAACATTCATTTCCATCATTTTAATAGACCACAAGATTTCATATATTTAATTGTACACGTAACCCGAGTACAAAATAACACGCGTAACCTGCGAATTAAAAATCATTCATATGGTGAACGCTTGATAACCGACTTAACTTTAATGCATAGAATATCCCCAAACAGAACCTCTCGTCTGTATAATAATAATAATCTCGAAGTACTAAAGCATCCGTACCCCGGATGGGACTTGTCGAGGTCCATAGATCTATCTTTAGGATTCGCGTCAATTAGGGGCCATACCCGTTTCCTAATTATTAGGCTACCAAGCTAAAATGGGGTGATATTCAATATTCATAATCCAGCCATAGAATGTAGTTTTAAATCACTTGTGTCTATTTCGTAAAACATTCATAAAAACATCGCATGTATTCTCAGACCCAAAAATATATATAAAAAGGGAGTAATGAAACTCACAATACTGTATTTTGTAGTAAAAATACATATGACGATATTGAACAACTGAACAATGCAGGGTTGACCTCGGATTCACGAACCTATATCATTTATTTATATTAAAATATATATTCATAATCTAACAAGTTTGTATATATTATTATTAATAATATACTTGTTATATTGTGTTTTATTTAGATAAATTTAATATATTTACTTCATATATTCTATATACCAAATTTATCATTATAATATATTAATAATAATAATTTATATTAAGATTTATATATGATGAATATATATATTTATATATTAATTGATATATTTTATATGTAACTTGATTAATATCATTTTTATAATAAAAAATATAGTGATATGTAATATTTATATAATTGTAATGTATTTACATAAAAATATCTATTTGTAATGATACTAATAATGATAAGAATGATAATAATAATAATGATAGTAATAATATGATAACATTAATAATAATAATTTTTACTAAAAATTATGTTTTCTTAAAATAATGATAAAAGGATAGTTTTTAGTAATCATGATTCTTTTAATAATAATAACAATAACTTTATTAATAATGATGATGATAATAATAATAATAATAATAATAATAATAATAATAATAATAATAATAATATTAATAATAATAATAATAATAATAATAATGATAGTAAAAATGTTACTTTCAATGATAATCCTAGTTTTAACAAAAATGACAGATTTAAAATATAATGTTACTTTTAGTAGAAATGGTAAAAAAAATAATCATACTAATATTGATAACAATAATAACTATAATAATTTTACTACTAATGATAATAGTGATAATAATTACAAATATGATATTAATACTAATTTTAATGATAATAATAATCATTTTTGTAACTATAATCCTAATAATAATAAATGTTAATTAATACGTGTGTTAGTAATAATAATAATAATACTTATAACACTAATAATAATAATAATAATAATAATAATAATAATAATAATAATAATAATAATAATAATAATAATAATAATAATAATAGAAATAAAAGGATTATACCCTTTACAAGCTTTTGTAAAAATAATTGCCCGAAATCGGGATCGAACCCGTGACCTCTCACAACACGAATCAACACCAAACCATGGCTCCATGACTGTTTTTCTGTTTAAACACGGATCCATTTATTTATATTTAGTATTTTCTTATCTTCTTTTTCTTCAAATTGAAAAACGATCAAGGATCATACCATGTTAGTATCAAGTTTCTTAATTAGTTTTAAGACTAAAAAATTTATACATAACGACTCTCAATCTGGACTAAATCCATTTAAACAAAACAAATAAGAATTTTAGCTGTAACAGTTTTAAAAAAATCGTTAATGAACTAAAAATCAAACTTGACATTATAGAAAGTTATAGACCTCGATCCTAACATGAAAAAGGTTTCATTTATCTCCTAGAAACTTTCTATAACCTCAATTGAAACAGAAACATAAAAACAACTTTGAAATTTACCATGAACAAAATAGTTGACTTTTTGAAAACAAACTTTGACTCGAAAATTCGAGTTCGTTAGAAAGAATTGGGATTTTAGATTTTGTAGATAGTTTAAAGTGAAGATTTCTAACATCATTGCATTTATAGATTTTGGAATTGATTTGAATCTCACGGTATTGCATAAAAGTATAACGAACAGAGCAGGTTACCTGATGTTCTTCCCTATTTGATTTAATTCGACAATTTTTGGTTATGTAAAAGGTAATTGTAGTTGTTATTGATAATGTAGGTTTATTCGTAACATTTAACTAAATTACATCATTTATATAGTCAAATTGCTCGACATAATTTATTTTCAATGACAGAAATATATTAGAAAAATAAAAAGGAGAAATTGATATCTAACGGATTTTGGACTCGTCCTGGTGATTTGATTATGATGCGTACGAATATTAGACAGAAAACAAATCAACTATCGCCTTGAGAACGATTGAAAACAGATTACAAAATTTTCTGTAATTATCTATATCTTTAATCGTATTTATATTTTTATATTTCCTAATATGTATAAATCTTTATTTATATACATATATTTGTATTTAATATATGTATATGTATTTAATTATGGGTTATACATACTAGTATTCTTATATTTGTATTTATATCCATAATTGTATATCTTTTATTGTTATATATTTATATGTATAAATTATCATTATTCTTGTTAATAAATGTAAATATAATAATACTACTCTTTAATAATATAAATAATAGTAATACAAATATAATTGTACTAGTAATAATATTATTATTACTAATAATAATATTAACTATAAAATTTGTATTAATGGTATTAATAATATTAATTATAATAATACTAATAATAATAATAAAGATAAGAGTAATTATATAATAATAATAATAATAATATTATTGATGATACTATTAATAATATTAGTAATAATAAAACCCTTTACTTATATATATATATATATATATATATATATATATATATATATATATATATATATATATATATATATATATATATATATATATATTCATATTAACATTACAAATATAGATTTTTAATATTGAAAGTAACAATAATATTACTATAACAAATATAATTTATAATTAAATTATTATATTAAATATTACATATTATTAAGTATGTAATATATATATATATATATATATATATATATATATATATATATATATATATATATACTGAATAATTTAATATTCAAATATGGAATTTATATATATATATATATATATATATATATATATATATACATATTTTGTTAACAACATAATTACTTTATATATTATTTTGTATTTTTAATTTCAATTGATTAAAGTGTATTTTATTATTTCAAATTATTATATATACTTTTGTTATATATATATATATATATATATATATATATATATATATATATATATATATATATATATATATATATATATATATATATATATATATATATATATATATATGTATTTATATATTTATACACACTTATTTATATATCTATATATATTTACTTGTAACTACTTGTTCATGATGTAGAGACCCGTCCTAATTCATCCGGATGAATTCCATATCGATTATAAACGATTCACAACAGTTGATTACATCGCGAGGTACTTGACTTCTATATGATACATTTTACAAACATTGCATTCGTTTTTGAAAAGACAATCTTTCATTATATCGAAAGTTGACGGCATGCATACTATTTTATAATATATCTAACTATAATTGACTTAATAATAATCTTGATGAACTCAACGACTCGAATGTAACGTCTTTTGAAATATGTCATGAATGACTCCAAGTAATATCTTTAAAATGAGCAATTGCACAGCGGAAGACTTATTTCATACCTGAGAATAAACATGCTTTAAAGTGTCAACCAAAAGGTTGGTGAGTTCATTAGTTTAACATAAATAATCATTTTCTCATTTTAATAGACCACAAGATTTCATATTTCCATTTCTCATAAATATGCGTCCCATGCATAGAGACAAAAATCTCATTCATATGGATTGAACACCTGGTAACCGACATTCACAATATGCATATAAGAATATCCCCATCATTCCGGGATCCTCCTTCGGACATGATATAAATTTCGAAGTACTAAAGCATCCGGTACTTTGGATGGGGCTTGTTGGGCCCGATAGATCTATCTTTAGAGTTCGCGCCAATTAGGGTGTCTGTTCCCTAATTCTTAGATTACCAGACTTAATAAAAAGGGGCATATTCGATTTGATCATTCAACCATACATTGTAGTTTTGATTACTTGTGTCTATTTTGTAAAATAGTTATAAAAGTTGCGCATGTACTCTCAGCCCAAAAATATAAAGGGTAAAAAGGCAAATGAAACTCACGCATATAAATATTGTAAAACAGTTAATAAAGTATTTGCATGTATTCTCAGCCCAAAATGTATATAAAAAGGGAATAATGAAACTCACCATACTGTATTTTGTAGTAAAAATACATATGATGTCATTTAACAAGTGTAGGGTTGGTCTTGAATTCACGAACCTATATCATTTATATATATATTAACACACATAATTGTAGTCGAACAAATTTATATAATATATCTTAAATTATATACCTTATATATTTAGTTTGTATATTCTTTTAAAATAATTAATATTTAGATAGTTTTATATATATATATATATATATATATATATATATATATATATATATATATATATATATATATATATATATATATATATATATATATATATATATATATATATATATATGTGGTTAGTATTATGTTGAAAATCAATAATTTGTTATGTAAATATTTATGTAATTAGTTTTAATACGTTTATTCTATAATTTTATGTAATACTAATATATTATGTATCAAATATATTTTTATGTATTTAATATTTCTTAGATAAATAATGTTAATAATAATAATAATAATAACAATAATAATGATAATGATAATAATAATAAAGTAATAATAATAATAATAAGTAAATAAATAAATAACTACCTCACAGAAGTAGCCCTTAAAAATGCCCAAGTCCGGGTTTGAACCCGCGACATCCCGCTAACCCAATAATATCCTTAACCATTCCTTTATTTATTTATTTCTTGACATACTCGCCCATTAAACCTTTTAAGCCATAAAACCCTGTTTCATTCTTCTTCGATTGTTCACCATCGTCCTCGTATACCATCATCATTAACATCGTGTACTTCTTCATCATCATCATTTCCATCTAGCCTCATCATCATAACATAATTAAATCATTATCATGATCATCAAATCATATATGATAATTATTATCTCCTAAACACGTCTCATCATTATCATAATCATTTTCGTTTTCATCTTCATACATACTCATCAATATCGCCATTTATTATCATCATAGTGTATATCATAACCATAAACATCTTCTTCTTATTCGCCTATCACCCGTCACCACCCCGATTATCATCACTTTTTATATATCTCGATCATGATTTATCATAACATGATCACAATCTTATGGCCCATCCGAAAATCAAGTTCTCGGCCCAAAACAAGGTGGCGGCCCAAAACAGTTTCTAAATCCAACTTATTAAATTACCTCGGCCCGCTACACTAATCCTATGGCCCAACAAACAAAGGAGTTCTCGGCCCAACAGTTTGAAACAATAAAAATTGGCCCAAGTGCTTCACAAGCCTATCTATAACTAACGGCCCAATTATTCCTAGCTTTATGGTTTCAACCTGTCGACTGATTAGGCAAAAAAAAAAAAAAAATGAAGGGACGAAGGATATTTTAAAGTAATAAACACAAATTTCGGCCACCTCTTCTATTTAATATACAATGTCCCAAGTCACTTTATGTAATCAACAACTTTAATTATCTAGCTCAAATTTTCATTTGTGTTTCTCATGTAAAAGTTGGTTCCACTTAAACGACACCTTTTTCTTTTTAAATAAGTGTAGGCCATGAAGTTGCAACTAATTCCACATACAAACATTTGATAAAGTGCTGTATATAAATATTAATTTATCCAAGTTGACAAAACTTCTAACTTTTAGGTTGTGAGAATAATTGACTCATTCCAATACCTCAAAGTACTCGACATCGTCATCTTTCCTACGAAACATAAAAAGGAACACGCAGAAGCCACAGTTTAAATAAATTGATCGATGGTGATGGGTTGTGATGGTCTGTAAATGACTATACGAGGTGGGTTTGGTTTGACAACTTAAAATTTTGAATGGTATAAACAAAAGAAGAAAACAATTACGCCTGCACTCCCTATTTCTCATCATCATGCCATACCTTATTTTAAATCAAGTGGGGTTTGTCTATGTTGTAATTGTTGGCCATGAACTTTTAAATGTCCCCATGTATCGATTTCTTTAAAGTAAAGAGAGTTATGAGTGGAATTAAGAATCCAAGACTTTGTCCACTTGGTTGACCCCTCCTCCTCGTTTTTATGCATTTAAATTGCATTCATCTAACAAAATATTATGCTTTACTTCATTCGGTTCTTTGTGTTTAAACAAATAGAAAGACATCAAGTACACATTGGTAACAAGTTTGTTTTATCTGCAATAAGTATAATAGAAGAAGTAATATATATGATGATGGTGGCGATCAGTGGCTTGAACCGAAACAGAAAGATAAAAGCATGCTGTAGCGGTAGGGAGCTGCAGCAGGGACTGTGTTTGGTCAGCATGTTCTACAGAGAAAAGAAAAAATATATAGAGTGTTTGGCTTTCGATTGGGTCTTGACAGAAAAGAATAGTTAGCAGCGATAGCATCGACAATGAGACTGCAGGTGATGTTTTGGTTGAGATCATGGGTTCGTGATGGTAGTTAGTAATGATGACTTTGATGATGATGGTAGAAGTGGTGATTCGAAAGTAGAGGTTCTTCGATGGACCAAAATGGAAGAGCGTTAGAATATGGTGACTCAAGAGGTGTTCAACAAATGGTGGGTTTCTTTATTTTATTTTTTACTTTTTTTTTATTTGGACAAATGGATAGTAGATGATGTGTTGTATAGTTGATAGTTGGTAATGTAGATCAATTGGCTTCCTTTACAGCTGGTATTGATTGGTTTAGTTATGGATTGAGTGTCGACAGGAAATATCATCGAGTACAGAAAATATATAAAAGAAATAAAAGTTGATTGTGATTGTTAACAGAATTTGTTTTATAGCATATAGAAATTCGTTGTAGATTAAACATGGTACAGATTATGAGCAGAAAAAGGTTGCCAACAGGAATCGAATAATAAGAGAAATTGTAATGGGATTTGAAAGTAACGAGAAACTGCTTCAACTTTATGTATCTGTTTTCCTATATCTGTACTTATAAATAAATAAATAGAGTAATAATCATAATATTTATAATAATAATAATTATTATTATATAATTAATAATAATAATAATAATTTAACAACTTATGTTAATAACAAACTACAATGATATTATTCATGATATCTATAATAATTTGTATTTTCTTTATGATATTATTAATAATGATTTTAATAATAATGGTAATTATAATTATAAAAGTAATAATTTTTACAATAATAATAATATTAATATAATTGTTGATATTTTCATTGGAAATAAATAATAATATTACTATAGCAATTATATTTTTACTTGTAATGAAATTTAATATATTAATCTTACATATTATATACTTTGTAATATTTACTAATATAATAATGTATTGAATATTTAATATTTATAAACTATATATATATATTACACCATACACAGAGTAATATCTATGTGTAAAATTCATATACATATATTCTTAAATTACAACATCTATAATTATGTTTTATCAAATTTTATTACACAGATAAGTATATTAATTATATATATTGAAATAAGTAAATTTAAGGTATACCTTTATATTTATATATATATAAATATATTTATTTACAAATAATTGTTCGTGAATCGTCAGGAAAGGTCAAAGGTTAACTGAATTCACGTAACCAATTCAAGAATTTTCGAGACTCAATATAACAGACTTTGCTTATCGTGTCGGAAACATATAAAGATTAAGTTTAAATTTGGTCGGAAATTCCCGGGTCGTTACAGTACCTACCCGTTAAAGAAATTTCGTCCCGAAATTTGAGTGAGGTGGTCATGGCTAACATTAAAAATGTTTTCATGACAAATATGAGTTGATAAATAAAGTTTTATCATCATTGAGTAATGTGGATAAAACAATTCGATTATTCGAAGAGTACGAGTGAAGCTATCACAAAAGATTGAGATAGAGATTTAACTTTTGATGTAGTCACGATTGAATTTAGAAAAATAAGGTTATTCTATACTTTTGATGTTGTCTTGGTTGAATTCCGGAATTCAAGGGATTTAAAAGAAAATCTTGGAAATCTATAAGATCTGATTCTTCGGGATTTATGGAAATTAAGATCTCTTTAATTAAATGCGATCATCTGTCTCGATTTGCCTTGTCTGGTATCTCCACTATAAATGATCTTCTTCCGTTCCATTATTTCCCACCACTCCCATTTTCTATACTTTAATTCATTCTTCCAAATCATCAATCAATATGCTTCATCCAATTTTAATTCTGGATATATTCCTGACTTTCATATTGATCATTCTCCATTTTCATCTACCACCGAAGAAATCTGTTTACTTCTACTATGCTCTTGGGGTTATTATTTTTATCATACTCCCGTGTCTTTATATTGCTATTCGTACTAATGTACACGATTTGTGATTTCAGTGTTGTTGTCAAGTTTCATATCTTCCTTTATGTTTCGAAGCTCTTTTCCTTTTTATTCTCTTCTCGACCTCTAGTAAAGTGAGTAATGGTTCAGAATTTGCAGATATGAAGTTTTGAATGATTATAACGTTCTAAGCAGGAAGGAATGTAATAGCACGGTTTGATTGGTTAAATTACCAGAATTTCTGAGAATGGAACTATCAAGAATATAATTTCTTGATACGTTCAGAGATTAAGCAGAATGAAAGAGTTGTGTAACATGACACATGATGACGTTATGATCTGTGAATCATCATGTTTCATTAGAACTTCCAGCATGACTTACTGTAATATAATCACGTTGGCCACACGTCATTATATTATACTAACTCATGCTTCAATTCTCAACACTTCTCCAGAAATCATTCATAATTTATTCTTAATTTATACAGAATATTGAAAACTAAAATAGTTTTCAATATGATGTGATACAGATAACACGAAGAGATAGATAATTTCGGACAAGAATATTTATTAAAATATCCTCATAAATATCAAAGATATTTATGATGATATTTTGGAAATTCTAAGTTCGAGGGTTGATGAAGAAAGATTTTCCGCAAGATTTTAACATGAATAAGGAGTAAGATATTCGTTGAAGACTTCATTGGATTCATCGTTACCTGGATTTTTTTTGAATATAGAATTTGATCCTTGTATTTGTCCCTGGTCTTCTTCATAGTTAGCTCAATCCGGTTTTCAGTACCAAATTTTCTGTCGAGCGTTTCCAACATTCCATTCTTTATCATCAAACTCTTGGCCATTTAGGCCATCTACAATTTTACTGTTTCGTCTGCATTTAATGCAACCATATCTGAATCGTCGGTTATCAATCCGAGGTGTTTTCAGGAGAATTATGTTTTTAGATGATTAAACGCTGATGGTATTATGGTGGAATATAAAAGGTTCTCTGGTAACAATAAATGAGTACTCATATATATCAAGGTTATAATAAGGTTGTTTTGAATGAAAAGTCGTAGTTGTCTTGCTAGAGCTGTGACAAAATTTGCTACCTTGAAGTGAATTACCAAGTTATTTTGGGTAATAATAACACTAAAGGAATTAGCACAGATACGTGTTAAACGTTTACTCAGGTTCTGAGAGTTTATCAGGTGCATAACTATATGCATAAATCTTTTCTTCCTTAAATGAAGTGTGGTTGATTTATCCTCTCGATTGAGGTGTTTTCAAGAATTATAAAAGGTTTGGACGCAGATTAGAATTGTCAAGATACAAATGGAGTTTAAAATGAAATCAAGTGGCAAACTTGAAGAATTGTTTAGTTTCATATGTTATAATCAATATTTTAATTCATTTTAATTGTCCAATGTTATTAGTCCTCAGTTGATAGTCCACAGTTGACAGTCCAATAATTCATATATAGTTTAATATATAATATTCGAATTAATTAATACATATCGTGACCCGTGTACATGTCTCAGACTCGATCACAACTCAAACTATATATATTATTGTAGAATTAACCTCAACCCTGTATAGAGAACTCGATCATTACTGCATATAGAGTGTCTATGGTTATTCCAAATGATATATATAGATGCGTCGATATGATATGTCAAAACCTTGTATACGTGTCCCGATATTTAAAGTGCGTAAAATAAATAACAGAAATTAAATAACGATAAATAAAATTACGAGAATTAAAATTACGATAAATAAATTGCGATAAATAAAATGTAATACGGAATTAACAGTTAGCTAGGAACATTTAGCTAGGATTTTATTAGCGTGGATTCTTAGCAAAATTTCTCATAGTTAATTAGTCTGTTTCTAACAAATTTTATTTTATCAAATGTTTTCTTCATTATGCCACTTGTTGAATTCTGATAAATCAAAATCTAATATGAAATTGGATGAATATGGTTATTCTGTGGTGAACGGATTTATATATTGGTGGATGTAAGTAGGATAGTAAACGACTGTTGAATCAGCTTCGAAGAATGTACAGTGTAACTTATTAATGTGAAATCTGAATATTCCTCGGGTATTACCTACCCATTAAAATATTTTCACAATTAACACTTTGTACGAAAGAATTTTTAATTACAATCTTTATGAAAACATATATACATATATATTTTCTTCAGATGTAATCATGGATTCATTGAGTTAATATGATATTAAACTCATTTGGTTTACCGTTAGAACTAGAATACATAATTTCTAAAACATTAGAAATTATCTAATCGTCATGTAAAACGAAGATAAATGATGTAGAACGATTCGTAGAATGATGATTATGCTCGAGGTGCATGATGAGATGTTGAGGCACGTGATGTTAAAACTTTGGTTGTTGGTGGTACTGTTGGTGCCGGTGATGTTGCTGAAGCTGGTACATTTTGCACCATATTTTCCAAGGCTACAATTCGGGAGCGAAGCTCGTTGACTTCTGCTATTACACCGGGATGATTGGCGTTTGAAACAAGCGAATGAATAAGGTTTTGAATTTGAGATAGTATACAATCATGGCGGATACTCTGGAATGAGAGAGAAAATGGTGTCTCGAACATGTTCGCCAGTAAACGCTTCAGGTTCATTGTCAATAGGTGAATTCGGTTGGTGGAAGGGATCGCCTTCTTCGCGTCTCCATTGATTAAGTCGACTACGAACCCATCAGATGAATTTGGGATGGATGATTGGTTGATTCATTCTGGTGACATTGCTTTCAGAGCTTAGGTGAAACTCCATATCGGAATAGCTGTCGGAATAACTATCGGAATACCTATCGAAATCTGAGGGACTCGAACTGGTTGAGGGATTCATCTCGTATGATCAGATGAAGGATTTTCGATCAGAAATAGATTATAGGATGTAGATTAGTACCCTGCAATACATAATTTACATATGCATATATAATACTAAAATCCCATAAGTTACGAAGGAATCTACGGAAGCTGTCAGGCAAGGTAACAATAACAGATATGTTAAGATATAAATTTATTTATAAACACAGTCTATGCAATAGAGACAGTAAGACATGTCTAGACTAAGAATGATAAGCAGATAATTTTCTAAGGATGATAAGCAGATGATTTCCGACTAGAAATGATAAGCATAACTTTTGACATGCATACACGGTCGAAGTCCAGACTCACTAAGGCATCTAAACAACTATCAGTTAGACATTCTAATGCAAGACCTGGTTCGCTAAGACCACCGCTCTGATACCAACTGTAGAGACCCGTCCTAATTCATCCGGACGAATTCCATATCGATTATACACGATTCACAACAGTTGATTACATCGCGAGGTACTTGACTTCTATATGATACATTTTACAAACATTGCATTCGTTTTTGAAAAGACAATCTTTCATTATATCGAAAGTTGACGGCATGCATACTATTTTATAATATATCTAACTATAATTGACTTAATAATAATCTTGATGAACTCAACGACTCGAATGCAACGTCTTTTGAAATATGTCATGAATGACTCCAAGTAATATCTTTAAAATGAGCAATTGCACAGCGGAAGACTTCTTTTATACATGAGAATAAACATGCTTTAAAGTGTCAACCAAAAGGTTGGTGAGTTCATTAGTTTAACATAAATAATCATTTCCTCATTTTAATAGACCACAAGATTTCATATTTCCATTTCTCATAAATATGCGTCCCATGCATAGAGACAAAAATATCATTCATATGGATTGAACACCTGGTAACCGACATTCACAATATGCATATAAGAATATCCCCATCATTCCGGGATCCTCCTTCGAACATGATATAAATTTCGAAGTACTAAAGCATCCGGTACTTTGGATGGGGCTTGTTGGGCCAGATAGATCTATCTTTAGAGTTCGCGTCAATTAGGGTGTATGTTCCCTAATTCTTAGATTACCAGACTTAATAAAAAGGGGCATATTCGATTTGATCATTCAACCATACAATGTAGTTTTGATTACTTGTGTCTATTTCGTAAAACAGTTATAAAAGTTGCGGATGTATTCTCAGCCCAAAAATATAAAGGGTAAAAAGGCAAATGAAACTCACGCATATAAATATTGTAAAACAGTTAATAAAGCATTTGCATGTATTCTCAGCCCAAAATGTATATAAAAAGGGAATAATGAAACTCACCATACTGTATTTTGTAGTAAAAATACATATGATGTCATTTAACAAGTGTAGGGTTGGTCTCGAATTCACGAACCTATATCATTTATATATATATTAACACACATAATTGTAGTCGAACAAATTTATAAAATATATCTTAAATTATATACCTTATATATTTAGTTTGTATATTCTTTTAAAATAATTAATATTTAGATAGTTATATATATATATATATATATATATATATATATATATATATATATATATATATATATATATATATATATATATATATATATATATATATATATATATATATATATATATATATGTGGTCAGTATTATGTTGAAAATCAATAATTTGTTATGTAAATATTTATGTAATTAGTTTTAATACGTTTATTCTATAATTTTATGTTATACTAATATATTATGTATCAAATATATTTTTATGTATTTAATATTTCTTAGATAAATAATGTTAATAATAATAATAATAATAATAATAATAATAATAATAATAATGATAATAATAATAAAATAATAATAATAATAATAATAATAATAATAATAATAATAATAAGTAAATAAATAAATAACTACCTCACAGAAGTAGCCCTTAAAAATGCTCAAGTCCGGGTTTGAACCCGCGACATCCCGCTAACCCAATAATATCCTTAACCATTCCTTTATTTATTTATTTCTTGACATACTCTCCCATTAAACCTTTTAAGCCATAAAACCCTGTTTCCTTCTTCTTCGATTGTTCACCATCGTCCTCGTATACCATCATCATTAACATCGTGTACTTCTTCATCATCATCATTTCCATCTAGCCTCATCATCATAACATAATTAAATCATTATCATGATCATCAAATCATATATGATCATTATTATCTCCTAAACACGTCTCATCATCATCATAATCATTTTCGTTTTCATCTTCATACATACTCATCAATATCACCATTTATTATCATCATCGTGTATATCATAACCATAAACATCTTCATCTTATTCGCCTATCACCCGTCACCACCCCGATGTAGTGACCCGAACTTTTCCATGTTTATATATATTAATTGATATTGATATTTACATGATTAAATGTTTCCAACATGTTAAGCAATCAAACTTGTTAAGACTTGATTAATTGAAATAGGTTTCATATAGACAATTGACCACCCAAGTTGACCGGTGATTCACGAACGTTAAAACTTGTAAAAACTATATGATGACATATATATGGATATATATATATATATATATATATATATATATATATATATATATATATATATATATATATATATATATATATATAGTTAACATGATATTATGATAAGTAAACATATCATTAAGTATATTAACAATGAACTACATATGTAAAAACAAGACTACTAACTTAATGATTTTTAAACGAGACATATATGTAACGATTATCGTTGTAAAGACATTTAATGTATATATATCATATTAAGAGATATTCATACATGATAATATCATGATAATATAATAATTTAAAATCTCATTTGATATTATAAACATTGGGTTAACAACATTTAACAAGATCGTTAACCTAAAGGTTTCAAAACAACACTTACATGTAACGACTAACGATGACTTAACGACTCAGTTAAAATGTATATACATGTAGTGTTTTAATATGTATTTATACACTTTTGAAAGACTTCCATACACTTATCAAAATACTTCTACTTAACAAAAATGCTTACAATTACATCCTCGTTCAGTTTCATCAACAATTCTACTCGTATGCACCCGTATTCGTACTCGTACAATACACAGCTTTTAGATGTATGTACTATTGGTATATACACTCCAATGATCAGCTCTTAGCAGCCCATGTAAGTCACCTAACACATGTGGGAACTATCATTTGGCAACTAGCATGAAATATCTCATAAAATTACAAAAATATGAGTAATCATTCATGACTTATTTACATGAAAACAAAATTACATATCCTTTATATCTAATCCATACACCAACGACCAAAAACACCTACAAACACTTTCATTCTTCAATTTTATTCATCTAATTGATCTCTCTCAAGTTCTATCTTCAAGTTCTAAGTGTTCTTCATAAATTCCAAAAGTTCTAGTTTCATAAAATCAAGAATACTTCCAAGATTGCAAGTTTTCTTCCAAGTTTTCTAAATCCATTCCAAGTAATCATCCAAGATCAAGAAACCTTTGTTACTTACAGTAGGTTATATTTCCAATACAAGGTAATAATCATATTCAAACTTTAATTCAATTGCTATAACTATAACAATCTTATTTCGAGTGGAAATCTTACTTGAAATTGTTTTCGTGTCATGATTCTGCTTCAAGAACTTTCAAGCCATCCAAGGATCCTTTGAAGCTAGATCTATTTTTCTCATTTCCAGTAGGTTTATCCAAGGAACTTGAGGTAGTAATGATGTTCATAACATCATTCGATTCATACATATAAAGCTATCTTATTCGAAGGTTTAAACTTGTAATCACTAGAACATAGTTAGTTAATTCTAAACTTGTTCGCAAATAAAAGTTAATCCTTCTAACTTGACTTTTAAAATCAACTAAACACATGTTCTATATCTATATGATATGCTAACTTAATGATTTAAAACCTGGAAACACGAAAAACACCGTAAAACCGGATTTACGCCGTCGTAGTAACACCGCAGGCTGTTTTGGGTTAGTTAATTAAAAACTATGATAAACTTTGATTTAAAAGTTGTTATTCTGGGAAAATGATTTTTATTATGAACATGAAACTATATCCAAAAATTATGGTTAAACTCAAAGTGAAAGTATGTTTTCTAAAATGGTCATCTAGACGTCGTTCTTTCGACTGAAATGACTACCTTTACAAAAACGACTTGTAACTTATTTTTCCGACTACAAACCTATACTTTTTCTGTTTAGATTCATAAAATAGAGTTCAATATGAAACCATAGCAATTTGATTCACTCAAAACAGATTTAAAATGAAGAAGTTATGGGTAAAACAAGATTGGATAGTTTTTCTCATTTTAGCTACGTGAAAATTGGTAACAAATCTATTCCAACCATAACTTAATCAACTTGTATTGTATATTATGTAATCTTGAGATACCATAGACACGTATACAATGTTTCGACCTATCATGTCGACACATCTATATATATTTCAGAACAACCATAGACACTCTATATGTGAATGTTGGAGTTAGCTATACAGGGTTGAGGTTGATTCCAAAATATACATAGTTTGAGTTGTGATCAATACTGAGATACGTATACACTGGGTCGTGGATTGATTCAAGATAATATTTATCGATTTATTTCTGTACATCTAACTGTGGACAACTAGTTGTAGGTTACTAACAATGATAGCTGACTTAATAAACTTAAAATATCAAAATGTATTAAAAGTATTGTAAATATATTTTGAACATACTTTGATATATATGTATATATTGTTATAGGTTCGTGAATCTACCAGTGGCCAAGTCTTACTTCCCGACGAAGTAAAAATCTGTGAAAGTGAGTTATAGTCCCACTTTTAAAATCTAATATTTTTGGGATGAGAATACATGCAGGTTTTATAAATGATTTACAAAATAGACACAAGTACGTGAAACTACATTCTATGGTTGAATTATTGAAATCGAATATGCCCCTTTTTAATAAGTCTGGTAATCTAAGAATTAGGGAACAGACACCCTAATTGATGCGAATCCTAAAGATAGATCTATCGGGCCCAACAAGCCCCATCCAAAGTACCGGATGCTTTAGTACTTCGAAATTTATATCATATCCGAAGGGTGTCCCGGAATGATGGGGATATTCTTATATATGCATCTTGTTAATGTCGATTACCAGGTGTTCACCATATGAATAATTTTTATCTCTATGTATGGGATGTATATTGAAATATGAAATCTTGTGGTGTATTATTATGATTTGATAATATATAGGTTAAACCTATAGCTCACCAACATTTTTGTTGACGTTTTAAGCATGTTTATTCTCAGGTGATTATTAAGAGCTTCCACTGTACTTAAATAAGGACGAGATTTGGAGTCCATGCTTGTATGATATTGTGTAAAAACTGCATTCAAGAAACTTATTTTGTTGTAACATATTTGTATTGTAAACCATTATGTAATGGTCGTGTGTACACAGGATATTTTAGATTATCATTATTTGATAATCTACGTAAAGCTTTTTAAACCTTTATTGATGAAATAAAGGTTATGGTTTGTTTTAAAATGAATGCAGTCTTTGAAAAACGTCTCATATAGAGGTCAAAACCTCGCAACGAAATCAATTAATATGGAACGTTTTTAATCAATAAGAACGGGACATTTCAGTTGGTATCCGAGCGTTGGTCTTAGAGAACCAGAATTTTGCATTAGTGTGTCTTATCGAGTTTGTTAGGATGCATTAGTGAGTCTGGACTTCGACCGTGTTTACTTGAAAAATGATTGCTTAACAAATTTTGTTGGAAACTATATATTTTTAACATGTGAATATTATGTGATATATTAATCTCTTAACGCGTTTGATATTATGTGATAGATGTCTACCTCTAGAACAAGTCCCATTGACTCACCTAATAATAATGAAGAGTCAAATATAAATTGGAATGATTCATGGATTGATTCACAAGTTCCCGAAGAGGAACCGGAAGAAGAGTCGGAACCGGAAGAAGAATCGGAACCGGAAGAAGAATCGGAACCGGATGAAGAAATAGAACCGGTGGGGAAAATAACAAAACGGTTAAGTAAAAGAAAATCCTCAACCAACCGACCAAGATTAATTATGGTCAATGGTGTTTCCGCCAAGGAAGCAAAATATTGGGAGGATTACCAATTCCCCGATGAATCGGATTCCGACGAGAATTCCGATGATGTTATAGAAATTACCCCAACTGAATTTAAAAAGGCAAAAGAAAATAATAAGGGAAAGGGCATAAAAATAGAGAAATCTAATTCCAACCCCGATGAACTTTATATGTACCGTCAACCCCCGAAGTCCTTAAGTTGTAACAATGACCCGAGAACCTCTAAACCACCAGGTTTTTCTAAACCAATGTGGAAAACGATGGCTCGTATTAGGGGAACATCATATATCCCTAGAAACTTGGCAAAACGAACCAAAACTGAAGAAGAAGAAGAAACGAGCGAGTCGGAATAAGATAGTTGTATTCGTGTGGTGCAGTGTTGTAAATCTCCCGAGATCTCCTCGAGATCTCCCCCGAGAACTCGTTTTTAGAAGGCAACCGAGACGAGATGTTCATCTCCCGAGATTTCTTGGTCAACTGGGTCAAACTTAGTCAAAGCCACGATTTCTCGGATTTTCTTGCTAATTTGTAATATTTTCTTGTAAAATTCGTAATTTCTAAGATTTTCTCTCTCATTTGTTGGATATTTTTCTAAAATCTCGTAAAAACGTATATAAATATACATATATTTATGTTTTAATGTATATTTTTATTAAAAAAAACTATAAAGTCAACATAAGTCAACGTCCGAGATCTCCCCGAGATTTTTCCGAGATGCCGAGATCTCCCTAAAAAAGTCCAAACGAGATCTCCCCGAGATTCGAATTCTCCAACCTTGGTGTGGTGTAATATTTGTAATATAGTGTGCTTATGCTTTATGATATATGTAAAAATTGCTTGTATTAATAAGTATTTTTTTTATGAATCTAACTCTTGTCTATTTTACAGTATAAAAACACAAAATGGATAGACAACCCAATATTTTAAGAGACCTACCCGGAGACATGATTGATGAAATCTTGTCTAGAGTCGGTCAGAATTCTTCGACACAACTATTTAAGGCGAGATCAGTTTGTAAGACATTCGAAGAACGTTCCAAGAATGCCTTGGTTTATAAAAGGCTTTCGTTCAAAAGATGGGGGATATCACATTGGGAAATCCATAAGTTACGATGTGTTTACTTTGACGCATATATTGCGGGGAACCCAAATGCTATTTTACGCAATGGGTTAAGAAATTATTTTGACTCAATATATCCGAATATTGGACTTCGTGATTTAGAAAAAGCGGCTAACATGCAACATAAAGAAGCATGTTATGCTTACGAATTAGTAATGTTTGCTTCTCACCAAAGTGAGAACAAGAACATCGGGCTACAACTATTAAACAAAACGTTCCCACAAGTGACGGAGTCGGTAATTGGGGTAAGAAATGAGGTTTTTAGGTTATTACGAGACTGTGGGTCATTACTAAACCCTCGTCCCTTTGACGACGTTACAACACGCTGTCTTATTAACGGCCATAATGGTTATGTTCCACAAGACCAAGGATGGGAAGTAGTCCTAGTAAAACCAGAATGCATGACTTGTTTCTGGACATATGAATTACGTGTCTTTATTGCCTTTGCTGAACGACTTGTGTACTAGCTAGAATTATCTTCACAACTATCTTGTATCAAAGTTATTGTGTGCTATATTTCATGCTTTATGTAAAATAAGCGGTATTGTAAGTTTGTAAAATATTGTATAAAAGTTTGAACGCGAAATATTATTATAATCAGTTTTTCATATAGAATTGTAGTAGTTGAATTGTATATTAGCTACTAAGTATGAACTTAACGGGTAGGTACTACCCGAATTTAAACTTATAAAACGCTAATATGAAGAAAAAGCTTTTATAAATGAGTTCATATTATGCTACGAAATACTATTAACTACTCTTAATATTCTGTATGATTAACTTGTTCCATTTGACTATTTTGAAGGAAATGGCACCGACTATTCGACACACCGTGAATATGAATGAAGAGGAATTCCGTACTTTTCTAGCTTCAAACATAGCCGCAGTATAGGCTGCGCTACATACCAACAATAATCTTGGATCTAGCAGTACAGGAAATCGTATAGGATGCACCTACAAAGAATTCACTGCCTGCAAACCTTTGGAATTTGATGGAACCGAAGGACCGATCGGATTGAAACGGTGAACCGAGAAGGTCGAATCGGTGTTTGCCATAAGTAAGTGTACTAAAGAGGACAAAGTGAAGTACGCTACGCATACCTTCATAGGTTCTGCATTAACATGGTGGAATACCTATCTAGAGCAAGTGGGACAAGATGATGCGTACGCACTACCGTGGTCAGCATTCAAGCACTTGATGAACGAGAAGTACCGTCCCAGAACCGAGGTCAATAAGCTCAAGATAGAACTTAGAGGGTTACGAACCCAAGGATTTGATATTACCACGTACGAAAGACGATTCACAGAATTGTGCCTATTGTGTCCGGGAGCATTCGAAGATGAGGAAGAGAAGATCGACGCGTTTGTGAAAGGATTACCGGAAAGAATCCAAGAAGATATAAGTTCACACGAGCCCGCCTCCATACAACAGGCATGTAGAATGGCTCACAAACTAGTGAACTAGATTGAAGAAAGAATTAAAGAACAGACTGCTGAAGAGGCCAATGTGAAGCAAGTCAAAAGAAAGTGGGAGGAAAACGGTGATAAGAATCACCAATACAACAACAACAGCAATTACAACAATAATCGCAACAATTATCCCAACAATCGCAACATCAATCGCAACTACAACAAACAGCCCAACAACAACAACAACAACAACAACAACAACTACAACAATCATCCCAATAACAATAATAACCGCAACAACAACAACAACAATCAGAAGTAGCTATGCCAAAGGTGTGAAAAGTATCACTCGGGGTTCTGCACTAAATTTTGCAACAAGTGTAAAAGAAATGGTCATAGCACGGCGAAGTGTGAGGTCTATGGACCAGGGGTTAATAGAACGAAAGGAACAAATGGTGTCGGAACGAGTAATGGCGGAGCAAGTAGTGTCGGAGCAAGTTATGCCAATGTAGTTTGTTATAAATGTGGAAAACCGGGCCACATTATTAGAAATTTCCCGAACCAGGAGAACACGAATGGACAAGGCCGCGGAAGAGTTTTCAATATTAATGCGCCAGAGGCACAGGAAGACCCGGAGCTTGTTACGGGTACGTTTCTTATTGACAATAAATCTGCTTATGTTTTATTTGATTCGGGTGCGGATAGTAGCTATATGAGTAGAGATTTTTGTGCTAAATTAAGTTGTCCATTGACGCCTTTGGATAGTAAATTTTTACTCGAATTAGCAAATGGTAAATTAATTTCAGCAGATAATATATGTCGGAATCGAGAAATTAAACTGGTTAGCGAAACATTTAAGATTGATTTGATACCAGTAGAGTTAGGGAGTTTTGATGTGATAATCGGTATGGACTGGTTGAAAGAAGTGAAAGCAGAGATCGTTTGTTACAAAAATGCAATTCGCATTATACGAGAAAAAGGAAAACCCTTAATGGTGTACGGAGAAAAGGGCAAAACGAAGCTACACCTTATTAGTAATTTGAAGGCACAAAAACTAATAAGAAAAGGTTGCTATGCTGTTCTAGCACACGTCGAGAAAGTACAAACTGAAGAAAAGAGCATCAATGATGTTCTCGTTGCAAAAGAATTTCCCGATGTATTTCCGAAAGAATTACCGGGATTACCCCCACATCGATCCGTTGAATTTCAAATAGATCTTGTACCAGGAGCTGCACCAATAGCTCGTGCTCCTTACAGACTCGCACCCAGCGAGATGAAAGAACTGCAAAGCCAATTACAAGAACTTTTAGAGCGTGGTTTCATTCGACCAAGCACATCACCGTGGGGAGCTCCTGTTTTGTTTGTCAAGAAGAAAGATGGTACATTCAGGTTGTGTATCGACTACCGAGAGTTGAACAAACTTACCATCAAGAACCGCTACCCATTACCGAGAATCGACAACTTATTTGATCAACTACAAGGCTCGTCTATTTATTCAAAGATTGACTTACGTTCCGGGTATCATCAAATGCGGGTGAAAGAAGATGATATTCCAAAGACTGCTTTCAGAACACGTTACGGTCATTACGAGTTTATGGTCATGCCGTTTGGTTTAACTAATGCACCAGCTGTGTTCATGGACCTTATGAACCGAGTGTGTGGACCATACCTTGACAAGTTTGGCATTGTTTTCATTGATGACATACTTATTTACTCAAAGAATGACAAAGAACACGGTGAACATTTGAGAAAGGTGTTAGAAGTATTGAGGAAGGAACAATTGTACGCTAAGTTTTCAAAGTGTGCATTTTGGTTGGAAGAAGTTCAATTCCTCGGTCACATAGTGAACAAAGAAGGTATTAAGGTGGATCTGGCAAAGATAGAAACTGTTGAAAAGTGGGAAACCCCGAAAACTCCGAAACACATACGCCAGTTTTTAGGACTAGCTGGTTACTACAGAAGGTTCATCCAAGACTTTTCCAGAATAGCAAAACCCTTGACTGCATTAACGCATAAAGGGAAGAAATTTGAATGGAATGATGAACAAGAGAAAGCGTTTCAGTTATTGAAGAAAAAGCTAACTACGGCACCTATATTGTCATTGCCTGAAGGGAATGATGATTTTGTGATTTATTGTGACACATCAAAGCAAGGTCTCGGTTGTGTATTAATGCAACGAACGAAGGTGATTGCTTATGCGTCTAGACAATTGAAGATTCACGAACAAAATTATACGACGCATGACTTGGAATTAGGCGCGGTTATTTTTGCATTAAAGACTTGGAGGCACTACTTATATGGGGTCAAAAGTATTATATATACCGACCACAAAAGTCTTCAACACATATTTAATCAGAAACAACTGAATATGAGGCAGCGTAGGTGGATTGAATTGTTGAATGATTACGACTTTGGGATTCGTTACCATCCGGGGAAGGCAAATGTGGTAGCCGATGCCTTGAGCAGGAAGGACAGAGAACACATTCGAGTAAAATCTATGAATATAATGATTCATAATAACCTTACTATTCAAATAAAGGAGGCGCAACAAGGAGTTTTAAAAGAGGGAAATTTAAAGGATGAAATACCCAAAGGATCGGAGAAGCATCTTAATATTCGGGAAGACGGAACCCGGTATAGGGCTGAAAGGATTTGGGTACCAAAATTTGGAGATATGAGAGAAATGGTACTTAGAGAAGCTCATAAAACCAGATACTCAATACATCCTGGAACGGGGAAGATGTACAAAGATCTCAAGAAACATTTTTGGTGGCCGGGTATGAAAGCCGATGTTGCTAAATACGTAGGAGAATGTTTGACGTGTTCTAAGGTCAAAGCTGAGCATCAGAAACCATCAGGTCTACTTTAATAACCCGAAATCCCGGAATGGAAATGGGAAAACATTACCATGGATTTCATCACTAAATTACCAAGGACTGCAAGTGGTTTTGATACTATTTGGGTAATAGTTGATCGTCTCACCAAATCAGCACACTTCCTGCCAATAAGAGAAGATGACAAGATGGAGAAGTTAGCACGACTGTATTTGAAGGAAGTCGTCTCCAGACATGGAATACCAATCTCTATTATCTCTGATAGGGATGGCAGATTTATTTCAAGATTCTGGCAGACATTACAGCAAGCATTAGGAACTCGTCTAGACATGAGTACTGCCTATCATCCATAAACTGATGGGCAGAGCGAAAGGATGATACAAACACTTGAAGACATGCTACGAGCATGTGTTATTGATTTCGGACACAGTTGGGATCGACATCTACCGTTAGCAGAATTTTCCTACAACAACAGCTACCATTCAAGCATTGAGATGGCGCCGTTTGAAGCACTTTATGGTAGAAAGTGCAGGTGTCTGATTTGTTGGAGTGAAGTGGGGGATAGACAGATTACGGGTCCGGAGATAATACAAGAAACTACCGAGAAGATCATCCAAATTCAACAACGGTTGAAAATCGCCCAAAGTCGACAAAAGAGCTACGCTGACATTAAAAGAAAAGATATATAATTTGAAATTGGAGAGATGGTCATGCTTAAAGTTGTACCTTGGAAAGGCGTTGTTTGATTTGGTAAACGAGGGAAATTAAATCCAAGGTATATTGGACCATTCAAGATTATTGATCGTGTCAGACCAGTAGCTTACCGACTTGAGTTACCTCAACAACTTGCGGCTGTACATAACACTTTCCACGTCTCGAATTTGAAGAAATGTTTTACTAAAGAAGATCTCACTATTCCGTTAGATGAAATCTAAATCAATGAAAAACTTCAATTCATCGAAGAACCCGTCGAAATAATGGATCGTGAGGTTAAAAGACTTAAGCAAAACAAGATACCAATTGTTAAGGTTCGATGGAATGCTCGTAGAGGACCCGAGTTCACCTGGGAGTGTGAAGATCAGATGAAGAAGAAATACCTGCATCTATTTCCAGAAGATTCGTCAACACCTTCAACAGCTTAAAATTTCGGGACGAAATTTATTTAACGGGTAGGTACTGTAGTGACCCGAACTTTTCCATGTTTATATATATTAATTGAGATTGATATTTACATGATTAAATGTTTCCAACATGTTAAGCGATCAAACTTGTTAAGACTTGATTAATTGAAATAGGTTTCATATAGACAATTGACCACCCAAGTTGACCGGTGATTCACGAACGTTAAAACTTGTAAAAACTATATGATGACATATATATGGATATATATATATATAGTTAACATGATATTATGATAAGTAAACATATCATTAAGTATATTAACAATGAACTACATATGTAAAAACAAGACTACTAACCCAATGATTTTTAAACGAGACATATATGTAACGATTATCGTTGTAAAGACATTTAATGTATATATATCATATTAAGAGATATTCATACATGATAATATCATGATAATATAATAATTTAAAATCTCATTTGATATTATAAACATTGGGTTAACAACATTTAACAAGATCGTTAACCTAAAGGTTTCAAAACAACACTTACATGTAACGACTAACGATGACTTAACGACTCAGTTAAAATGTATATACATGTAGTGTTTTAATATGTATTTATACACTTTTGAAAGACTTCCATACACTTATCAAAATACTTCTACTTAACAAAAATGCTTACAATTACATCCTCGTTCAGTTTCATCAACAATTCTACTCGTATGCACCCGTATTCGTACTCGTACAATACACAGCTTTTAGATGTATGTACTATTGGTATATACACTCCAATGATCAGCTCTTAGCAGCCCATGTGAGTCACCTAACACATGTGGGAACTATCATTTGGCAACTAGCATAAAATATCTCATAAAATTACAAAAATATGAGTAATCATTCATGACTTATTTACATGAAAACAAAATTACATATCCTTTATATCTAATCCATACACCAACGACCAAAAACACCTACAAAAACTTTCATTCTTCAATTTTGTTCATCTAATTGATCTCTCTCAAGTTCTATCTTCAAGTTCTAAGTGTTCTTCATAAATTCCAAAAGTTCTAGTTTCATAAAATCAAGAATACTTCCAAGATTGCAAGTTTACTTCCAAGTTTTCTAAATCCATTCCAAGTAATCATCCAAGATCAAGAAACCTTTGTTACTTACAGTAGGTTATCTTTCTAATACAAGGTAATAATCATATTCAAACTTTAATTCAATTGCTATAACTATAACAATCTTATTTCGAGTGGAAATCTTACTTGAAATTGTTTTCGTGTCAGGATTCTGCTTCAAGAACTTTCAAGCCATCCAAGGATCCTTTGAAGCTAGATCTATTTTTCTCATTTCTAGTAGGTTTATCCAAGGAACTTGAGGTAGTAATGATGTTCATAACATCATTTGATTCATACATATAAAGCTATCTTATTCGAAGGTTTAAACTTGTAATCACTAGAACATAGTTTAGTTAATTCTAAACTTGTTCGCAAATAAAAGTTAATCCTTCTAACTTGACTTTTAAAATCAACTAAACACATGTTCTATATCTATATGATATGCTAACTTAATGATTTAAAACCTGGAAACACGAAAAACACCGTAAAACCGGATTTACGCCGTCGTAGTAACACCGCGGGCTGTTTTGGGTTAGTTAATTAAAAACTATGATAAACTTTGATATAAAAGTTGTTATTCTGGGAAAATGATTTTTATTATGAACATGAAACTATATCCAAAAATTATGGTTAAACTCAAAGTGAAAGTATGTTTTCTAAAATGGTCATCTAGACGTCGTTCTTTCGACTGAAATGACTACCTTTACAAAAACGACTTGTAACTTATTTTTCCGACTATAAACCTATACTTTTTCTGTTTAGATTCATAAAATAGAGTTCAATATGAAACCATAGCAATTTGATTCACTCAAAACGGATTTAAAATGAAGAAGTTATGGGTAAAACAAGATTGGATAATTTTTCTCATTTTAGCTACGTGAAAATTGGTAACAAATCTATTCCAACCATAACTTAATCAACTTGTATTGTATATTATGTAATCTTAAGATACCATAGACACGTATACAATGTTTCGACCTATCATGTCGACACATCTATATATATTTCGGAACAACCATAGACACTCTATATGTAAATGTTGGAGTTAGCTATACAGGGTTGAGGTTGATTCCAAAATATATATAGTTTGAGTTGTGATCAATACTGAGATACATATACACTGGGTCGTGGATTGATTCAAGATAATATTTATCAATTTATTTTTGTACATCTAACTGTGGACAACTAGTTGTAGGTTACTAACGATGACAACTGACTTAATAAACTTAAAACATCAAAATGTATTAAAAGTATTGTAAATATATTTTGAACATACTTTGATATATATGTATATATTGTTATAGGTTCGTGAATCAACCAGTGGCCAAGTCTTACTTCCCGACGAAGTAAAAATCTGTGAAAGTGAGTTATAGTCCCACTTTTAAAATCTAATATTTTTGGGATGAGAATACATGCAGGTTTTATAAATGATTTACAAAATAGACACAAGTACGTGAAACTACATTCTATGGTTGAATTATCAAAATCGAATATGCCCCTTTTTATTAAGTCTGGTAATCTAAGAATTAGGGAACAGACACCCTAATTGACGCGAATATTAAAGATAGATCTATCGGGCCCAACAAGCCCCATCCAAAGTACCGGATGCTTTAGTACTTCGAAATTTATATCATATCCGAAGGGTGTCTCGGAATGATGGGGATATTCTTATATATGCATCTTGTTAATGTCGATTACCAGGTGTTCACCATATGAATACTTTTTATCTCTATGTATGGGATGTATATTGAAATATGAAATCTTGTGGTCTATTATTATGATTTGATAATATATAGGTTAAACCTATAGCTCACCAACATTTTTGTTGACGTTTTAAGCATGTTTATTCTCAGGTGATTATTAAGAGCTTCCGCTGTCGCATACTTAAATAAGGACGAGATTTGGAGTCCATGCTTGTATGATATTGTGTAAAAACTGCATTCAAGAAACTTATTTTGTTGTAACATATTTGTATTGTAAACCATTATGTAATGGTCGTGTGTAAACAGGATATTTTAGATTATCATTATTTGATAATCTACGTAAAGCTTTTTAAACCTTTATTGATGAAATAAAGGTTATGGTTTGTTTTAAAATGAATGCAGTCTTTGAAAAATGTCTCATATAGAGGTCAAAACCTCGCAACGAAATCAATTAATATGGAACGTTTTTAATCAATAAGAACGGAACATTTCACCCGATTATCATCACTTTCTATATATCTCGATCATGATTTATCATAACATGATCACAAACTTATGGCCAATCCGAAAATCAAGTTCTCGGCCCAAAACAAGGTGGCGGCCCAAAACAGTTTCTAAATCCAACTTATTAAATTACCTCGACCCGCTACACTAATCCTATGGCCCAACAAACAAAGGAGTTCTCGGCCCAACAGTTTGAAACAATAAAAATCGGCCCAAGTGCTTCACAAGCCTATCTATAACTAACGGCCCAATTATTCCTAGCTTTATGGTTTCAACCTGTCGACTGATTAGGAAAAAAAATGAAGGGACGAAGAATATTTTAAAGTAATAAACACAAATTGCGGCCACCTCTTCTATTTAATATACAATGTCCCAAGTCACTTTATGTAATCAACAACTTTAATTATCTAGCTCAAATTTTCATTTGTGTTTCTCATGTAAAAGTTGGTTCCACTTAAACGACACCTTTTCTTTTTAAATAAGTGTAGGCCATGAAGTTGCAACTAATTCCACATACAAACATTTGATAAAGTGCTGTATATAAATATTAATTTATCCAAGTTGACAAAACTTCTAACTTTTAGGTTGTGTGAATAATTGACTCATTCCAATACCTCAAAGTACTCGACATCGTCATCTTTCCTACGAAACATAAAAAGGAACACGCAGAAGCCACAGTTTAAATAATTTGATCGATGGTGATGGGTCGTGATGGTCTGTAAACGACTAGACGAGGTGGGTTTGGTTTGACAACTTAAAATTTCGAATGGTATAAACAAAAGAAGAAAACAATTACGCCTGCACTCCCTATTTCTCATCATCATGCCATACCTTATTTTAAATCAAGTGGGGTTTGTCTATGTTGTAATTGTTGGCCATGAACTTGTAAATGTCCCCATGTATCGATTTCTTTAAAGTAAAGAGAGTTATGAGTGGAATTAAGAATCCAAGACTTTGTCCACTTGGTTGACCCCTCCTCCTCCTTTTTATGCATTTAAATTGCATTCATCTAACAAAATATTATGCTTTACTTCATTCGGTTCTTTGAGTTTAAAAAATAGAAAGACAGCAAGTACACATTGGTAACAAGCTTGTTTTATCTGCAACAGGTATAATAGAAGAAGTAATATATATGATGATGGTGGCGATCAGTGGCTTGAACCGAAACAGAAAGATAAAAGCATGCTGTAGCGGTAGGGAGCTGCAGCAGGGGCTGTGTTTGGTCAGCATGTTCGACAGAGAAAAGAAAAAATATATAGAGTGTTTGGCTTTCGATTGGGTCTTGACAGAAAAGAATAGTTAGCAGTGATAGCATCGACAATGAGACTGCAGGTGATGTTTTGGTTGAGATCATGGGTTCGTGATGGTGGTTAGTAATGATGACTTTGATGATGATGGTAGAAGTGGTGATTCGAAAGTAGAGGTTCTTCGATGGACCAAAATGGAAGAGAGTTAGAATATGGTGACTCAAGAGGTGTTCAACAAATGGTGGGTTTCTTTATTTTATTTTTTTACTTTTTTTTTATTTGGACAAATGGATAGTAGATGATGTGTTGTATAGTTGATAGTTGGTAATGTAGATCAATTGGCTTCCTTTACAGCTGGTATTGATTGGTTTAGTTATGGATTGAGTGTCGACAGGAAATATCATCGAGTACAGAAAATATATAAAAGAAATAAAAGTTGATTATGATTGTTAACAGAATTTGTTTTATAGCATATAGGAATTCATTGTAGATTAAACATGGTACAGATTATGAGCAGAAAAAGGTTGCTAACAGGAATCGAATAATAAGAGAAATTGTAATGGGATTTGAAAGTAACGTGAAACTGCTTCAACTTTATGTATCTGTTTTCCTATATCCGTAATTATAAATAAATAAATAGATTAATAATCATAATATTTATAATAATAATAATTATTATTATATAATTAATAATAATAATAATAATTTAACAACTTATGTTAATAACAAACTACAATGATATTATTCATGATATCTATAATAATTTGTATTTTCTTTATGATATTATTAATAATGATTTTAATAATAATGGTAATTATAATTATAAAAGTAATAATTTTTACAATAATAATAATATTAATATAATTGTTTATATTTTCATTGGAAATAAATAATAATATTACTATAGCAATTATATTTTTACTTGTAATGAAATTTAATATATTAATCTTACATATTATATACTTTGTAATATTTACTAATATAATAATGTATTGAATATTTAATATTTATAAACTATATATATATATATATATATATATATATATATATATATATATATATATATATATATATATATATATATATATATATATATATATATAGTACACCATACATATAGTAATATCTATGTGTAAAATTCATATACATATATTCTTAAATTACAACATCTATAATTATGTTTTATCAAATTTTATTACACAGATAAGTATATTAATTATATATATTGAAATAAGTAAATTTAAGGTATACCTTTATATTTATATATATATATATATAAATATATTTATTTACAAATAATTGTTCGTGAATCGTCGGGAAAGGTCAAAGGTTAACTGAATTCACGTAACCAATTCAAGAATTTTCGAGACTCAATATAACAGACTTTGCTTATCGTGTCGGAAACATATAAAGATTAAGTTTAAATTTGGTCGGAAATTCCCGGGTCGTCACACATGAATCGTCAGTAATAGTCGAAAGGTAATTGAATACATGAACATAGTTCCAAAATTTTCGAGACTCAACATTATAGACTTTGCTTATCTTGTCGAAATCATATAAAGATTAAGTTAAATTTGGTCGGAAATTTTTGGATCGTCACAGTACCTACCCGTTAAAGAAATTTCGTCCCGAAAATTTGATTGGGATGGTCATGGCTAACAATAAGAATGTTTTCATGACGAATATGAGTTGATAAATATGGTTTTATCATCATTGAGTAATATAGATAAAAAGATTCAATTATGTGAAGCGTACGAGTGAAGCTATCACAAAAGATTGAGATAGAGATTTAACTTTTGACGCAGTCACGGTGGATTTCCAGAATTCAAGGGATTTAGAGAAAATCTTCGTAATAAGATTTGATTCTTAAGGAAATTAGAATCCTCCTTGGTTAAATGCGATGGTCTATTTCGATTGCTTTGTCGGATATTTCACTATAAATCTTTTCTCTTCATTTCCTTATGTCCACACCTCTCATCTTTCATACTTCAATTTCATATTTCCAAAACATTTGTCAAATTATCGAAAGTCACTGGAAAATATAGAATTATTAATAACAATATGTTTTTGATTTGTTTAGAGATTAGGTAGAATGTAAGAGTCGTGTAATATGGCACATGATGACGTTATAATCTGTGAATCATCATGTTTCATTAGAAACTCAGCATGACTTACTGTAATATAATCACGTTGATCAAGTGTCATTATATAATATACTAACTCATGCATCAATTTCCAACACTACTTCAAAAATATTCATAGTTTAAACTCGAAAGTTTACAGAATATAGAAACTAGCAGTTTCTTATATGATGTAATACTGATAGCGCAAAGAGATAAATGATTTCATATAAGATTAGTTATGAAAATATCTTTAGAAATATCAAGGATATTTATAATGAAAGATATGATAATATCCTAGAATATCTAAGATCAGAGGATGATGAAGAATATTGTCCATAAGGGTTTAGAGTAAGGAGCAAGATATTCGCTAAAGACTTCAGCAGGCATTGAATATTTGGATTCTTTGAAGGAAGATTTAGCCTTTGTGTTTTTACCATGGCCTCAATCATGGTTTGCTCAATTCGTTTTCCAGTTCCAACTTTTCTGAGTTTTTCCAACATACTATTCTTTATCATCAAACTTCCGAGGGTTAAGTTCGTTTACAGTTTTTGCTGCTTCATCAGCAATTTATAAATTTGGAGTATTGATTCGTAGACTGGGTGCTTTTCAGAGTTTCAGAATAGAAGATCCTAATTCTAAGAGATAAAGGTTATATGTATACATATAACTGTTGATGTAGACATGCTGCGAGATTTCAAAATATTGATTGCTAATTCTTGGTAATTGATGTGGTAATTCTCGTTATAAGATGTGGATGAGTATATGAATAGATTTTAACGGACCAATATAATGGTTCTTCAGAGAGATTTAAGCCAATGAGTAATGAAGTTGCTGGTAAGTTTACTGCTAATGTGGTGGAATATAAACGGTTCTCCGGTAACGATGACGAAAGGGCAATCGTATACATCAAGGTTATAATAAGACTAGTACGATTGAAAAGTCGAAGTTGGTTTATTGGAGCTGTGACAAAATTGGTTAATTTGGAAAGGGATTGTAAAGTTATTTTCGGTAATAACAACGCCAAAGGAGCTATCACAGATACGTGTTAAACGTTTACTCAGGTTCTGAGTGTTTTCAGGTGTATAACTATATGTATAAATCTTTCTTCTCGTAGATATCGTGTGGTTGAATCATCCTCTCGATTGAGGTGTTTTCAAGAATCATGAAAGGTTTGAACACAGATTGTAATCGTCAAGATACAAATGAGTTTTAAGATGAAATCAAGTGGCAAACTTAAAGAATTGTTTAGTTTCATATGTTATAATCAATATTTTAATTCATTTTAATTGTTCAATGTTGGCAGTCCACAGTTAGCAGTCCACAATTAGTAATTCAATAATTCATATATAGTTTAATATATAATATTCGAATTAATTAATACGTATCGTGACCCATTGTATACATGTCTCAGACTCGATCACAACTCAAAGTATATATATTATTATAAAATCAACCTCAACCCTGTATAGCTAACTCGATCATTACCGCATATAGAGTGTCTATGGTTATTCCAAATAATATATATAGATGCGTCGATATGATATGTCAAAACCTTGTATACGTGTCCCGATATTTAAAGTGCGTAAAATAAATAACATAAATTAAATGACGATAAATAAAATTGCGAGAATTAAAATTGCGATAATTAAATTGCGATAAATAAAATGAAATAAGGAATTAACAGTTAGCTAGGAACAGTTAGCTAGGATTTTGTTAGCGTGGATTCTTAACAAAATTTCTCATAATTAATTTGTTTGTTTCTAACAAATTTTATTTTGTCCAATGTTTTCTTCATTATGCCACTTGTTGGATTCTAATAGGTCAAAATCCAAATATGAAATCGAATGAAAATGGTTATTCTGTGGTGAACGGATACGTATATCTGTGGATGTAAGTAGGATAGTAAATGGCTGTTGAATCAGATTCGAAGAATGTACAGTGTAACTTATTAATGTGAAATCTAAATATTTCTCGTGTATTACCTACCCGTTAAAATATTTTCACCATTAATTGTTTGTACAAAAGAATTTTTAATTACAATCTTTATGAAAATATACATACATATATATTTTCTTCAGATGTAATCATGGATTTAATGAGTCAATATAATGTTAAACTCATTTGATTTACCATTAGAACTAGAATACATAATCTCTAAAACATTAGAGATTACATAATCGTCATGAAGAACAAAGATAATTGATGTAGAACGATACGTAAAATGATGATTCTACTCGAGGTACAGAATGAGTTGTTGAGGCATGGTTTATTGATGGTACTGGTTCCGTTACTGATGATACTGTTGGTGTCGGTGATGTTGCTGAAGCTGGTAAATTTTGCACCATATTCTCCAATTTGATTACTCAAAAGCGAAGTTCGTTGAATTCTTCTATTATTCCGGAATGATTGTCGGTCGGAACAAGCGGATGAATAAGGTTTAGAATTGTGGATAGTATATAATCGTGATGAGCTACCCTGGAAATGAGGCTGAAATTGGTGTTTCGGATAGGTTCGCCGGTAAATGCTTCAGGTTCTTCACCAAGAGGTGAATTCGGTTGGTGGAAAGGATCGCCTTCTTCGCGTCTCCATTGATTTAGTAGTTTACGAACCTATCTCCAATTCATCTAGAATAAATGATGGCTGATTGGTTGATTCATTCCGGTGCCACTGGTTTCGGAGCTTAGGTGAGCATTCATGTCGGAATGGCTGTCGGATTTCGAAGAACTTGAACTAGTTGCGAGTTCCATCTCGTACGATAGAGTAAAGGATTTTTGATATGAAATGATTTTCGGCTATCGGATGGTATTCTAATTACATAGAATAACTATATATATAGAACAAAAGATTTTGTAGAATACGGAGGAATTTACTAAATATGTCAGGCAAAGTTTACAGTGACAGATATGCTAAGATATGAATTTTGTCTATACACTATTCATGCAATCAATGCAGTAAGATATGTCTAGACTAAGAATGATAAGCAAATGATTCCCTAAGAATGATAAGCAGGTAATTTTCGACACGAAATTATAAGAAAAACTGTTGACATGCAGACACGGTCGAAGTCCAGACTCACTAACGCATCTAAACAACTATTAGTTAGACACACTAATGCAAGACCTGGTTCGCTAAGACCACCGCTCTGATACCACATGAAACGACCCGTCCTAATCTATAAGGACGAATATAATACATTTGGTTACATCGCGAGGTACTTGACCTCTATATGATACATTTTACAAACATCGCATTCGTTTTTAAAAGACAAACTTTCATCACATCGAAAGTTGATGGCATGCATACCATTTCATAATTTATCCATCTATAGTTGACTTAATAATAATCTTGATGAACTCAACGACTCGAATGCAACGTCTTTTGAAATATGTCATGAATGACTCCAAGTAATATCTCTAAAATGAGCAAATGCACAGCGGAAGATTTCTTTCAAACCTGAGAATAAACATGTGTGACGACTCGAAAATTTCCGATCAAATTTAAACTTAATCTTAACATGATTTCGACACGATAAGCAAAGTCTGTAATGTTGAGTCTTAAGAATATTTGAACTATTTACATGGATTCAGTTAACCTTTGACTATTTCCGATGATTCACGAACAATAGTTGTAAATAGATATATATATATATATATATATATATATATATATATATATATATATATATGAATATATGTATATAAGTTTATATAATAAACTGTAATAATAAAATATGAAATTACCAGCTAAAGATATAGTTATTATACTAATAATACTATGACTACTCTCATTAATATTTAAATTTGTATTAGTAATTAATAATTCCCAATATTATTATAATTAATATTATCATTATTATAATTATTATTATTATAAATCTTATAGATATATTATTTTCAATAATATTATTGTTATTATTATAAATATTATTAAGAGTATTATTGTTATAGTTATAGTTGTATTTATTAATTTATAAGATTAATTATATTATATAGATAATATATGAATATTTATATATAAAAATAGATATATACATTTATATATACTAATTTATATAAACAGATATGTATTTACAATCAGAATCATATTTAGATATAGATACATACTATAGACAGAGATATATTTATATAAATACAAAATATAGTCATATAAATATATAAGTACCTATGCAGATTTATATAAATACAGTTATATACAAATATAATTACAGATATTTACAATATCAGTTCTCAATCGTGATCTTCACTGTTTAATCTGTCTCCCTGATTGATAAACTTGTCTGTATCCAAAAATCACTGAATTACAAAACCTTTTATCTAATCTGCGATATCTTTTTCCTTATTGATTGAAGATCCTGTCGACTCCCGTACGGATTCTATTAGCAGTCTGTTTCAACCTTTATATTTTTATCTTCTTCCTCCTGTCTCTATGTTTAAAGGTCGATACCACTCACTCCTTTTATACAACGAACGATTTCCTCTCATTATTGATAAAATCATATGAACCACCACCCTCTATATCAATTACCACAACCAAATACCATGAATAAACCATCACCACTTGTTGCAACTTCTATAGAACCGAGACCCATGAGGAACCACCACCCATATCACCACACTACAACCCTCATGATCCACCACTCTAAACATCTCGCTTTCTCTCTCTAATTCTCCTTCGGTTTCTATTCAAACATGATCATCAAACCCGAACCCATTTAATCATCACCACTCGCCACACATACGCATGCTCCATCATTCTATCATTTTTTTCTCAAATACTACATACGTGCTTCTCTTGTGTTTCCGTTGGAAATTTAACTCAAGAAAGAAAAAGGTAATTTGTTTTAGTCGTTAAGATTACAATTAGATTTGTCACTTTGAATATTAATACACACCCATTCAATCATGAGACAAATTATACTTGTGGACAAAATAGAAAAGTGGCCGACATGCATATGCTAAACCATAACCCACCTTACCTATTAGTAGTTTTAAAAGTAGATAACATTATCATTATCCTTGTTCTTTCGGTTATGAAATGGAACTATGTCCCTACTTGCACTCCATTTTTGAATTTGAGACTTATAAAGATGGATTTGATTAGTTACTAGTGGACCAAACTATATTGTCTGCTTTTTGACCGAATTCATTACCACCACCGACGGCTCTTTGTCCTTCTCCTCTTAAACTTATTCTTTTGAACTAAGTGGGCCGATTGTTAATCAAATGGGTTATGCTGGTGTTATAAATTGGACCATGACCCAATTAGTGTTTTTCTATTGAAGCTGAAACAAGACGGGGATGATTATGATAGATGATGTTTAGGATGATGATGAGGGCGACTGTCGTGATAATTATGATACGAAAATGCTAATGAATAGACGAGTGACGATGATGATCGAACAAGGAGGACGAAAGATGATTGATATGAGATGAAAAGATGATTATGATGAGGGTGATAATTGAGTGATACATGAAATCTTGAATTCGATGTGATGATGTCGAGTGTGTTGATGAATTTATGATGTCGCGATAAAGAGATGATGGTGAGTACGAATGATGACGATGAATACAGTGTGCTCCTGTGATGTCGAATTATTATTGAAGAAGGAGAAGTACACAGTAAATGGTTTATAAAATTTAGGTTAAAGTATTAATACAGAAAAGAAGAAACGGACGAGCGGTTTGAGAGTGTGGTTGTCTAACAAATGGTCTCGAGTTCGAATCTTGGCCTTTACGATTTTTTTTTTCTTTTTCATCAAATAACTGCACTAGGCTAAGGAATGGGCCAAGTAAACGTTTATTGGGTCTGATTCAGTTTCTAAAACGGGCCGAGATATTAAGATGGACGAAGGAAAATAGAAAAACGGATTTAAAAGAAAACATGTATCCTTTAAAAGAGAAATGTAGCAAGCGGTTTAATGGCTTGGAGCGTGTGTTGGGTGTAACTAGAGGTAGTGGGTTCGAGTCCTGTCTTGGGCTTTTCTTTTTTATGGAAGTTTTCAAAGGGTATATATATTTTTATTTCCATTTCCATTTCCATTATTATTATTATTATTATTATTATTATTATTATTATTATTATTATTATTATTATTATAATTAGTGTTGTTGTTAATGCTAGTATTATAAGTATTATTATTAATAATATCATATTTACAAGTATTAGCAAAGTCATTAACATTAGTATTTAGCGAGTATTATTAAGATTATTATAAACTGTACCCTTTAAATATTATTATTATTATTATTATTAGGATTATGAATATTATTATTATTACTGTTATGAAAATAATAAAACTTATTAGTATTTTCGTTAATATTAGTATTAATATCATTTTAAAATTATTAGTATTATTAATATTGACGTATGTATTAATATTAATATTGCCATTTTCGTTAATATGAATATCAATAACAAGTGTTATCATTATTGAAAATTGATATAATTACTACTAAAAGTATCATTACTTTAAATCTATATTTTATAAAAACTATTATTAATACTATCATTAATATCGTTAGTATTATGAAAATTATTATCATTATCAGTATAATTATTCTAGTGTTATTATAACTAGTATTCAATAAACAAAAGAGTAATTACATAAAAGTATATATTTAATATACATAACTTAACTATATTAATATTTTTTTTATATACAAAATGAATACATTTAATTAAATAATGAATATATATATATATATATATATATATATATATATATATATATATATATATATATATATATATATATATATATATAAGTTATTAATATAAAAACTTTATCACTAATAATAATATATATATTTATTCGGTTACGATTATATATATATTAATGAATACACAAATGATATAGGTTCGTGAATCCGAGGCCAACCCTGCATTGTTCCGTTGTTCGATATAGTCATATGTATTTTTACTACAAAATACATTAGGTGAGTTTCATTATTCCCTTTTTATATATATTTTTGGGCTGAGAATACATGCAATGTTTTAATAACTATTTTTCAATATTGATATGCGTGAGTTTCATTTGCTCCCTTTTTAAATGCTTTTGCAATATATATTTTTGGGCTGAGAATACATGCGCAATTTTTATAAATGTTTTACGAAATAGACACAAGTAATCGAAACTACATTATATGGTTGAATTATCGAAATCGAATATGCCCCTTTTTATTAAGTCTGGTAATCTAAGAATTAGGGAACAGACACCCTAATTGACGCGAATCCTAAAGATAGATCTATCAGGCCAGACAAGCCCCATCCAAAGTACCGGATGCTTTAGTACTTTGAAATTTATATCATGTCCGAAGGAGGATCCCGGAATGATGGGGATATTCTTATATGTATATTGTGAATGTCGGTTACCAGGTGTTCAATCCATATGAATGATTATTTTTGTCTCTATGCATGGGACGTATTTATGAGAATTGGAAATGAAATTCTTGTGGTCTATTAAAATGATGGAAATGATTATTTATGTTAAACTAATGAACTCACCAACCTTTTGGTTGACACTTTAAAGTATGTTTATTCTCAGGTTTGAAAGAAATCTTCCGCTGTGCATTAGTTCATTTTAAGGACATTACTTGAAGTTATTCATGACATATTTCAAAAGACGTTGCATTCGAGTCATTAAAGTTCATTAGAGATTATTAAGTAAATGACGGATTAAGTCATTTATAGTTTAGATATATTATGAAATGGTATGCATGCCGTCAACTTTTGATGTAATGAAAGTTTGTTTTTTAAAAATGAATGCAATGTTTGTATAATGTTTCATATAGAGGTCAAGTACCTCGCGATGTAACCAAATGTAATGTATTCGTCCGGATGGATTAGGACGGGTCCTTTCAACATGCCTTCAAGTGTCAACCAAAAGGTTGGTGAGTTCATTAGTTTATCATAAACATTCATTTGCAACATTTTAATAGACCACAAGATTTCATATATTTAATTGTACACGTAACCCGAGTACAAAATAACACGCGTAACCCGCGAATTAAAAATCATTCATATGATGAACACTTGATAACTGACTTAACTTTAATGCATAGAATATCCCCAAACAGAACCTCTCGTCTGTATAATAATAATAATCTCGAAGTACTAAAGCATCCGTACCCCGGCTGAGACTTGTCGAGGTCCATAGATCTATCTTTAGGATTCGCGTCAATTAGGGGCCATACCCGTTTCCTAATTATTAGGCTACCAAGCTAAAATGGGGTGATATTCAATATTCATAATCCTACCATAGAATGTAGTTTTTGATCACTTATGTCTATTTCGTAAAACATTCATAAAAACAACGCATGTATTCTCAGTCCCAAAAATTGTAACATCCCGTTTTTTTCGTACATATTTAAAGGTACAAACTAAATTATTAGCACGATTATACATGTTCGTTTATGTGATTAAATGAGCCAAAGTGTTAGTTTATGAGTAAATGTATAATTATATATATATATACGTGAATGCGTGCGTATGAGTATATATATATAATGCGTCGCGATGGAGTTAAGTCGTGCGAGACTTAAGGTTGAAGCTTAGGTGTGCATAGGAAGTGTGAATGCGGTGTGCTAGTTGTTTGAACCATTGTTTTGTTTTAAATGGTCGAAGTGACCAGGCTCAGGCAAACGCCGCGCCGCGACAAACAAAGCAAACCTGGATCAGAGATTGGGTTAAGAAGGGCCTATTTTCCCTTTATGTGTCGCGCCACGACGACTAAGGCCGCGCCGCGACAGTTCTGCTGAACTGGTGTCGGACTTAGCTCAATTTAAGGGATTTTAAGGGGCAAAATGGTAAATTGACATGTGGATCTGATGGGAGCATTAACTCTCCACCACATATCCATTTAATTCATTTCTTTTTCTCTTTTCTCTCCATTTTCTCTCCCAAAACTTAAAACCCATTTGGATTAAAAGTGAGATTTGGGAGTGAAGGATTGAGGGTTGATCTTTGGAGCAAGAATTAAAGTTGTTCCTTGTGTCTCTAGCTACGCGTTGATAGTCTCGGTAAGTTCTAACTCTAAGTTTTGAGTTTTAATTAGTTAATGGCTAGGGTTTTGGTTACTAAAGATTTGTAAGACCCATTTGATGGTAAAATGGGTGAGTTTGGGTTATGTTGTTGTAATGAAACCCTAAAACCCACAATCTAGGGTTTTGGCCTTGTGATTTGAGGTTATAAGTGTCAATTGGTGTTGTTAGTCACTAATGCACTTTAAGATTTATGAAAGAAGTGTTAATGGGTATGTTTGACTTGATTGTGAGTTTAAGTAAAATAAAATGGGTCAAAATGTACTAGTTGACCTAATTAGATGAAATGGGTATGGATTACCCTAAGTTTTGTGTTAATTGAAGTTAATAGACTTTAATTCACTAGTCTTAATGATTAAAGTCGAGTCTTGGCCATTTATGGGCGGTTGTGAGTAGTTGAGTCATTTAATGCAAATTGGGTCATTAAATGCTCAAGTGGGAGTATTGTGGTTAATCCCACTAGTTGTGAAATTGAATGTGCACTTAATGATTTAGGTAGATTGCGTTGAAGCTCGGAAGTGCTAAATCATCATCCTTGTGGTAAGGTGAGTGGAATAATTATGCGTTCATGTATATGGCTTGTTTATTTGTGAATGTTATGGTATGAACCACGTGCCGGTAGTGAAATGTCCCGTTCTTATTGATTAAAAACGTTCCATATTAATTGATTTCGTTGCGAGGTTTTGACCTCTATATGAGACGTTTTTCAAAGACTGCATTCATTTTTAAAACAAACCATAACCTTTATTTCATAAATAAAGGTTTAAAAAGCTTTACGTAGATTATCAAATAATGATAATCTAAAATATCCTGTTTACACACGACCATTACATAATGGTTTACAATACAAATATGTTACATCGAAATCAGTTTCTTGAATGCAGTTTTTACACAATATCATACAAACATGGACTCCAAATCTTGTCCTTATTTTAGTATGCAACAGCGGAAGCTCTTAGTATTCACCTGAGAATAAACATGCTTTAAACGTCAACAAAAATGTTGGTGAGTTATAGGTTTAACCTATATATATCAAATCGTAACAATAGACCACAAGATTTCATATTTCAATACACATCCCATACATAGAGATAAAAATCATTCATATGGTGAACACCTGGTAACTGAAATTAACAAGATGCATATATATAAGAATATCCCCATCATTCCGGGACACCCTTCGGATATGATATAAATTTCGAAGTACTAAAGCATCCGGTACTTTGGATGGGGTTTGTTAGGCCCAATAGATCTATCTTTAGGATTCGCGTCAATTAGGGTGTCTGTTCCCTAATTCTTAGATTACCAGACTTAATAAAAAAGGGCATATTCGATTTCGATAATTCAACCATAGAATGTAGTTTCACGTACTTGTGTCTATTTTGTAAATCATTTATAAAACCTGCATGTATTCTCATCCCAAAAATATTAGATTTTAAAAGTGGGACTATAACTCACTTTCACAGATTTTTACTTCGTCGGGAAGTAAGACTTGGCCACTGGTTGATTCACGAACCTATAACAATATATACATATATATCAAAGTATGTTCAAAATATATTTACAACACTTTTAATATATTTTGATGTTTTAAGTTTATTAAGTCAGCTGTCCTCGTTAGTAACCTACAACTAGTTGTCCACAGTTAGATGTACAGAAATAAATCGATAAGTATTATCTTGAATCAATCCACAACCCAGTGTATACGTATCTCAGTATTGATCACAACTCAAACTATATATATTTTGGAATCAACCTCAACCCTGTATAGCTAACTCCAACATTCACATATAGAGTGTCTATGGTTGTTCCGAAATATATATAGATGTGTCGACATGATAGGTCGAAACATTGTATACGTGTCTATGGTATCTCAAGATTACATAATATACAATACAAGTTGATTAAGTTATGGTTGGAATAGATTTGTTACCAATTTTCACGTAGCTAAAATGAGAAAAATTATCCAATCTTGTTTTACCCATAACTTCTTCATTTTAAATCCGTTTTGAGTGAATCAAATTGCTATGGTTTCATATTGAACTCTATTTTATGAATCTAAACATAAAAAGTATAGGTTTATAGTCGGAAAAATAAGTTACAAGTCGTTTTTGTAAAGGTAGTCATTTCAGTCGTAAGAACGACGTCTAGATGACCATTTTAGAAAACATACTTCCACTTTGAGTTTAACCATAATTTTTGGATATAGTTTCATGTTCATAATAAAAATCATTTTCCAGAATAACAACTTTTAAATCAAAGTTTATCATAGTTTTTAATTAACTAACCCAAAACAGCCCGCGGTGTTACTACGACGGCGTAAATCCGGTTTTACGGTGTTTTTCGTGTTTCCAGGTTTTAAATCATTAAGTTAGCATATCATATAGATATAGAACATGTCTTTAGTTGATTTTGAAATTCAAGTTAGAAGGATTAACTTTTATTTGCGAACAAGTTTAGAATTAACTAAACTATGTTCTAGTGATTACAAGTTTAAACCTTCGAATAAGATAGCTTTATATGTATGAATTGAATGATGTTATGAATATCATTACTACCTCAAGTTCCTTGGATAAACCTACTGGAAATGAGAAAAATAGATCTAGCTTCAAAGGATCCTTGGATGGCTTGAAAGTTCTTGAAGCAGAATCATGACACGAAAACAATTTCAAGTAAGATTTCCACTCGAAATAAGATTGTTATAGTTATAGAAATTGAATTAAGTTTGAATATGATTATTACCTTGTATTAGAAAGATAACCTACTGTAAGTAACAAAGATTTCTTGATCTTGGATGATTACTTGGAATGGATTTAGAAAACTTGGAAGTAAACTTGCAATCTTGGAAGTATTCTTGATTTTATGAAACTAGAACTTTTGGAATTTATGAAGAACACTTAGAACTTGAAGATAGAACTTGAGAGAGATCAATTAGATGAATAAAATTGAAGAATGAAAGTGTTTGTAGGTGTTTTTGGTCGTTGGTGTATGGATTAGATATAAAGGATATGTAATTTTGTTTTCATGTAAATAAGTCATGAATGATTACTCATATTTTTGTAATTTTATGAGATATTTCATGCTAGTTGTCAAATGATAGTTCCCACATGTGTTAGGTGACTCACATGGGCTGCTAAGAGCTGATCATTGGAGTGTATATACCAATAGTACATACATCTAAAAGCTGTGTATTGTACGAGTACGAATACGGGTGCATACGAGTAGAATTGTTGATAAAACTGAACGAGGATGTAATTGTAAGCATTTTTGTTAAGTAGAAGTATTTTGATAAGTGTCTTGAAGTCTTTCAAAAGTGTATGAATACATATTAAAACACTACATGTATATACATTTTAACTGAGTCGTTAAGTCATCGTTAGTCGTTACATGTAAATGTTGTTTTGAAACTTTTAGGTTAACGATCTTGTTGAATGTTGTTAACCCATTGTTTATTATAACAAATGAGATGTTAAATTGTTATATTATCATGATATTATGATATATAATATATCTTAGTATGATATATATACAGTTAAATGCTGTTACAACGATAATCGTTACATATATGTCTCGTTTCGAAATCATTAAGTTAGTAGTCTTATTTTTACATATGTATTTCATTGTTAATACACTTAATAATATATTTACTTATCATTTAACATAATTAACCAAGTGTATCAATATCTTAATATGATTCATATGTACCTAGTAAGACGTTGTTATAACGATAATCGTTATATATATCGTTTTCGAGTTTCTTAAATTAATAGTCTCATTTTTATGTATATAACTCATTGTTAAAATACCTAATGAGATACATACTTATAATAAAATCATGTTAACTATATATATAACCATATATATGTCATCGTATAGTTTTTACAAGTTTTAACGTTCGTGAATCACCGGTCAACTTGGGTGGTCAATTGTCTATATGAAACCTATTTCAATTAATCAAGTCTTAACAAGTTTGATTTCTTAACATATTGGAAACACTTAATCATGTAAATAACAATTTCATTTAATATATATATAAACATGAAAAAGTTCGGGTCACTACAGGTAGTGCCATAACATGTGTGGGATGGAGTGTGAACCACGAGCCGGTAGCACTATAAACTAAGATGTGAACCACGAGCCGGTAGCATCGAGTGTGAACCACGAGCTGGTAGCACTATAAACTAAGATGTGAACCACAAGCCGGTAGCATCAAGTGTGAACCAAGAGCCGGTAGCACTATAAACGAGTATGACTCAAAAGCGTATGGTGTGAACCACGAGCCGGTAGCACCATAGCGTTATTGGTTAACCATATTGAGATTGTTGTTTTTGTTTAGCATATTATACATATACTGAGTTGAGTATATGCTAATGAAGTGGTGTGATAATGTACGACTTGTTAGTGTTACGGGTATGTTGACATGCTATTTGAGTTACAAGTTCGTATGAGGTATTTGGTATTGTGATTGCAAATGGACAGGTTATATATATGTATGTATAATTGTTGCACTCACTAAGCATTGCTTACCCTCTCGTTGTTTATCATTTTATAGGTTCCAGCTTGGACAAGGGTAAGGGCATACGGTTGGATTAGTTGTCTCCCGTTTATGTTGACAGGGGGTGCTTTTGGCATAGCTTTTGAAGTTTGGCCTAACGTTTTGGGTAGTTTAGCCCCAAACCATGCTCGAGTGTCGTTTGGATTATAAACTATCGTTGTAGTGGGTCAAACTTGTATAAAACTTAATTAATGGCCTTCGTGCCTTTTGTAAACATTTAAATTGATGTACGTTTAAATGGAACTTGTAGAATGGTTTACATATTTAATTGGCGCGTAAATGTGTATTATATAAAAAAAAATTTATCGTATGGAATACGAGTTGGGTTGTTTCAAGTGGTATCAGAGCATGGTCTAAGGGATTTAGGCGACTTGAGATAGGTTCCTAGACTTGGGCTTTATTGTGTGAGCGCTTTATGCGGGACTTGTAGGACTTTGGGTCTAATCGGGAATTGTTAGTACTTTGGTTTATGTGAACTAACCTTGTGCTAATTGATTTGTGTTGTGTTTAGCAAGCATCGAGCGAGATGGACGTTGTACTAGCAAGTTAATGCGACGTGCTCGCGTAACAATGATTAGCTACCATTGTTACTGGTGCAAATCGTGTCAAACAAGTAATGTACGATGATTGTCGAGCGAGATAGAGTAGTGTGGTGTACATGTATATACTTACATGTTATGTATTTTCGTTCTTTGTTTAATCTTTTCCGTTTTATAGAATGAAGACGAGAAACGGACACGATAATGATAACGGTGGTATGAGTGAGGATGTTGAACTCACGACCAAGGTTGAGGCCATCTTTAAAAAGTTAAAGAAAGATTTTCTTGACGATGTCCGAAAGGTCTTCCAAGAGTCGGTCGATGGACAAGTGACCGAACTGATCAACGATCGAATGAAAGCCGCAATAGAGGAGGCTTTAGAGGCTAGAAACATTTATTCTCGAGGCGAAGGGGGTGAAGGTAATGGTGGGGGTGGAAGGCAGGACTTCCACTACAAAAATTTCAAGGATACTCAACCTCCGATTTTTAATGGGGTGAGGGATCCATTGAAAAGCACTTATTGGATTTCCGATATCGAGGGAGCTTTCCATACCGCGGAATGTCCTCCCGAGAAGAAGACGAGATATGGGTCTAGCATGCTATGTGAAGAAGGCAAGTTGTGGTGGGACGACAAAATCAATTTATATGGTGAAGAGCAATGCATGAGCTTGACATGGGAGGAGTTTAAGAAGGAATTCTTCCAAGAATACCGAACTTCTTCCGACCTTGATAGAATCCGGGACGAGTTGCATCATTTGCACCAAGTTCGATGGACTTGGTTACTCTCAAGTCTACCTTTTTGGCAAAGACTCGCTTTTTCCCGGAATATGTTGGTGACGATCACAAATTAATGAAAGATTTCTACCGTACTTTGAATGATGAGTTGAAGGGTAAGATTAGTCAGGGTATGGCTAAGTCTTTTGAGGAGTTGTTTGAGTTGGCTCGGGGTTTTGAGCCAGAGGTTCCAAGGAAAAGCGATTTCACTTTTTCTAAAAGAAAGTTTGAAGGTTCGAGTCATTCGAACTTTTCCAATAAAAAGAACAAGAAAGGCTCTGAAAGCATTAATAGTGTGAAGAAGGGTACTTACGGGGGTTTCAGGCCCACATGTTATAATTGTAATCAAAGAGGACACATGGCCCGTGATTGCACCAAGGCGTCGACCAAAATCACTTGTTTTAATTGCAACAAAGAAGGACACCAAAAGTCAGAATGTCCCGATTTGAACAACGATAATGTTAAAAGGCTAGAGAAGGCGGCAGGTACGGCTCGAGGGCGAAACTATTTGATGACTAACGACGAAGCCAAGCAATCCAACAAAGTTGTCTCAGGTACTTTCTTGGTTAATTCCAATCCGGCAAGGATTCTTTTTGATAGCGGTGCAAATTTGTCGTTTGTGTCTCCAAAATTTGTACCTAAACTTGATAGACCATTAGCTAAGTTAAGCTGTCCGGTAGAAGTCGAAATAGCAGACGGCAAGACGGTGCTAGTGGTTGATGTATGTAAGAATTGTGACGTTGTTTTTGGTGCCAAAAACTTTAAAATTGATCTCATCCCGATGACTTTGGGCGACTTTGATATTGTTGTGGGCATGGATTGGCTCGATCATAATAGAGCTGATATTTCATGCCATGAGAAGTTTATTCATGTGAAGACCCTAGTGGGGGAGAGTTAATTATTCACGATGATAAACGAAGAAGACTTGTGCCGATATGTTCTTTTGCACGGGCACGTCGGTTTCTTGTTAGTGGTGGCATGGCTTTTCTTTCCCATGTTGTTGATACTCGTGATGAGCCACCACCTATCCGTGAAATTCCGGTGGTTAGTGAATTCGAAGACGTTTTTCTGGACGAGTTACCGGGTGTTCCGGCGGAAAGACAAGTTGAATTTTGCATTGAGTTGGTTCCGGGAGCTACTCCCATTGCTAAAAATCCTTATCGTTTAGCACCAACGGAAATGCAAGAGTTGTTAAATCAAACCTAAGAGTTACTTGAGAAGGGTTTTATTCGACCGAGTGCTTCGCCGTGGGGCGCTCCGGTTTTATTCGTGAAAAAGAAGGATGGTAGTATGCGGATGTGCATCGACTACAGGGAGTTGAATAAAGTGACAATCAAGAATCATTATCCACTGCCTAGGATCGACGATTTGTTTGATCAACTCCAAGGTTCGACGTATTTCTCTAAGATCGACCTACGGTCCGGCTATCACCAAATGCGGGTCAGTGAGGAAGATATTGAGAAAACGGCTTTTCGAACGCGTTATGGGCATTTTGAGTTTGTAGTTATGCCTTTGGTCTTACGAATGCACCGGCGGCATTCATGGATCTTATGAACCGAGTGTACCAACCTATGTTGGACAAGTCGGTGATTGTGTTCATTGACGACATACTAGTCTACTCGAAAAGTATGAACGAGCATGAACGTCATTTGCGTGAAGTATTGAAGACGTTACGAAGGGAGAAGTTGTATGCTAAGTTCTCCAAATGTGAATTTTGGCTAAGAGAAGTTCAATTCCTTGGCCACATTGTGAACAAAGGCGGCATTCAAGTAGATCCGGGGAAGATAGAGACGGTGAAGAGTTTAAGACAACTGACTACTCCTACGGAGGTCCGAAGTTTTCTCGGATTGGCCGGTTATTATCGTCGGTTTATCCAAGACTTTTCTAAAATCGCTTCTTCATTGACGAAGTTGACAAGGAAGAAAGCGAGATTTAATTGGGAGAATGAGCAAGAAATTGCTTTTCAATTGCTAAAAGAGAAGTTGTGTCAAGCACCGGTGTTAGTGTTGCCGGAAGGAGTGGAAGACATGACGGTTTATTGTGATGCTTCGTTAAATGAAATCGGGTGTGTTCTAATGCAAAGAGGTAAAGTCATCGCTTATGCCTCTCGATAATTAAAGGAACATGAGACGAGATATCCGACTCATGATCTTGAGGTGGCGGCGGTTGTGCATGCATTGAAAATTTGGTGCCATTACTTGTATGGTGTCAAGTGTACGATTTATTCGGATCATAAGAGTTTGAAACATCTCTTTAACCAACGATATTTGAATTATCGTCAACGTAGGTGGATGGATGTGGTAAAAGACTATGATTGTGAGATACTTTATCATCCGGGCAAGGCGAATGTGGTCGCGGATGCGTTAATGTAACATTCCGCCTTTTTCCGTTTACTTTCCGTTTATTCATTTTAAAGTCCGTTATATATTTATAACATCTCCCGTTGATACACGTTTTAAATTATCTCATTTAGGTAATTCACGCACCCGAATGAAAGTTGAGGGACCAAACTCGCCAAAGGATCAAACCTTTGACTAGGTCAAAGGGTCAAACCCCTCTTACCCATTCATTCATCTCTCTCTCATTTTACTACTTCCTTCATTTTCTCTCAACACCCCATTTCAAAGAATCATCATCCAAATCTGAGCTAGCGGGTGTTTTGCAAAACAAATTACATTTTTGGAATCCTTGCAACTTCCTCTTCGATTCCATACCGATTTTATTACATTTGGGTAACTTTCTAAAATCACTAGATTTTGTGTTCTTGATGTTTTTAACTTATAAAGTTGTTAGTTAGTGTCTATCGCTCAAGTATAACAAGAATACATGTTTTGTTTGCTCGATTTGTTGTTTTGAGTAACTAGTTTGAACATTTGAAATGGGTGTGCTTAATCCTTGCTTTTGGTTGATTAAATGTTGTTTAAATGTTAAAGTTCATGTATTAAATGTGTTACTAGCATCATTAGCTTCATCTTGATGTGTAGGTTGATTTAGAAAAGCTTCATTTACAAAATGGTTGAATTCTTGATTTTGATTAGGGTTTAATGAACTCTAAAATGAACTTTTGATGCTTTGAATTCCATGAAATGTTATTAGTTAGTGATTAGTTGTATTGTATGTTTCATTACCTTCAAAACGGTGTATCGTATGTGTAGATTGGATTCCCTAGTCAAGAAATGCGTTTTATGAACTTGAAACTTCGATTTTGAATAGTTAACAATCATTTATTGAGGTTTTCATTGTTGTTAGTAATGGCATTGATTCATGAAATGTGTTTAGTTGTATTCCTCTTTAAATTACCTTTCCAACGATATAAGATACGTGTTTTGAATGTTAACGAGTCAAAAGTTATGATCGTTTGAAGTTGAAATCGTCTAAATGTTAAACTACCCCAGAATTGCTACACCAGACACAGATGCGGCGCATCTGCCTTGGATGCGGCGCATCTGAGGCAGACTGCCCAAAAATGTCAATTTTTGCTTAATTCTAAGTATGCTACGCACCCCCGATCAACATGAAACTTGGCCAACATGCTCATACATGATTTCTAAGCTCAGGAAAATAGTTCGGGACCCGACCCGACCCAGTTGACTTTTTCGTTGACTTTGACCAAGTTTGACTTTTAGTCAAACATAACAAAACACTTATGCAATCGTTCTAATCTTATTTTATACTTGATTCTTGCATGAAACTTGACAACGTGATTCACATGCTACATAATCGAGTCGTAACGAGCCATAGGACTAATTGAACATCTTTAACCAATCGTGACTATCGTTATTGATACAACCTAATTGTTTAGGTCAAGACTAGCATTGTTCTTGCACACGTTACTTGTTGGAGTAAATTTACATTCCTACACTCAAGGTGAGATCATAGCCCCACTTCTCAAATACTTTTATACTTTTAAAATCGTGGGATGAGAAAACATATACATTACATACTTATATATATTTTTCACATGTATATATATACTTTTCATACTTTGATACTTTGAATACTATACAAAAGCAAAGATACATACGAGTTAGAACGAAAATCCTCAAGTCTAATTATCATTAGTTACACTCGTAGAGTGTAAGCGAGAAATTATGTTGTGTGGCCATGCGGGTTTGACGAACCCTCATTCAGATGAATGAAACGTACTTTCGATGTATAGTGTAGGTTCTAACACTATTATGCAGAGGTAAGATTCAGTTAAGTTTGATAATTGGGTGCTCGTGATACAAACACATCTTTTGAGATGTATACGCTTGATAAACGATTTATACTAAACCTTGTGATACAAATATACTTTATGCTTACAACTATGATTTCACCAACGTTTTCGTTGACAGATTCTTTTATGTTTTCTTAGGTCCTTGAATGCTTAATGATACATGCTTCCGCTCATTCTTTTTGATACTTGCATTGGATGTCGAGTATACATGCATACGTGGAGCGTGTTTTGGCTACTTTTAAATTGTGTTGCATATGTTTCATTTGTACTTTAAACTTTGTAACGTAACTAGTTGTCGAACTACTTTATAAACCTTGGAACATCTTTACTTTTGAAATGAATGCGACATACTTTTGGTCAAACGTTGTTTTAAAGACTTATGACCACGTAACGGGACCTAAGTAGACGGCGCCGTCAATGACGATTTTGTCGGGTTGCTACAGTTAAGTCGAAAGAGTCATCACTCGGCGTTACGATTGGGATTGTTACGTATGATTCAAATAGAGGCTTACGTTCACAACAAGCATGCGGAGCGAATTGTGGGACAATCGGAGTTCATTACTATGGGCTCGCGTGGTTTGTTGTCTTTTTAAGGAAGAGTGTGGGTGCCTAAGATGGGTGATTACCGACAAGTGCTACTCGATGAAGCATATAAGTCAAAGTATTCCGTTCATCCGGGCGCGACGAAAATGTATCTTGATTTAAGGAAAGATTATTGGTGGCCGGGCATGAAACGTGATGTTGTTAAGTATGTTGAGCAATGCGTCACGTGTTTGCAAGTTAAGGCCGAGCACCAAAAGCCGTATGGTAAGTTACAACCGTTAGAAATCCCAAAATGGAAATGGGAGTACATTACCATGGATTTCATCACAAAGTTACCTAAAACGGCGAGAACCCAATTTGATTCGATTTGGGTTATAGTTGATCGACTGACGAAGAGTGCTTTGTTTCTTCCCATTAAGGAGGCGATATCGTCGGAGACCTTGGCTAAGTTGTTTATCAAGGAAGTAATCTCTCGACATGGAGTTCCTATATCTATTATTTCGGATCGAGATACTCGTTTTACATCTCGGTTTTGGGAAAAGTTTCATGAAGATATGGGTACACAATTGAAATTGAGCACGGCGTATCATCCTCAAACGGACGGTCAAACCGAACATACAAATCAAACTTTGGAAGATATGTTACGAGCTTGCATTATTGATTTCGGTGGTAGTTGGGATGAGCATTTGCCTTTGGTGGAATTCTCGTACAATAATAGTTATCATACTAGTATTGGGATGCCACCTTATGAGATGCTTTATGGGCGTAGGTGTCAAACCCCGATTTGTTGGGGTGAAGTGGGACAAAAGGAAATCGGGAGTACCGATTTGGTTTTAGAGACGAATAGCAAGATTGATGTGATTCGAGAGCATTTGAAAAAGGCTCGACAACAACGATAACAATGGCCGGTCACTCCTCCAACAACAACGATAACAACAACCAAGGGGCCGGTAACTCTAGCGAAGGGTGCTCCTACAAAGCTTTTATGGGGGGCAAACCTCACACTTATGATGGAACCGGGGGACCGGTTACTCTCACTCGATGGTTCGAACAAACGGAGGCCGTCTTTAGCATAAGCGGTTGTCGGGACCAAGACAAGGTCAAATACTCCACTCACACTTTCGCCGGTGTCGCCCTCACGTGGTGGAACACCTATGTTCAATCGGTGGGTACCAATGAAGCTCATGCCCTCTCTTGGGCCGATTTAAGGGAGAAGATGATTGTTGAATACTTCCCTCGTGAAGAAACCCGAAAGCTTGAACAAGAGCTAAGAACTTTGAAGGCGATTGGAAGCGATCTCAAGGCCTATAACCAACGCTTCGCCGAGCTATCCTTGATGTGTCCTAATCTCGTGAACCCCGAATCTCAAAGGGGTGAACTCTATATGGATGGTCTTCCAAAGAGCATCAGACAAGGTGTGATGTCCTCCAAACCTGCTAATCATCAAGCCGCTTTGAACATGGCCTGCCAATTGATAGAAACGGTGGATGAAGTAGTAGTGCCGGCTCCTAAGGCCGAGGACAAAACGGGCGGCAACAAAAGAAAGTGGGAACCCTCTCAATCAAGCAACTACAATAACAACCCCGCCAAGAGGCCTTTCACTCCCGACGGTAAGAAAGGTTATGCCGGAACTTTAACATTTTGCAACAAGTGCCACAAACATCATTTGGGTGAATGTGGAAGGTCGTATTGCATCAAGTGTCAAAAGAGTGGCCATTTGGCCCACGAATGTAGAAACACCGCTCCCGTTGCTCAAAAGGGGCCCAATGCACCAAAGACGGGCACTTGTTATGAATGTGGCCAAACGGGCCATTATAGAAACGCTTGCCCGAAGAAGAAAGATAACCCCAATACGCGCAGCCGAGCTTTCAACATCAACACCGAGGAAGCCCGGGATGACAATGAATTAGTCACGGGTACGTTTCTTCTCAACAACACTTATGTTACTTGTTTATTCGATTCAGGTGCCGATAAATGCTTTTTATCCAAGACTTTGATTCATTCTTTTAGCACTTCACCACTCCCACTAGATACCACTTATACCATTGAAGTGCCCAACGGGAAACTATTGAGTGCCGACACATATTACCGGGGGTGTACGTTAAACATTTTGGGTAATGAGTTTGAAATTGACTTGATACCCATGGAACTAGGAAGCATCGATGTAATAATTGGTATGAATTGGCTAGCCAAAACGAAATCTCACATCCTTTGTGATCTTAACGCAATCCGAATTCCTATCGAGAATGGTGAACCTTTGATCGTCTATGGCGATAAGAGTTTCACCGGACTCAACCTCGTTTCGTGCATTAAAGTTAGAAAACTACTCCGTAAGGGTTGTTTTGCGATCCTTGCTCACGTTAAGAAAGTCGAGTCCGATGAGAAGCACATCGATGATGTGCCAATTGTTAGTGACTATTCCGATGTATTTCCTGACGAATTGCCGGGTCTTCCACCTCATCGACCGGTTGAATTCCAATTAGATCTTATTCCGGGAGCCGTACCCGTAGCACGTGCACCATATAGACTCGCTCCATCCGAAATGCAAGAATTGCAAAGTCAAATCCAAGAACTACTTGATCGTGGTTTTATCCAACCTAGTCATTCACCTTGGGGCTCTCCGATTTTGTTTGTTAAAAAGAAAGACGGATCCCTACGAATGTGCATCGATTATCGTGAACTAAACAAATTAACGGTTAAGAACCGATATCCTCTTCCTCGCATCGATGACCTCTTTGATCAACTACAAAGGTCTTGTGTATATTCGAAAATCGATCTCCGCTCGGGTTATCATCAATTAAGGGTTAAGGGGGAAGATATCTCCAAAACCGCTTTCCGGACTCGTTATGGTAGTTATGAATTTCTTGTAATGCCATTTGGTCTCACTAACGCACCGGCGGTGTTCATGGATCTTATGAACCGCGTGTGCAAATCGTATCTCGATAAGTTCGTTATTGTATTCATCGATGACATCTTGGTCTATTCTAAAAGCGAAGAAGAACACGAACAACATCTTCGACTTGTGCTTGAACTCTTGAGACAAGAATGACTCTATGCCAAATTCTCCAAGTGTGAATTTTGGTTGAAGGAAGTTCAATTTCTTGGTCATGTTGTAAGTGATCAAGGTATTAAAGTCGATCCATCAAAAATCGAAGCCATTAGTAAATGGGAGACTCCTACTACTCCTACTCACATTCGTCAATTTTTGGGTCTCGCCGGATACTACCGTAGATTCATCAAGAATTTCTCTTTGGTTGCTCGTCCTCTAACCGTGTTAACTCACAAGGGAAAGAAATTCATTTGGGCAACCGAACAAGAGTCCGCATTTCAAATCTTGAAAACAAAGCTAACCACTGCTCCTATCTTGTCACTTCCCGAAGGCAATGACGATTTTGTTGTATATTGCGATGCCTCGAAACATGGTTTTGGATGTGTGTTGATGCAACAAACAAAAGTCATTGCTTATGCTTCTCTACAACTCAAAATTCATGAACGAAACTACACGACACATGATATCGAACTCGGAGCCATTTATCTTTATAGAACCAAGAGTACTATCTTTACCGATCACAAAAGTCTCCAACACATCTTCGATCAAAAGCAACTAAACATGAGACAACGAAGGTGGATTGAAACCTTAAACGATTATGATTGCGAGCTTCGTTACCATCCCGGAAAGGCAAATGTAGTAGCCGATGCCTTGAGTCGAAAAGAAAGAGCGGTGCCTCTTCGTGTCCGAGCCTTAAACATCACCATCCACACCAACCTTAATAGCCAAATTCGGGTAGCCCAAGACGAGGCTCTCAAGGATGAAAACATCTCTCTCGAACACTTAAACGTCCTCACCTCTCGATTCGAAGTTAAAGAAACCGGACTCCGATATTTCGCCGGAAGAATTTGGGTACCTAGTTATGGGGACTTGCGAAGCCTTATTTTAGACGAAGCCCATAAGTCAAGATATTCGATTCACCTCGGTGCCAATAAGATGTATCATGACCTCAAAGAACAATATTGGTGGCCGAACATTAAAAGGGACGTGGCTACTTATGTTGGAAAGTGCCTAACTTGCTCCAAAGTCAAAGCCGAACATCAAAGACCATCCGAACTACTTCAACAACCCGAAATCCTGCAATGGAAGTGGGAAAGGATAACGATGGATTTTATCACCAAACTACCAAAGACGGTTGGCGGTTATGATACTATTTGGGTTATTGTTGACCGTCTCACCAAATCCGCACATTTCCTAGCCATGAAGGAAACCGACAACATGGAGAAACTCGCACAACTTTACATTAAAGAAATCGTAGCCCGACACGGTGTACCCTTATCAATTATCTCCGACCGAGATGGCCGATTTGTTTCTAGATTTTGGCGTACTTTACAAGAAGCGTTGGGAACGCGTTTAGACATGAGCACCGCATACCATCCGCAAACCGACGGACAAAGCGAACGCACAATTCAAACTTTGGAAGACATGCTACGAGCTTGTGTTGTCGACTTTGAAAAAGCTTGGGATAAGCACTTGCCTCTCGTCGAATTCTCCTACAACAATAGCTATCACGCGAGTATTAACGCCGCACTGTTCGAAGCTTTATATGGCCGAAAATGTCGTTCACCTCTTTGTTGGGCTGAAGTAGGCGACACACAAATCACCGGACCCGAACTCATTCATGAAACAACCGAGAAGATCGTTCAAATCCGAGATAGGCTTAGGACGGCCCAAGTCTTCAAAAGAGCTATACCGACAAACGACGCAACGACCTTAAATTTCAAGTCGGTTATCACGTAATGTTAAAAGTCGCACCTTGGAAAGGTGTAATTCATTTCGGGAAACGCGAAAAGCTAAATCCGCGGTATATTGGTCCTTTCGAAATCTTGGAGCGTGTTGGAACCGTTGCTTATCGTTTAGATCTTCCGCCTCAATTGCGCTCCGTTCATCCTACTTTCCATGTATCCAACTTGAAAAAGTGTCTTGCCGAACCCGATATCGTCATTCCTCTCGAGGAGCTTACCATTGATGATAAACTTCATTTTGTGGAGGAACCGGTTGAAATTGTGGACACCTCCATCAAAACGTTAAAACAAAGCCGAATTCCAATTGTCAAGGTCCGTTGGAACGCCAAAAGGGGACCCGAGTTTACTTGAGAAAGACAAGATCAAATGCAAAGGAAGTATCCTCATCTATTAGCGATTTCGGAAAAGCAAAATCCCGAGGAAGAAACAACGACTACTACGCCTACTTAAATTTTGGGACGAAATTTCTTTTAAGGAGTAGGTAATGTAACATCCCGCCTTTTTCTGTTTACTTTTCGTTTATTCATTTTAAAGTTCGTTATATATTTATAACATCTCCCGTTGATACGCGTTTTAAATTATCTCGTTTAGGTAATTCACGCACCCGAATGAAAGTTGAGGGACCAAACTCGCCAAAGGATCAAACCTTTGACTAGGCCAAAGGGTCAAACCCCTCTTACCCATTCATTCATCTCTCTATCATTTTACTACTTCCTCCATTTTCTCTCAACACCCCATTTCAAAGAATCATCATCCAAATCCGAGCTAGCGGGTGTTTTGCAAAACAAATTACATTTTTGGAATCCATGCAACTTCCTCTTCGATTCCATACCGATTTCATTACATTTGGGTAACTTTCTAAAATCACTAGATTTTGTGTTCTTGATGTTTTTAACTTATAAAGTTGTTAGTTAGTGTCTATGGCTCAAGTATAACATGAATACATGTTTTGTTTGCTCGATTTGTTGTTTTGAGTAACTAGTTTGAACATTTGAAATGGGTGTGCTTAATCCTTGCTTTTGGTTGATTAAATGTTGTTTAAATGTTAAAGTTCATGTATTAAATGTGTTACTAGCATCATTAGCTTCATTTTGATGTGTAGGTTGATTTAGAAAAGCTTCATTTACAAAATGGTTGAATTCTTGATTTTGATTAGGGTTTGATGAACTCTAAAACGAACTTTTGATGATTTGAATGCCATGAAATGTTATTAGTTAGTAATTAGTTGTATTGTATGTTTCATTACCTTCAAAACGGCGTATCGTATGTGTAGATTGGATTCCCGAGTCAAGAAATGCGTTTTATGAACTTGAAACTTCGATTTTGAATAGTTAACGATCATTTATTGAGGTTTTCATTGTTGTTAATAATGGCATTGATTCATGAAATGTATTTAATTGTATTCCACTTTAAATTACCTTTCCAACGATATAAGATACGTGTTTTGAATGTTAACGAGTCAAAAGTTATGATCGTTTGAAGTTGAAATCGTCTAAGTGTTAAACTGCCCCAGAATTGCTGCACCAGACACAGATGCGGCACATCTGCCTTGGATGCGGCGCATCTGAGGCAGACTGCCCAAAAATGTCAATTTTTGCATAATTTTAAGTATGCTACGCACCCCCGATCAACATGAAACTTGGCCAACATGCTCATACATGATTTCTAAGCTCAGGAAAATAGTTCGGGACCCGATCCGACCCTGTTGACTTTTTCGTTGACTTTGACCAAGTTTGACTTTTAGTCAAACATAACAAAACACTTATGCAATCGTTCTAATCTTATTTTATACTTGATTCTTGCATGAAACTTGACAACGTGATTCACATGCTACATAATCGAGTCGTAACGAGCCATAGGACTAATTGAACATCTTTAACCAATCGTGACTATCGTTATTGATACAACCTAATTGTTTAGGTCGAGACTAGCATTGTTCTTACACACGTTACTTGTTGGAGTAAATTTACATTCCTACACTCAAGGTGAGATCATAGCCCCACTTCTCAAATACTTTTTTACTTTTAAAATCGTGGCATGAGAAAACATATACATTACATACTTATATATATTTTTCACATGTATATATATACTTTTCATACTTTGATACTTTGAATACTATACAAAAGCAAAGATACATACGAGTTAGAACAAAAATCCTCAAGTCCAATTATCATTAGTTACACTCGTAGAGTGTAAGCGAGAAATTATGTTGTGTGGCCATGCGGGTTTGACGAACCCTCATTCAGATGAATGAAACGTACTTTCGATGTATAGTGTAGGTTCTAACACTATTATGCAGAGGTAAGATTCAGTTAAGTTTGATAATTGGGTGCTCGTGATACAAACACATCTTTTGAGATGTATACGCTTGATAAACGATTTATACTAAACCTTGTGATACAAATATACTTTATGCTTACAACTATGATTTCACCAACGTTTTCGTTGACAGATTCTTTTATGTTTTCTTAGGTCCTTGAATGCTTAATGATACATGCTTCCGCTCATTCTTTTTGATACTTGCATTGGATGTCGAGTATACATGCATACGTGGAGCGTCTTTTGGCTACTTTTAAATTGTGTTGCATATGTTTTATTTGTACTTTAAACTTTGTAACGTAACTAGTTGTCGAACTACTTTGTAAACCTTGGAACATCTTTACTTTTGAAATAAATGCGACATACTTTTGGTCAAACGCTGTTTTAAAGACTTATGACCACGTAACGGGACCTAAGTAGACGGCGCCGTCAATTACGATTTTGTCGGGTCGCTACAGTTAAGTCGAAAGAGTCATCACCCGGCGTTACGATTAGGATTGTTACGTATGATTATTACTAACGATTTTCTTGAAAAACTCGGTGTGATTCAAATAGAGGCTTACGTTCACAACAAGCATGCGGAGCGAATTGTGGGACAATCGGAGTTCATTACTATGGGCTCGCGTGGTTTGTTGTCTTTTCAAGGAAGAGTGTGGGTGCCTAAGATGGGTGATTACCGACAAGTGCTACTCGATGAAGCACATAAGTCAAAGTATTCCGTTCATCCGGGCGCGACGAAAATGTATCTTGATTTAAGGAAAGATTATTGGTGGCCGGGCATGAAACGTGATGTTGTGAAGTATGTTGAGCAATGCGTCACGTGTTTGCAAGTTAAGGCCGAGCACCAAAATCCGTATGGTAAGTTACAACCGTTAGAAATCCTAAAATGGAAATGGGAGCACATTACCATGGATTTCATCACAAAGTTACCTAAAATGGCGAGAACCCAATTTGATTCGATTTGGGTTATAGTTGATCGACTGACGAAGAGTGCTTTGTTTCTTCCCATTAAGGAAGCGATATCGTCGGAGACCTTTTCTAAGTTGTTTATCAAGGAAGTAATCTCTCGACATGGAGTTCCTATATCTATTATTTCGGATCGAGATACTCGTTTTACATCTCGGTTTTGGGAAAAGTTTCATGAAGATACGGGTACGCAATTGAAATTGAGCACGGCGTATCATCCTCAAATGGAAGGTCAAACCGAACGTACAAATCAAACTTTGGAAGATATGTTACGAGCGTGCATTATTGATTTCGGTGGTAGTTGGGATGAGCATTTGCCTTTGGTGGAATTCTCGTACAATAATAGTTATCATACTAGTATTGGGTTGCCACCTTATGAGATGCTTTATGGGCGTAGGTGTCGAACCCCGATTTGTTGGGGTGAAGTGGGACAAAAGGAAATCGGGAGTACCGATTTGGTTTTAGAGACGAATAGCAAGATTAATTTGATTCGAGAGCATTTGAAAAAGGCTCAACAACAACGATAACAATGGCCGGTCACTCCTCCAACAACAACGATAACAACAACCAAGGGGCCGGTAACTCTAGCGAAGGGTGCTCCTACAAAGCTTTTATGGGGTGCAAACCTCACACTTATGATAGAACCGGGGGACCAGTTACTCTCACTCGATGGTTCGAACAAACGGAGGCCGTCTTTAGCATAAGCGGTTGTCGGGACCAAGACAAGGTCAAATACTCCACTCACACTTTCGCCGGTGTCGCCCTCACGTGGTGGAATACCTATGTTCAATCGGTGGGTACCGATGAAGCTCATGCCCTCTCTTGGGCCGATTTAAGGGAGAAGATGATTGTTGAATACTTCCCTCGTGAAGAAACCCGAAAGCTCGAACAAGAGCTAAGAGCTTTGAAGGCGGTCGGAAAAGATCTCAAGGCCTATAACCAACGCTTCGCCGAGCTATCCTTGATGTGTCCTAATCTCGTGAATCCTGAATCTCAAAGGGGTGAACTCTATATGGATGGTCTTCCAAAGAGCATCAAACAAGGTGTGATGTCCTCCAAACCCGCTAATCATCAAGCCGCTTTGAACATGGCCCACCAATTGATAGAAACGGTGGATGAAGTAGTAGTGCCGGCTCCTAAGGCAGAGGACAAAACTGGCGGCAATAAAAGAAAATGGGAACCCTCTCAATCAAGCAACTACAATAACAACCCCGCCAAGAAGCCTTTCACTCCCGACGGTAAGAAAGGTTATGCCGGAACTTTACCATTTTGCAACAAGTGCCACAAACATTATTTGGGTGAATGTGGAAGGCCGTATTGCATCAAGTGTCAAAAGAGTGGCCATTTGGCCCACGAATGTAGAAACACCACTCCCGTTGCTCAAAAGGGGCCCAATGCACCAAAGACGGGCACTTGTTATGAATGTGACCAAACGGGCCATTATAGAAACGCATGCCCGAAGAAGAAAGATAACCCCAATACGCGCAGCCGAGCTTTCAACATCAACACCGAGGAAGCCCGGGATGACAATGAATTAGTCACGGGTACGTTTCTTCTCAACAACACTTATGTTACTTGTTTATTCGATTCGGGTGCCAATAAATGCTTTGTATCCAAGACTTTAATTCATTCTTTTAGCACTCTACCACTCCCACTAGATACCACTTATACCATTGAAGTGGCCAACGGGAAACTATTGAGTGCCGACACATATTACCGGGGGTGTACGTTAAACATTTTGGGTAATGAGTTTGAAATTGACTTGATACCCATGGAACTAGGAAGCTTCGATGTAATAATCGGTATGAATTGGCTAGCCAAAATGAAATCTCACATCCTTTGTGATCTTAACGCAATCCGAATTCCTATCGAGAATGGTGAACCTTTGATCGTCTATGGCGATAAGAGTTGCACCGGACTCAACCTCGTTTCGTGCATTAAAGTTAGAAAACTACTCCGTAAGGGTTGTTTTGCGATCCTTGCTCACGTTAAGAAAGTCGAGTCCGATGAGAAGCACATCGATGATGTGCCAATTGTTAGTGACTATTCCGATGTATTTCCCGACGAATTGCCGGGTCTTCCACCTCATCGACCGGTTGAATTCCAAATCGATCTTATTCCGGGAGCCGCACCCGTAGCACGTGCACCATATAGACTCGCTCCATCCAAAATGAAAGAATTGCAAAGTCAAATCCAAGAACTATTTGATCGTGGTTTTATCCAACCTAGTCATTCACCTTGAGGCGCTCCGATTTTGTTTGTTAAAAAGAAAGACGGATCCCTACGAATGTGCATCGATTATCGTGAACTAAACAAATTGACGGTTAAGAACCGATATCCTCTTCCTCGCATCGATGACCTCTTTGATCAACTACAAAGGTCTTGTGTATATTCGAAAATCGATCTCCGCTCGGGTTATCATCAATTAAGGGTTAAGGTGGAAGATATCTCCAAAATCGCTTTCCGGACTCGTTATGGTAGTTATGAATTTCTTGTAATGCCATTTGGTCTCACTAACACACCGGTGGTGTTCATGGATCTTATGAACCGCATGTGCAAACCGTATCTCGATAAGTTCGTTATTGTATTCATCGATGACATCTTGGTCTATTCTAAAAGCGAAGAAGAACACGAACAACATCTCCGACTTGTGCTTGAACTCTTGAGACAAGAACGACTCTATGCCAAATTCTCCAAGTGTGAATTTTGGTTGAAGGAAGTTCAATTTCTTGGTCATGTTGTAAGTGATCAAGGTATTAAAGTCGATCCATCAAAAATCGAAGCCATTTGTAAATGGGAGACTCCTACTACTCCTACTCACATTCGTCAATTTTTGGGTCTCGCCGGATACTACCGTAGATTCATCAAGGATTTCTCTTTGGTTGCTCGTCCTCTAACCGTGTTAACTCACAAGGGAAAGAAATTCATTTGGGCGACCGAACAAGAATCCGCATTTCAAATCTTGAAAACAAAGCTAACCACTGCTCCTATCTTGTCACTTCCCGAAGGCAATGACGATTTTGTTGTATATTGCGATGCCTCGAAACATGGTTTTGGATGTGTGTTGATGCAACGAACGAAAGTCATTGCTTATGCTTCTCGACAACTCAAAATTCATGAATGAAACTACACGACACATGATATCGAACTCGGAGCCGTTGTCTTTGCACTAAAAATGTGGAGACACTATCTTTATGGAACCAAGAGTACTATCTTTACCGATCACAAAAGTCTCCAACACATCTTCGATCAAAAGCAACTAAACATGAGACAACGAAGGTGGATTGAAACCTTAAACGATTATGATTGCGAGCTTCGTTACCATCACGGAAAGGCAAATGTAGTAGCCGATGCCTTGAGTCGAAAAGAAAGAGCGGTGCCTCTTCGTGTCCGAACCTTAAACATCACCATCCACACCAACCTTAATAGCCAAATTCGGGTAGCCCAAGACGAGGCTCTCAAGGATGAAAACATCTCTCTCAAACACTTGAACGACCTCACCTCTCGATTCGAAGTTAAAGAAACCGGACTCCGATATTTCGCCGGAAGAATTTGGGTACCTAGTTATGGGGACTTGCGAAGCCTTATTTTAGACGAAGCCCATAAGTCAAGATATTCGATTCACCCCGGTGCCAATAAGATGTATCACGACCTCAAAGAACAATATTGGTGGCCGAACATTAAAAGGGACGTGGCTACTTATGTTGGAAAATGCCTAACTTGCTCCAAAGTCAAAGCCGAACATCAAAGACCATCCGAACTACTTCAACAACCCGAAATCCCGCAATGGAAGTGGGAAAGGATAACGATGGATTTTATCACCAAACTACCAAAGACGGTTGGCGGTTATGATACTATTTGGGTTATTGTTGACCGTCTCACCAAATCCGCATATTTCCTAGCCATGAAGGAAACCGACAACATGGAGAAACTCGCACAACTTTACATTACAAAAATCGTAGCCCGACACGGTGTACCCTTATCGATTATCTCCGACCGAGATGACCGATTTGTTTCTAGATTTTGGCGTACTTTACAAGAAGCGTTGGGAACGTGTTTAGACATGAGCACCGCATACCATCCGCAAACCGACAGACAAAGCGAACTAAGATGGGTGATTACCGACAAGTGCTACTCGATGAAGCACATAAGTCAAAGTATTCCGTTCATCCGGGTGCGACGAAAATGTATCTTGATTTAAGGAAATATTATTGATGGCCGGGCATGAAATGTGATGTTGTGAAGTATGTTGAGCAATGCGTCACGTGTTTGCAAGTTAAGGCCGAGCACCAAAAGCCGTATGGTAAGTTACAACCGTTAGAAATCCCAAAATGGAAATGGGAGCACATTACCATGGACTTCATCACAAAGTTACCTAAAACGGCAAGAACCCAATTTGATTCGATTTGGGTTATAGTTGATCGACTGACGAAGAGTGCTTTGTTTCTTCCCATTAAGGAAGCGATATCGTCGAAGACCTTGGCTAAGTTGTTTTTCAAGGAAGTAATCTCTCGACATGGAGTTCCTATATCTATTATTTCGGATCGAGATACTCGTTTTACATCTCGGTTTTAGGAAAAGTTTCATGAAGATATGGGTACGCAATTGAAATTGAGCACGGCGTATCATCCTCAAACGAACGGTCAAACCGAACGTACAAATCAAACTTTGGAAGATATGTTACGAGCGTGCATTATTGATTTCGGTGGTAGTTGGGATGAGCATTTGCCTTTGGTGGAATTCTCGTACAATAATAGTTATCATACTAGTATTGGGATGCCACCTTATGAGATGCTTTATGGGCGTAGGTGTCGAACCCCGATTTGTTGGGGTGAAGTGGGACAAAAGGAAATCGAGAGTACCGATTTAGTTTTAGAGACGAATAGCAAGATTGATGTGATTCGAGAGCATATGAAAAAGGCTCAAGATAGGCAAAAGTCGTATGCCGACAAACGTAGATGAACGATCGAATTTCAAGAAGGTGACATGCTGATGCTTAAGGTTTCGCCATGGAAAGGTATTATTCGATTCCGGAAATGAGGAAAGTTAGCTCCTCGGTTTATTGGGCCGTTTAAGGTTTTAGCTCGTGTTGGTGAAGTCGCGTATCGTTTGGAATTACGTGAAGAGCTTGCGGGGATCCATAATACATTTCATGTTTCTCATCTCCGTAAGTGTCTTGCGGATGATTCATCTTGGGTGCCATTAGACGAGATTGAGCTAAATAATAAGTTAGAGTATATCGAGGAACCGATTGCCATACTCGATGAGAAGGTCAAAAGGTTGAGACATAAAGAGGTTAGGACTTTTAAAGTTTAATGGCATCGTAGTAAGGGTTCCGAGTTTATTTGGGAGCCCGAAGAGTTTGTGTTGGTTTATCTTCCCTCTTGTCATGCGGCTTGGATCGCGAGGACGCGCTCCGATTCAAGTGGGGGAGAGATGTAACATCCCGTTTTTCCCGTACATATTTAAAGGTACAAACTAAATTATTAGCACGATTATACATGTTCGTTTATGTGATTAAATGGGCCAAAGTGTTAGTTTATGAGTAAATGTATAATTATATATATATATATATATATATATATATATATATATATATATATATATATATATATATATATATATATATATATATATATATATATATATATATATATATATATACGTGAATGCGTGCGTATGAGTATATATATAATGTGTCACGATGGAGTTGAGTCGTGCGAGACTTAAGGTTGAAGCTTAGGCGTGCATATGAAGTGTGAATGAGGTGTGCTAGTTGTTTGAACCGTCGTTTTGTGTTAAATGGTCGAAGTGACCAGGCTCAAGCAAACGCCGCGCCGCGACGGGCGGGACTGCGCCGCGACAAACAAAGCAAACCTGGATCAGAGATTGGGTTAAGAAGGGCCTATTTTCCCTTTATGTGTCGCGCCGCGACAGTTCTGCTGAACTGGTCTCGGACTTAGCTCAATTTAAGGGATTTTAAGGGGCAAAATGGTAAATTGACATGTGGATCTGATGGGAGCATTAACTCTCCACCACATATCCATTTAATTCATTTCTTTTTCTCTTTTCTCTCCATTTTCTCTCCCAAAACTTAAAACCCATTTGGATTAAAAGTGAGATTTGAGAGTGAAGGATTGAGGGTTGATCTTTGGAGCAAGAATTAAAGTTGTTCCTTGTGTCTCTAGCTACGTGTTGATAGTCTCGGTAAGTTCTAACTCTAAGTTTTGAGTTTTAATTGGTTAATGGCTACTAGAGATTTGTAAGACCCATTTGGTGGTAAAATGGGTGAGTTTGGGTTATGTTGTTGTAATGAAATCCTAAAAGCCACAATCTAAGGTTTTGGCCTTGTGATTTGAGGTTATAAGTGTCAATTGGTGTTGTTAGTCACTAATGCACTTTAAGATTTATGAAAGAAGTGTTAATGGGTAGGTTTGACTTGATTGTGAGTTTAAGTAAAATAAAATGGGTCAAAATGTACTAGTTGACCTAATTAGATGAAATGGGTATGGATTACCCTAAGTTTTGTGTTAATTGAAGTTAATAGACTTTAATTCACTAGTCTTAATGATTAAAGTCGAGTCTTGGCCATTTATGGGCGGTTGTGAGTAGTTGAGTCATTTAATGCAAATTGAGTCATTAAATGCTCAAGTGGGAGTATTGTAGTTAATCCCACTAGTTGTGAAATTGAATGTGCACTTAATGATTTAGGTAGATTGCGTTAAAGCTCGGAAGTGCTAAATCATCATCCTTGTGGCAAGGTGAGTGGAATAATTATGCGTTCATGTATATGGCGTGTTTATTTGTGAATGTTATGGTATGAACCACGTGCCGGTAGTGCCATAACATGTGTGGGATGGAGTGTGAACCACGAGCCGGTAGCACTAAAAACTAAGATGTGAACCACGAGCCTGTAGCATCGAGTGTGAACCACGAGCCGGTAGCACTATAAACTAAGATGTGAACCACGATCCGGTAGCATCGAGTGTGAACCACGAGCCGGTAGCACTATAAACGAGTATGACTCAAAAGCGTATGGTGTGAACCACGAGCCGGTAGCACCATAGCGTTATTAGTTAACCATATTGAGATTGTTGTTTTTGTTTAGCATATTATACATATACTGAGTTGAGTATATGCTAATGAAGTGGTGTGATAATGTACGACTTGTTAGTGTTACAGGTATGTTGACATGCTATTTGAGTTACAAGTTCGTATGAGGTATTTGGTATTGTGATTGCAAATGGACAGGTTATATATATGTATGTATAATTGTTGCACTCACTAAGCATTGCTTACCCTCTCATTGTTTATCATTTTATAGGTTCCGGCTTGGACAAGGGTAAGGGCATACGGTTGGATTAGTTGTCTCCCGTTTATGTTGACAGGGGGTGCTTTTGGCATAGCTTTTGAAGTTTGGCCTAACGTGTGATGACCCGGAAATTTCTGACCAAATTTAAACTTAATCTTTAACGTTTCCGACACGGTAAGCAAAGTCTATGAAGTTGAATCTCAAAATTCTTGAACTATTTAATTACCCTTCGATTGTTCTCAACGATTCACGAACAATTATATGTAAATATATATATATATATATATATATATATATATATATATATATATATATATATATATATATATATATATATATATATATGTATATATATATATATATATATATATGTATATATATATATATATATATATATATATATATATATATATATATATATAGTATAACTTGAAAACGTAACAATGTGTTAAGTAAATGATACTGTGCATTAAACTTATTGGTTTGATTATCTGATTGATATATTCAACTACGGAATTAAAAGATTATACCAGACGATTGAATTAAAAGATATTTAATGAGTCCCTTAAGGATTATGATATTATTACGGGTCTCTGTTGTGAGGTCCACGTATATTTGGGAAATCATTCATTCTTAACGGTATTCGGAATAAATGGTAAAGTGTTTGTTTAAATAACGTAATTTGGACACATACAATAATAAGGAATATTAAATGTTGGAATTAGATATATGAATAACTTGCGATATGTATTTTAAAACGTGTTTATTAATATTAAAAATATATATTTAACAATACGATAAAATATAATATTAACTTGGTCATAAAAACGAATTGTTATTATATATATATTAACAAATAGCGAGACGATGATTTATAGAAGTAAATGACCAAAATACTCGAAAGTTTAAGATATACTTTGAGTGGTATAGTTTAGGGATAATTTAAGGCTATATTTTGACAAAGGTACGTGACACGAAACGTAAAATGCAAGTTTTCTCAGCGTACGAAAGGACATTTGAAAAACCAGAACTGGGACATAAGTTTAGTGATGACGTGCGACTTATCAGAACAAAAATTACAAGTCAACTATGCATGTGAATTTAATATAATATATAATTAATTATATAAATTAAATATATTATATATATAATATAAAATTATGTCGACAAACAAGAAGTTAAAAATTTGTGAGTTGTCCCAGGGTGCCATGCGATCGCATGGCCTTGAAGCACAAATCCCATGCTATCGCATGGGGTACTTTTTCAGAAAAGGTTCTATAAATTGCTCAGTTTTCACACTTCTTTCTCTAATATTACTCCGTATTTATTTTATTTATTATTATTATTATTATTATTATTATTATTATTATTATTATTATTAAGATTAATATTATTATTAATCTTATTATTATTAATATTATTAATTAGTATTATACATAAAATACTACGACGAGGTTATGAGCGTGTCACTTTCAAAATGGTTTTCAAGCGGGATAGAGCTAAGGAAATTATGGGTTATTACCAAGGAGGTTATGGGTAATGTTCGGGGGTATATTTGTAAATCAAACCTAGTGTTTATCATCTCCGTTACGTGTACGTACTTTCCTACAATATTGACTTTCAATACTGATACGTAAGCACTCATATCTTATCTTTTATATATTAATTATGTATCCATGTCTAGTGCTCGAGTATATATATTGATGCATGCTTGTATACTAAATTTCGTCGTTAAACAGTTTATAATGAATCACTAATTAAATACATATATTACTTATAAAAGGTATATGATATACATGTTTTTGGAAGGCTGGCGAAAAATCAATAACTTTTCATTTAGATATCGAATAGTTTCGATGAACGGATTAAAAGATATGATCAACTGAATTATGATTGACGTTAATTGAAATTGCTTTTGAATCTGCAATTAAGATTTAAACAACTTGTTTACGAGACTGATAAAGTGAACTTTTAAATATTACCAACCGAGTAAATGAATTCTTATATAAGGCACGTCTCGTTTTGTTGAACTATTGTCAAAATTGACTTTTTGAAACAACATTGGATAACTTTTGTATGTCGATATTGAGCATTAGGATTGTGATACACTATGACCTGACCTAGCTTGATAGACATTTATTAACCAACATATGTTCTCTAGGTTGAGATCTACGATTATTTGATATTTTGAGTTTCGGTCACATTACGATGAACAACTTTATGTGCTGCTAAGGTGAGTTTCATTGCTCCCTTTTTAATTGCTTTTGCAATATATATTTTTGGGCTGAGAATACATGCAATTTATTTTAAACACAATGGATACAAGTACATAATTAATTCTACACTGAGTTTGAACCGAAAATCCCTTAGCTTTGGTAACTAGTAGCTGCCAGTACATAGGATATGGACTGGTGGGCGCGAATAACAGTATATGGATCCATAGGGCTTGACATCCCTGTCCGAGCTAGAGCGCTAGCCTTTTAACGGACGTGTGTTATTTGAGTTTAGGACACGTTGGTTTGCGTGTATTAAAACGAATGGGGTATTTATCATTATAACGTTAAAGCTTAGTTACCAGGGTGCTCTGTTACATAGAATCTATTGACAAACTTTTGATAAACGCTTCTGGATGAAACAACTGAAATCTTGTGATCCACTTTTATATACAGATTATGCGAAACACTAAAACTATGAACTCACCAACTTTTGTGTTGACACTTGTTAGCATGTTTATTCTCAGGTTTCCTAGAAGTCTTCCGCTGTTTGCTTATATGTTAGACAAGCTATGTGCATGGAGTCGTACATGGCATATTTTTCAAGGAAACGTTGCATTCACCAAATCATCACCATGCATCTTATTTTGACTGCATTGTCAACGGAAGTACTATTGTAAACTATTATTTACGGTGATTGTCTATATGTAGAAATCATCAGATGTCAAAAATCTTTGATTTAAATATTCATTTATGGTGTGCCTTTTCAAAAGAATGCAATGTTTACAAAACGTATCATATAGAGGTCAAATACCTCGCAATGAAATCGATGAATGACGTGTTCGTCTATATGGATTTGGAGCGATCTTCACAGTTGGTATCAGAGCATTGGTCCTAGCAAACCAGGTCTTGCATGAGTGTGTCTAACTGATAGTTGTTAAGATGCATTAGTAAGTCTGGACTTCGACCGTGTCTGCATGTTAAAAGTTTTGCTTATCATTTCTTGTCGGAAATTACATGCTTATCATTCTTAAGTCTAGACACATTTTACTGCATTGATTGCATGAATAGTGTATAGACAAAATTCATATCTTAGCATATCTGTTACTGTAAACTTTTCCTGACATCTTCCAAAAATTTCTCCGTGATTTATAGAATTTGGTATTATATATACATATGTAAATTATGTATTGAATAGTACCAAACTAAATTCTATAATCTAATTCATATAAAAAATCATCTCCCTAATTATACAAGATGGATCCCGTATCTAGTTCAAATTCCTTAAACTCTGACAGCTATTCCGATATGGATATTCACCTGAATTTCGAAGACAGTGTAACCGGAATGGATCAACCAATTAGCCATCATCTATTCTGGATGAATTGGGGATGGGTTCGTAGCTTACTTAATTATTGGAGACAAGAAGAAGGCGATCCCTTCCATCCACCACATTGCCCTCTTGGCGAAGAACCTGAAGCACTTACCGGCGAACCTGTTCGAGACACCATTTTCTCTCTCATTTCTAGAGTATCTCGTCACGATAATATACTATCTCAAATTCTGGATCTTATTCATCAGCTCGTTCGAACCGCCAATCATCCCGGTGTAGTAGAAGAAGTCAACGAGCTTCGCGCTCGGGTAGTGGCTTTGGAGAATATGGTGCAAAGGTTACAAGCACCAGCAGCATCACCGGCATCAACAGTACTACCGACAACAACACCAACAGTACCATTATCACCACCAACAACATCCGCATCGCAAACCTCAACTTCACAATCTGTCCCACGAGCATCAACGTCATACGCACCGTAGTTACCAAGAAATACCAGCAACAATAACCGATGAAGTACTAACTCATTTCCCCTGAAGAAATTTTATGTATATTTAATATATATGAATTTTGAAATCAAAATAAATCTTTTCGTACTAAGCTATTACGTGTGAATCTTAACTGGTAGGTACTACTCGGTTAATTCATATTACTAATATGCAATGATGTACATCCTTCCTTAACAACTTAACCATTGTTAACTACAATCTCTGTTTCAACTTAATGAATTCCATTTCATAATAAACCAAATGTATTATTCAATTACATAATTGATTTTACATTTTCATTTTCGATGTACTCGAAACTTTCCAGAAAACATCATATGTGCCTTGTAAGGTTCACAAAAATTCCACAAACACCAACATCCTTCACCGAGGAATATCAATAAGAATAATTAATGAAGTATTGATTTCATTAGTGAAATACTCCGTGAAGATTATGTAATCTCTAATGTTTTAGATATTAATCATTTCTAAGTCAAACCGAAAATCAAATGAGCTTAATATGATATTAACTCATTAAATCTGTATTACATCTTAAGAAAATATACATACATATATTTTCATAAAGACGAGAATAAAAATTCTTTTGTACAAAGTATTAATTGTGAAATCTTTAACGGGTAGGTAATACCCGGGAAATATTTAAGTTCGCAATTAATATGTTACACTGTACGTTCTTCAACTTTGATTCAAAAATCATTAACTATACTCACTATCTTCACAGTGATACACAATTATTTCTTACAAATTCAATTACATATTCTGATATTGACGGATCAGAATCCAAGTCATAACTCTGAACCGGTGACGTCATTCTTAGATCTCTACATCTTTCAAAACTATACTTTGACTTCAAAACCGTGCAAGATCCTTTAGCGTTGTTTTTACCGAAAATAATCTTGCAATCTTTTTTCAAAGTATTCAGTTTTACAATACTTCCAACCAGTCAACCTCGACTTTTCAGATTAGCCTTATTATAACCTTGACATATACGCTTTTGTTACTGGGGAACCTTTCATGTTCCACCACATTAGCAGTAAATTTACCAACAACTTCATTTATCCTTGATCTTTAGAAAAATCCTTATACTCATTGAAACCCTATCATGTACTCACCCACATCTTGTAACGATAATTGCCATACCAACTACCGGGAATTAGCAATCAGTATTTCGAATTTCACAGCAATTCTACGCCAACAGTTATATATAAACATATAATGTCTATCTCCTAGACTTGCAGACTTCGAATGTGAAGTTTCTGAAAAACACCCTAAACTATGAACTAGTTCTCTGAAATTGGAACAATGCTGATGAAGCAGCAAAAAAAACTGTAAACGACCTTAACAGTCAAAAGTTTGATGATAAAGAATGGTAAGGTGGTAAAGTTGAGAAAAAGAGAAGATTTGGATCTGGAAAACGGATTGAACAGACCATGAAGGAGGCTGTGGACAAATCACAAGGACGAAATCTACCTTCAAAGGATCCAAATGATTCAGTGTCTGCTAAAATCGTTAGCAAACACCTTACTCCTCATTCTAAACCTTCACAGACAGATTTTCCGCATCATCCTCTGATATTAGAAATTCTAAGATATCATCGTATCTTTCATTATAAATATCCTCGATATTTCTGGAGATATCTTCATAACTATTCTTATCTGAAATCATTCATCTCTTCGCGCTATCTGTATTACATCATAAAAGAAACTGTTTTAGTTTCTAAATTCTGAAACCTTCAAGTTTAAAATATGAATGTTTTGAAGTAGTGTTGGGAACTGAAGCATGAATTAGTATAATATAATGACACTTAATCAATGTGATTATATTACAGTAAGTCGTGCTGAATTTCTAATGGAACGTGATAAAGGTTCACAGATCACACCCTCATCATGAACCATGTTACATAATTCTTTCATTATATTTAACCTCTAAATATATCAAGAAAATATTTTTCTTGATGATTCGGTCTTTTCCAGATATTCTGGTAATTTGAAAAGTCAGATTGTGCCATTATCGTTTCTTTCTTAGAAAATTAATTATGTTCATTCCGAAATTCATACCTACGAATTCTAGACCATTATTCGCTTGACTTAAAGTCGGGAAGAGAAAACAAAAAGCATGAAGCTTCGAAATATAATGGAAAATATAAAGCCCGAAAACAACCCTGAAATTACAAACCGTGTATATCAATGCGTATAGCAATATAAAGACACGGGAGAATGAAAAACAATATAACCACAAGGTAATAGTAGAAGAAAATAACCTCCTCTGCTGGCAGATGAAAAAGAAGAATGAATGATATGATAGCCAAGAAAATATCAAGAATCGGAACTAGATGAAGCATTTTCACAAATCTTTTGTAAGTATGAAATAAGAAAGAAGATAATAGGAGTGGTGAAAATAAATGAAACGGAAGAGGTCAATTTATAGCAAAATATCAGACATAGCAATCGAGGCAGATTACGCATTTAATCAAAGAAAATCCTAATTTCCGCAAATTTCGAAGAATCAAATCTTATTTAGATAATGAAGATGTTCTATTCCTTAAATTCTGGAAATCAATCGTTACTACGTCAACAGTTAAGGCGAATCTCTATTCCTTCAATTCACTATTTTACGATAACTTCTCTCATATGCTTCGAATAATCGGATTGTTTTATCCATATTATTCAACGATAATAAAAATTCTATTTATCAACTCATATTCGTCATGAAAACATTTTTATTGTTAGCCATGACCACCTCACTCAAATTTCGGGACGAAATTTCTTTAACGGGGAGGTACTGTGATGACCCGGAAATTTCTGACCAAATTTAAACTTAATCTTTAACGTTTCCGACACGATAAGCAAAGTCTATGAAGTTGAATCTCAAAATTCTTGAATTATTTAATTACCCTTCGATTGTTCTCAACGATTCACGAACAATTATATGTAAATATATACATATATATATATATATATATATATATATATATATATATATATATATATATATATATATATATATATATATATATATATATATATATATATATATATATATATATATATACTATAACTTGAAAACGTAACAACGTGTTAAGTAAATGATACTGTGCATTAAACTTATTGGTTTGATTATCTGATTGATATATTCAACTACGGAAATAAAAGATTATACCAAACGATTGAATTAAAAGATATTTAATGAGTCCCTTAAGGATTATGATATTATTACGGGTCTCTGTTGTGAGGTCCACGTTGATTTGGGAAATCATTCATTCTTAACGGTATTCGGAATAAATGGTAAAGTGTTTGTTTAAATAACGTAATTTGGACACATACAATAATAAGGAATATTAAATGTTGGAATTAGATATATGAATAACTTGCGATATGTATTTTAAAACGTGTTTATTAATATTGAAAATATATATTTAACAATACGATAAAATATAATATTAACTTGGTCATAAAAACGAATTGTTATTATATATATATATATATATATATATATATATATATATATATATATATATATATATATATATATATATATATATATATTAACAAATAGCGAGACGATGATTTATAGAAGTAAATGACCAAAATACTCGAAAGTTTAAGATATACTTTGAGTGGTATAGTTTAGGGATAATTTAAGGCTATATTTTGACAAAGGTACGTGACACGAAACGTAAAATGCAAGTTTTCTCAGCGTACGAAAGGACATTTGAAAAATCGGAACCGGGACATAAGTTGAGTGATGACGTACGACTTATCAGAACAAAAATTACAAGTCAACTATGCATGTGAATTTAATATAATATATAATTAATTATATAAATTAAATATATTATATATATAATATAAAATTATGTCGACAAACAAGAAGTTAAAAATTTGTGAGTTGTCTCAGGGTGCCATACGATCGCATGGCCTTGAAACACAAATCCCATGCGATCGCATGGGGTACTTTTTCAGAAAAGGTTCTATGAATTGCTCAGTTTTCACACTTCTTTCTCTAATATTACTCCGTATTTATTTTATTTATTTATTATTATTATTATTATTATTATTATTATTATTATTATTATTATTATTATTATTATTATTATTATTAAGATTAATATTATTATTAATCTTATTATTATTAATATTATTAATTAGTATTATACATAAAATACTACGACGAGGTTATGAGCGTGTCACTTTCAAAATGGTTTTCAAGCGGGATAGAGCTAAGGAAATTATGGGTTATTGCCAAGGAGGTTATGGGTAATGTTCGGGGGTATATTTGTGAATCAAACCTAGTGTTTATCATCTCCATTACGTCTACGTACTTTCCTACAATATTGACTCTCAATACTGATACGTAAGCACTCATATCTTATCTTTTATATATTAATTATGTATCCATGTCTAGTGCTCGAGTATATATATTGATGCATGCTTGTGTACTAAATTTCATCGTTAAACAGTTTATAATGAATCACTAATTAAATACATATATTACTTATAAAAGGTATATGATATACATGTTTTTGGAAGGCTGGCGAAAAATCAATAACTTTTCATTTAGATATCGAATAGTTTCGATGAACGGATTAAAAGATATGATCAACTGAATTATGATTGACGTTAATTGAAATTGCTTTTGAATCTGCAATTAAGATTTAAACAACTTGTTTACGAGACTGATAAAGTGAACTTTTAAATATTACCAACCGAGTAAATGAATCCTTATATAAGGCACGTCTCGTTTTGTTGAACTATTGTCAAAATTGACTTTTTGAAACAACATTGGATAACTTTTGTATGTCGATATTGAGCATTAGGATTGTGATACACTATGACCTGACCTAGCTTGATAGACATTTATTAACCAACATATGTTCTCTAGGTTGAGATCTACGATTATTTGATATTTCGAGTTTCGGTCACATTACGATGAACAACTTTATGTGCTGCTAAGGTGAGTTTCATTGCTCCCTTTTTAATTGCTTTTGCAATATATATTTTTGGGCTGAGAATACATGCAATTTATTTTAAACACAATGGATACAAGTACATACTTAATTCTACACTGAGTTTGAACCGAAAATCCCTTAGCCTTGGTAACTAGTAGCTGCCAGTACATAGGATATGGACTGGTGGGTGCGAATAACAGTATATGGATCCATAGGGCTTGACATCCCCGTCCGAGCTAGAGCTCTAGCCTTTTAACGGACGTGTGTTATTTGAGTTTAGGACACGTTGGTTTGCGTGTATTAAAACGAATGGGGTATTTATCATTATAACGTTAAAGCTTAGTTACCAGGGTGCTCTGTTACGTAGAATCTATTGACAAACTTTTGATAAACGTTTCTGGATGAAACAACTGAAATCTTGTGATCCACTTTTATATACAGATTATGCGAAACACTAAAACTATGAACTCACCAACTTTTGTGTTGACACTTGTTAGCATGTTTATTCTCAGGTTTCCTAGAAGTCTTCCGCTGTTTGCTTATATGTTAGACATGCTATGTGCATGGAGTCGTACATGGCATATTTTTCAAGGAAACGTTGCATTCACCAAATCATCACCATGTATCTTATTTTGACTGCATTGTCAACGGAAGTACTATTGTAAACTATTATTTACGGTGATTGTCTATATGTAGAAATCATCAGATGTCGAAAATCTTTGATTTAAATATTAATTTATGGTGTGCCTTTTCAAAAGAATGCAATGTTTACAAAACGTATCATATAGAGGTCAAATACCTCGTAATGAAATCGATGAATGACGTGTTCGTCCATATGGATTTGGAGCGATCTTCACATAACCTTTTGGGTAGTTTAGCCCCAAACCGTGCTCGAGTGTCGTTTGGATTATAAACTATCGTTGTAGTGGGTCAAACTTGTATAAAACTTAATTAATGGCATTCGTACCTTTTGTAAACATTTAAATTGATGTACGTTTAAATGGAACTTGTGGAATGGTTTACATATTTAATTAGCGCGTAAATGTGTATTATATATAAAAAAAAATTATCGTATGGAATACGGGTTGGGTTGTTTCAAAAATATATATAAAAGGGGAGTAATGAAACTCACAATACTGTATTTTGCAGTAAAAATACATATGACGATATTGAACAACTGAACAATGCAGGGTTGACCTCGGATTCACGAACCTATATCATTTATTTATATTAAAACATATATTCATAATCGAACAAGTTTGTATATATTATTATTAATAATATACTTGTTATATTGTGTTTTATTTAGATAAATTTAATATATTTACTTCATATATTCTATATATCAAATTTATCATTATAATATATTAATAATAATAATTGATATTAAGATTTATATATGATGAATATATATTTATATATTAATTGATATATTTTATATGTAACTTGATTAATATCATTTTTATAATAAAAATATAGTGATATGTAATATTTATATAATTGTAATGTATTTACATAAAAATATCTATTTGTAATGATACTAATAATGATAAGAATGATAATAATAATGATAGTAATAATATGATAACTTTAATAATAATAATTTTTACTAAAAATTATGTTTTCTTAAAATAATGATAAAAGGATAGTTTTTAGTAATCATGATTCTTTTAATAATAATAACAATAACTTTATTAATAATGATAATACTAATAATAATAATAATAATAATAATAATTTTAATAATTATAATAATAATAATTATTATAATAATAATAATAATAATAATAATAATAATAATAATAATAATAATAATAATAATAATAATAATAATAATAATAATAGTAATAATAATAATAATAATAATAATAATAATAATAATAATAATAATGATAGTAAAAATGTTACTTTCAATGATAATCCTAGTTTTAACAAAAATGACAGATTTAAAATATAATGTTACTTTTAGTAGAAATGGTAAAAAATAATCATACTAATACTGATAACAATAATAACTATAATAATTTTACTACTAATGATAATAGTGATAATAATTATAAATATGATATTAATACTAATTTTAATGATAATAATAATCATTTTTGTAACTATAATCCTAATAATAATAAATGTTAATTAATACGTGTGTTAGTAATAATAATAATAATACTTATAACACTAATAACAATAATAATAATAATAATAATAATAATAATAATAATAATAATAATAATAATAATAATAATAATAATATTAATAATAATAATAATAATAATAATAATAATAATAATAATAATAATAATAATAATAATAATAATAATAATAATAATAATAATAATAATAGAAATAAAAGGATTATACCCTTTACACGCTTTTAAAAATAATTGCCCGAAACCGGGCTCGAACCCGTGACCTCTCGCAACACGAACCAACACCAAACCATGGCTCCATGACTGTTTTTCTGTTTAAACACGAATCCATTTATTTATATTTAGTATTTTCTTATCTTCTTTTTCTTCAAATTGAAAAACGATCAAGGATCATACCATGATAGTATCAGGTTTCTTAATTAGTTTTAAGTCTAAAAAATTTATACATAACGACTCTCAATCTGGACTAAATCCATTTAAACAAAACAAATAAGAATTTTAGCTGTAACAGTTAAAAAAATTGTTAATGAACCAAAAATCAAACTCGACATTATAGACAGTTATAGACCTCGATCCTAACATGAAAAAGGTTTCATTTATCTCCTAGAAACTTTCTATAACCTCAATTGAAACAGAAACATAAAAACAACTTTGAATTTTACCATGAACAAAATAGTTGACTTTTTGAAAACAAACATTGACTCGAAAATTCGAGTTCGTTAGAAAGAATTGGGATTTTAGATTTTGCAGATAGTTTAAAGTGAAGATTTATAACATCATTGAATTTATAGATTTTGGAATTGATTTGAATCTCACGGTATTGCATAAAAGTATAACGAACAGAGCATGTTACCTGATGTTCTTCCCTATTTGATTTAATTCGATAATTTTTGGTTCTGTAAAAGGTAATTGTAGTTGTTATTGATAATGTAGGTTTATTCGTAATGCTTTTTACTGAATTGCATCATTTATATAGTCAAATTGCTCGACATAATTTGTTTTGAAGGACAGAAATATATTAGAAAAATAAAAAGGAGAAATTGATATCTAACGGATTTTGGACTCGTCCTAGTGATTTGATTCTGATGTGTACGAATATTAGACAGAAAACAAATCAACTATTGCCTTGAGAACGATTGAAAACAGATTACAAAATTTTCGGTAATTATCTATATCTTTAATCGTATTTATATTTTTATATTTATTCATAATACGTATAAATCTTTATTTATATACATATATCTGTATTTAATATATGTATATGTATTTAATTATGGGTTGTACATACTAGTATTCTTATATTTGTATTTATATCCATAATTGTATATCTTTTATTGTTATATATTTATATGTATAAATTATCATTATTCTTGTTAATAAATGTAAATATAATAATACTACTCTTTAATATTGTAAATAATAGTAATACAAATATAATTGTACTAGTAATAATATTATTACTAATAATAATAATATTAACTATAAAATTTATATTAATGGTATTAATAATATTAATAATATTAATTATAATAATACTAATAATAATAATAAAGATAAGAGTAATTATATGATAATAATATTATTATTATTGATGATACTATTAATAATATTAGTAATAATATAACCCTTTACTTATATATATAATTTTTCATATTAACATTACAAATATAGATTTTTAATATTGAAAGTAACAATAATATTACTATAACAAATATAATTTATAATTAACTTATTATATTAAATATTAATATTACATATTATTAAGTATGTAATATATATATATATATATATATATATATATATATATATACTGAATAATTTAATATTCAAATATGGAATTTATATATATATATATATATATATATATATATATATATATATATATATATATATATATATATACATATTTTGTTAACAACATAATAACTTTATATATTATTTTGTATTTTTAATTTCAATTGATTAAAGTGTATTTTATTATTTCAAATTATTATATATACTTTTGTTTTATATATATATATATATATATATATATATATATATATATATATATATATATATATATATATATATATATATATATATATATATATATATATATATGTATTTATATATATACATACACACACTTATTTATGTATCTATATATATTTACTTGTAACTACTTGTTCGTGAATCATCGGTAATGGTCGAAAGGTAATTGAATACATGAACATAGTTCCAAAATTTTCGAGACTCAACATTATAGACTTTGCTTATCTTGTCGAAATCATATAAAGATTAAGTTTAGATTTGGTCGAAAATTTTCGGGTCATCACAATTAGCATCATTATCATTAAAATTAATATTAGTATCATTTAATTATTATGATTGCTATTATTATTATTATTATTATTATTATTATTATTATTATTATGAATTCGATTTAAAAGATCACTAAAAGCTATTAATCGAATCAATTAGGAATGATGAGTATAAGTAACATGATGAAATAAAAATATTATAAGTTATTGATTTAGATAGAAATATCATTTTCATTATTTTTATCATTATTATTATTATTATTAAAAGTATTATTAATATTAAAACTATCATTTTTACTAAAATTATTATTTTTAATAGAAATATCATTGTTATTATAAAATATCATTATTATTATTATCATTTTAGTATTATTATTAATAAAGATTATTATTTTATGATAATATTATTTTTAGTAAATATAAATATTGATATTTTTATTAGTAGAATAATAATAATTATTATTACAAAATAATACAACTGTTATTTATTATTGTTATTATCGATATTATTTTATCAAATAAATATGTAATACAAAGATATTTTACTACATGTAATATCACTACATTAATAATACCTATTATTATATTTTTATGATATTAAATGAACTTTATAAATTTTATTATTTAAGATATATAAAAGTATATTTTTATTATATAAATTCTAATATAAAATTTTATTTATAAATGAATTTATTATTTACTCTAATAAAAATATGTTAAAAATATTTAAATATATAAAACGACTATATTAAGTTATACAATAATCATGAATAGATTTTGGAAGTCATTTTGGTCAAGTTGACTTTTGTTGACTTTTGCATATTAGCCTCGAGCATTAGGATTGTAATACACTATGACCTGACCTAAATTGTTAGACAGATATTGACCAACATATAAATATATATAATTTATATAGGTTCGTGAATCCGAGGCCAAACTAGCACTTGTTCAATGCCGTCATATGTATTTTTACTACAAAATACAGTATTGTGAGTTTCATTACTCCCTTTTATTATATTTTTGGGACTGAGAATACATGCGCTGCTTTTATAAATGTTTTACGAAATATACACAAGTAATCGAAACTACATTCTATGGTTGGATTATCGATATCGAATATGCCCCTTTTTAGCTTGGTAGCCTAAGAATTGGTGTTTATGATAATTGCCACCAATTGACGCGAATCCTAAAGATAGATTTATGGACCTCGACACGTCCCATTCGGGTTACGAATGCTTTAGTGCTTCGATTATCATGTCCGATGAGAGTCCCGGAATGATGGGGATATTCTATATGCATCATGTTAGTTCGGTTATCAAGCGTTCACCATATGAATGATTTTTAATTCGCGGGTTACGCGTGTTATTTTGTACTCGGGTTGGAACATCCCGCCTTTTTCCGTTTACTTTTCCGTTATACTATTTTAAACTCCGTTATATGTTTATAACATCTCCCGTTAATACGCGTTTTAAATTATCTCGTTTAGGTAATTCACGCACCCGTTTCCAAAGTTGAGGGACTAAGTTTGACAAAGGAGCAAAGAGGTGACTAGGTCAAAGAGTCAACACTCTTCCTCCTCCATTCATTATTCCTTTTCTTTTGCTATTTTCTCTAATACTTTCACCAAATCTCTCAAACACCTCTTCAAGGATTCATCATCCAAATCAAATCGAGCAAGCATCCATCTAAACAAATTGCATATTCGGAATCCTCTCATCTTCCTCTCCGTTTCCATACCGATTTCATCAAGTTTGGGTAACTTTCTAAAATCACTAGATTTTGTGTTCTTGATGTTTTTAACTTATAAAGTTGTTAATTAGTGTCTATGGCTCAAGTCTAACATGATTATATGATTTATATGCTCGATTTCGTTATTTGAAGTAACTAGCTTGAATATGAACTTTGGTGTGTTTGATTTGGTAATTTGGTTGCTTAAATGTTGTTGTTATGGTAAAGTGCAAGTATTAAATGTGTTACTAGTAACACTAGCTTCAATTTGATGTGTAGGTTGTTTTAGAAAACTTCATAAACTTGATTATTGGTTTTGGTGGATTTGGGTTAGGGTTTGATGAACTCGAAATGAAGTTTTGATGCTTTGAATGACATGAAATGTTATTTGTAAGTGTTAGGTTGTATTGTATGCTTGATCACCTTCGAAACGGCATATCATTCATATAAATTGGTTGCCGAATCATCGAATTTCATTTATGAACTTGAGTGCATTTAATGAGGAACTTTGAATGTGATTTTGGTTACTGTAAAAGTAAATGTGATGGATGAAATGTGTTTAGTTGTTTTCCTTGTCAAAATACCTTTCCGATGATATAAGATACATGCTTTGGTTGTTTGCGAGTCATAAATGGTGATTGGTTGAAGTTTGGTTCGTGCATAAAACTTAAAAACTGCCAGAATTTCTCTGCACAGGTAATGGCGCGGCGCGCCATATACCCGCGCGGCGCGCCAAAGTGGTCTGTCCAACTTTGTCGATTTTTGAATAATGTTTGCTATGCTACGCACCTCCGATTCACACGTAACTTGTTCTAACATGTTCATACATGATTAAAAACCTCAGAAAAATAGTTCGGGACCCGACCCGAACGTGTTGACTTTTTCGTTGACTTTGACCGACCAAAGTTTGACTTTTTGTCAAACTTAACCAAATGATTATGCAACCTTCCTAACTTGTTTCTATACTTGTATCTTTCATGAAACTTGACAATTTGATTTCACATGCTACATAATCGAGTCGTAACGAGCCGTAGGACTAATTGAACATCTTTGACCTATCGTGTTTACCGTTATTGATACGACCTATTTGTTTAGGTCAAGACTAGCACTATCCTTCGCACACGTTACTTTGTGAAGTACTTTTCATACGTGCACTCAAGGTGAGATCATAGTCCCACTTTTACTCTTTTGCACTTACATTTGGGATGAGGAAACATAAACGTTTCTTTTTACTAAGTGAACACAAGTACAGGAAAACAAACATTCTACATACGAGTTTGAACAAAAATCCTCAATTCGATTATCATTATTTACACTTGCCGGGTGTAAGCGAGAACTTATGTTATATGGCCATATGGGTTTGACAAACCCTCATTCAAACGGTTCGCTACCGTTTACGAATGAAATGTATTTTCGAGAAACAGTGTATGTTCTAACACTATTGTGATGGGGTTCTATGGAAGGAATGTTAAGCATTGATAATTGGGTGCTCGTGAAACAAACTTTTGGAATGTATTACTATTATCTCATTGTTGCAAATCTTGTGGTTCACTTGTACTTACTTACTCAAACCTATGATTTCACCAACGTTTTCGTTGACAGATTTCTATGTTTTTCTCAGGTCCTTGAACATTTGTGTGATACATGCTTCCGCTCATTACTTTTGATACTTGCTTGGATGTCGAGTATACATGCATAGTTGGAGCGTCTTTTGGCTACTTTAATTTGTGTCGCATAGGTTTCATTCGTACGTTAAACATTGTAATGTAACTAGTCTTTTGAACTACATTTGTAAACTTGAAACATCCTTTTACTTATGAAATAAATGCGACATATTTTGGTCAAACATCATGATAAAGACTTATGACCACGTAACGGGACCTAAGTAGTCGGCGCCGTCAAACATGATTTGGTCGGGTCGCTACAGATGGTATCAGAGCGTTGGTTGTAGGGATTTAGAGTTCATTGGTGTCAACCCCGAGTCATAGGGTACATTAGTGAGTCTAGACTACAACCGGCATATAGACTTGAAGTAGGAATTACTTGACTACTTGTACATTATACTCGAACGTTTCTACTCACATCTACTTTTATTTCATCTTAATCTCACGTTGTTTAATTTGATTGACGCGCCACCTTGACTTAGTGAAATGATGTCAAATGCACATATGAATCAGGGTAATATAATTTCCGGGATTATATTACGGTGACTCATATGAACGTTCCGATATTGTGGCATAAAGAATTTAAGGCGAGTCAAGGAAAATTTTTCTCTCTATCCTTATTCCATATCATGATTAGTATTATTGAAAATACTAATCAACGGTATTCTTGTGTTTTGAAGGAACAATGCCTCCTCGTCATGTGCCACGCCATGAGACTCCCGAACAAGCTCTACAACGAATGATAGCCACCACCGTGGAAGCGGCCATGGCCTATCACTCCTCCAACAATAACAACAACCACAACAACAACAACAATAGAGCCGGTAACTCAAACGAAGGGTGCTCCTACAAATCCTTCATGGGGTGCAAACCTCACACTTTTGATGGAACCGGGGGACTGGTCGTGCTCACCCGATGGTTTGAGCAAACGGAAGCCGTCTTTAGCATAAGCGGTTGTCGGGACCAAGACAAGGTCAAATACTCCACTCACACCTTCGCCGGTGTCGCTCTTACATGGTGGAATACTTATGTACAATCGGTGGGTACCGATGAAGCTCACGCCCTCTCTTGGGCCGACTTGAGGGAAAAGATGATTGTCGAATATTTCCCTCGTGAAGAAACCCGAAGGCTCGAACAAGAGCTAAGAACTTTAAAGGCGATCGGAAATGATCTCAAGGCTTATAATCAACGATTTTCCGAACTAGCCTTGATGTGCCCAAATCATGTGAACCCCGAAGCTTTAATGGTTGAACTTTACATGGATGATCTTCCAAAGAGTATCAAACACGGAGTAATGTCATCCTAACCCACTAATCGTCAAGAAGCTTTGAACATGGCCCGCAAATTGATAGAAACCGTTGACGAAATCGTAGTTCCGGCACCTAAGGCCGAGGATAAATCTGGCGGCAACAAAAGAAAGTGGGAACCCTCCCAATCAAGCAACAACAACTTTTCTAAGAAGCCTTACACCTCCGACGGCAAGAAGGGTTATGCCGGGAATCTACCTCTTTGCAACAAATGCAACAAACATCACTTTGGTGAATGTGGCAAATTAATTTGTCACCGGTGCCAAGGAGTTGGTCATAAGGCCAATTAGTGTAAAAGTGTTGCCCCCATCGCTCGAAAGGGGCCCAATGCACCAAAAACGGGCACTTGTTATGAATGTGGCCAAACGGGCCATTATAGAAATGCATGCCCGAAGAGGAAAGATAACCCCAATACGCACGGCCGAGCTTTCAACATCAACACCGAGGAAGCCCGAGATGATAATGAATTAGTCACGGGTACGTTTCTTCTCAACAACACTTATGTTACTTGTTTATTCGATTCGGGTGCCGATGAGAGTTTTGTATCCAAGACTTTGACTCATTCTTTAAATACTCCACCACTCCCACTAGATACCACTTATACCATTGAAGTGGCCAACGGAAAACTATTGAGTGCCGACACATATTACCGGGGGTGTACGTTAAACATTTTGGGTAATGAGTTTGAAATCGACTTGATACCCATGGAACTAGGTAGCTTCGATGTAATAATCGGTATGAATTGGCTAGCCAAAACGAAATCTCACATCCTTTGTGATCTTAACGCAATCTGAATCCCTATCGAGAATGGTGAACCTTTGATCGTCTATGGCGATAAGAGTTGCACCGGACTCAACCTTGTTTCGTGTATTAAAGTTAGAAAACTACTCCGTAAGGGTTGTTTTGCGATCCTTGCTCACGTTAAGAAAGTCGAGTCCGATGAGAAGCACATCGATGATGTGCCAATTGTTAGTGACTATTCCGATGTATTTCCCGACGAATTGCCGGGTCTTCCACCTCATCGACCGGTTGAATTCCAAATCGATCTTATTCCGGGATCCGCACCCGTAGCACGTGCACCATATAGACTCGCTCCATCCGAAATGCAAGAATTGCAAAGTTAAATGCAAGAACTACTTGATCGTGGTTTTATCCAACCTAGCCATTCACCTTGGGGTGCTCCGATTATGTTTGTTAAAAAGAAAGACGGATCCCTACGAATGTGCATTGACTATCGTGAACTAAACAAATTGACGGTTAAGAACCGATATCCTCTTCCTCGCATCGATGACCTCTTTGATCAATTACAAGGGTCTTGTGTATATTCAAAAATCGATCTCCACTCGGGTTATCATCAATTGAGGGTTAAGGGGGAAGATGTCTCCAAAACCGCTTTCTGAACTCGTTATGGTAGTTATAAATTTCTTGTAATGCCATTTGGTCTCACTAACGCACCGGCGGTGTTCATGGATCTTATGAACCGCGTGTGCAAACCGTATCTTGACAAATTCGTTATCGTGTTCATCGATGATATTTTAGTCTATTCAAAAAGCGAAGAAGAACACGAGGAACACCTCCGACTTGTGCTTGAACTTTTAAGACAAGAACAACTCTGTGCCAAATTCTCCAAATGTGAATTTTGGTTAAAGGAAGTTCAATTTCTTGGTCATGTTGTAAGTGACCAAGGTATTAAAGTCGATCCAACAAAAATCGAAGCCATTAGTAAATGGGAGACTCCTACTACTCCTACTCACATCCGTCAATTCTTGGGTCTCGTCGGATACTACCGTAGATTCATCAAGGATTTTTCTTTGGTTGCTCGTCCTCTAACCGCTTTAACTCACAAGGGAAAGAAATTCAATTGGGCTACCGAACAAGAATCCGCATTTCAAATCTTGAAAATAAAGCTAACCACCGCTCCTATCTTGTCACTTCCCGAAGGCAATGATGACTTTATTGTATATTGCGATGCCTAGAAACATGGTTTTGGGTGTGTATTGATGCAACGAACGAAAGTCATTGCTTATGCTTCTAGACAACTCAAAATTCATGAACGAAACTACACGACACATGATCTCGAACTCGGAGCCGTTGTCTTTGCACTCAAAATGTGGAGACACTATCTTTATGGAACCAAGAGTACTATCTTTACCGATCACAAAAGTCTCCAACACATTTTCGATCAAAAGCAACTAAACATGAGACAACGAAGGTGGATTGAAACCTTAAACGATTACGATTGCGAGCTTCGTTACCATCCCAGAAAGGCAAATGTAGTAGCCGATGCCTTAAGTCGAAAAGAAAGAGCGGTGCCTCTTCGTGTCCGAGCCTTAAATATCACCATCCACACAAACCTTAATAGCCAAATTCAGGTAGCCCAAGATGAGGCTCTCAAGGATGAAAACCTTTCACACGAGCTCTTGAACATTCTCGTCTCTCGATTCAAAATTAGGGAGACCGGACTCCGATATTACGCCGGAAGGATTTGGGTGCCTAGTTATGGGGACCTACGAAGCCTTACTTTAGATGAAGCCCATAAGTCACGATACTCGATTCACCCCGGTGCCAATAAGATGTACCACGACCTTAAACAACTATATTGGTGGCCGAACATCAAAAGAGACGTAGCTACTTATGTTTCCAAGTGTTTGACATGTTCCAAAGTCAAAGCCGAACACCAAAGACCGTCCGGATTACTTCAACAACCAGAAATCCCGCAATGGAAGTGGGAAAGAATAACAATGGATTTTATCACCAAACTACCAAAAACGACGGGCGGTTATGATACCATTTGGGTTATTGTTGACCATCTCACCAAATCTGCACACTTTCTCGCCATGAAGGAGACCGACAAAATGGAGAAACTTGCACAACTTTACATTACAGAAATCGTAGCCCGACACGGTGTACCCTTATCGATTATCTTCGACCGAGATGGCCGTTTAGTTTCTAGATTTTGGCGTACCTTACAAGAAGCGTTGGGAACGCATTTAGACATGAGCACCGCATATCATCCTCAAACTGATGGACAAAGCGAACGTACAATTCAAACCTTAGAGGACATGTTACGAGCTTGCGTGGTTGATTTTGGAAAAGCTTGGGATAAGCACTTACCTCTCGCCGAGTTCTCTTACAACAATAGTTATCACGCGAGTATAAAAGCCGCCCCATTCGAAGCATTATATGGCCGAAAATGCCGTTCTCCTCTTTGTTGGGCCGAAGTAGGCGACGTACAAATCACCGGACCCGAACTCATTCACGAAACCACCGAAAAGATCGTTCAAATCCGAGATAGGCTTCGGACGGCCCGGAGTCGTCAAAAGTGCTATACTGACAAAAGACGCAACGACCTTGAATTTCAAGTCGGTGACCGCGTCATGTTAAAAGTCGCACCTTGGAAAGGTGTAATCCGTTTTGGGAAACGCGGGAAGCTAAATCCGCGGTATATTGGTCCTTTCGAAATCTTGGAGCGTATTGGAACCGTTGCTTATCGTTTAGATCTTCCGCCTCAATTGAACTCCGTTCATCCTACCTTCCATGTATCTAACTTGAAAAAGTGTCTTGCCGAACCCGATATCATCATCCCTCTCGAGGAACTTACTATTGATGACAAACTTCATTTTGTGGAGGAACCGGTTGAAATTGTGGACACCTCCGTCAAGACATTGAAACAAAGCCGAATCCTGATTGTTAAAGTCCGTTGGAACGCCAAAAGGGGACCCGAGTTTACTTGGGAAAGGCAAGATCAAATGCAAAATAAATACCCTCATTTGTTCCCGGCTCCGGAAACGCAAGATCCCGAGGAAGAAACTACGACTACTACGCCTACTTAAATTTCGGGACGAAATTTCTTTTAAGGAGTAGGTAATGTAACATCCCGCCTTTTTCCGTTTACTTTTCCGTTATACTATTTTAAACTCCGTTATATGTTTATAACATCTCCCGTTAATACGCGTTTTAAATTATCTCGTTTAGGTAATTCACGCACCCGTTTCCAAAGTTGAGGGACTAAGTTTGACAAAGGAGCAAAGAGGTGACTAGGTCAAAGAGTCAACACTCTTCCTCCTCCATTCATTATTCCTTTTCTTTTTCCATTTTCTCTAATACTTTCACCAAATCTCTCAAACACCACTTCAAGGATTCATCATCCAAATCAAATCGAGCAAGCATCCATCTAAACAAATTGCATATTCGGAATCCTCTCATCTTCCTCTCCGTTTCCATACCGATTTCATCAAGTTTGGGTAACTTTCTAAAATCACTAGATTTTGTGTTCTTGATGTTTTTAACTTATAAAGTTGTTAATTAGTGTCTATGGATCAAGTCTAACATGATTATATGATTTATATGCTCGATTTCGTTATTTGAAGTAACTAGCTTGAATATGAACTTTGGTTTGTTTGATTTGGTAATTTGGTTGCTTAAATGTTGTTGTTATGGTAAAGTGCAAGTATTAAATGTGTTACTAGTAACACTAGCTTCAATTTGATGTGTAGGTTGTTTTAGAAAACTTCATAAACTTGATTATTGGTTTTGGTGGATTTGGGTTAGGGTTTGATGAACTCGAAATGAACTTTTGATGCTTTAAATGACATGAAATGTTATTTGTAAGTGTTAGGTTGTATTGTATGCTTGATCACCTTCGAAACGGCATATCATTCATATAAATTGGTTGCCGAATCATCGAATTTCATTTATGAACTTGAGTGCATTTAATGAGGAACTTTGAATGTAATTTTGGTTGTTGTAAAAGTAAATGTGATGGATGAAATGTGTTTAGTTGTTTTCCTTGTCAAAATACCTTTTCGATGATATAAGATACATGCTTTGGTTGTTTGCGAGTCATAAATGGTGATTGGTTGAAGTTAGGTTCGTGCATAAAACTTAAAAACTGCCAGAATTTCTCTGCACAGGTAATGGCGCGGCGCGCCATATACCCGCGCGGCGCGCCAAAGTGGTCTGTCCAACTTTGTCGATTTTTGAATAATGTTTGCTATGCTACGCACCTCCGATTCACACGTAACTTGTTCTAACATGTTCATACATGATTAAAAACCTCAGAAAAATAGTTCGGGACCCGACCCGAACGTGTTGACTTTTTCGTTGACTTTGACCAACCAAAGTTTGACTTTTTGTCAAACTTAACCAAATGATTATGCAACCTTCCTAACTTGTTTCTATACTTGTATCTTGCATGAAACTTGACAATTTGATTTCACATGCTACATAATCGAGTCGTAACGAGCCGTAGGACTAATTGAACATCTTTGACCTATCGTGTTTACCGTTATTGATACGACCTATTTGTTTAGGTCAAGACTAGCACTATCCTTCGCACACGTTACTTTGTGAAGTACTTTTCATACGTGCACTCAAGGTGAGATCATAGCCCCACTTTTACTCTTTTGCACTTACATTTGGGATGAGAAAACATAAACGTTTCTTTTTACTAAGTGGACACAAGTACAGGAAAACAAACATTCTACATACGAGTTTGAACAAAAATCCTCAATTCGATTATCATTAGTTACACTTGCCGGGTGTAAGCGAGAACTTATGTTATATGGCCATATGGGTTTGACAAACCCTCATTCAAACGGTTCGCTACCGTTTACGAATGAAATGTATTTTCGAAAAACAGTGTATGTTCTAACACTATTGTGATGGGGTTCTATGGAAGGAATGTTAAGCATTGATAATTGGGTGCTCGTGAAACAAACTTTTGGAATGTATTACTATTATCTCATTGTTGCAAATCTTGTGGTTCACTTGTACTTACTTACTCAAACCTATGATTTCACCAATGTTTTCGTTGACAGATTTCTATGTTTTTCTCAGGTCCTTGAACATTTGTGTGATACATGCTTCCGCTCATTACTTTTGATACTTGCTTGGATGTCGAGTATACATGCATAGTTGGAGCGTCTTTTGGCTACTTTAATTTGTGTCGCATAGGTTTCATTCGTACGTTAAACATTGTAATATAACTAGTCTTTTGAACTACATTTGTAAACTTGAAACATCCTTTTACGTATGAAATAAATGCGACATATTTTGGTCAAACGTCATGATAAAGACTTATGACCACGTAACGGGACCTAAGTAGTCGGCGCCGTCAAACATGATTTGGTCGGGTCGCTACACCGGTTACGTGTACAATTAAATATCTGGAAATCTTGTGGTCTATTAAAATAATGAAAATGATTGTTTATGATAAAATAATGAACTCACCAACCTTTTGGTTGACACTTGAAAGCATATTTATTCTCAGGTATTAAAGAAATGTTCCGCTGTGCATTTGCTCATTTTAAAGATATTACTTGGAGTCATTCATGGCATATTTCAAAAGAAGTTTCATTCAAGTCGTTGAGTTCAATAAAGATTATTATTAAGTAAATGACAGAGTAGGTCATTTATAGTTTGGATATTATGAAATGGAATGCATGCCTGTCATCTTTCGATGTAATGAAAGTTGTCTTTTACAAACGAATGCAATGTTTGTAAAATGTATCATATAGAGGTCAAATACCTCGCAATGTATTCATATGTTATTGTATTCGTCCTTATGGATTAGGACGGGTCGTCTCATTTTGCGGCTGACCTTTTTTGCTGCTTGGAGTTGTTCGGACTCTTCTTGGTTCTCCTTGTTGCCTGGCTTCTCCATGATGTTCTCTTGCTTTGGGTTGTGACCGTGACAGATCTCTGAGGTTGGTTGGGTTTTGGTCCGACTGCTTTTTGGGTAGCCTGTTGGTAGGGGTGTGCATGGTTCGAGTAGAACCGAAAAAACCCGAGAACCGAGGTGAAACCGAACCAAAAACGAAATACCCGAAGTTATTTGGTCCGGTCCTTGATCCATATTTTTTCATTTTTCGAGTATCGGTCCGGTCCGGGTCAAACCCGAAATACCCGAAATTTTGGACCGAACCGTATGATTTATATATATATGGATGGTATATTCATGAGAGTATAAATATCGTGCTCTATTTTATTTATTAATGAAATGAAATGGCTCCCACATGCCATATTATATACAATATATGATACCATATTACATTTATAATACAATATTACATTTATTAATAAGATAACTATGAAAGTTATATATTAAAGTTGCTATATATTAAAAAGCTATGAATGTATAAATAAGTTTGTCTTTGTAAACAATTAGATTACATAATGTATTGTATATTATGTCTCGATCTGTTACCCACAGTAAACAAAATTCAAGTTTAATGGTTTAATTAGTAAATATGTATAAGATGGTAAGAATTTGAGTATTTTAAATGAGTCGGGTATTTACCCGGACCGCTTGGACCGAAGCTAGAATCGGACCGAACCGAACCGTTTCCAAATGGTCCAGTCCTCGGTTCGTATTTTCGTAAAAATTTGGGTTTCGGTCCGGTCCGAGTAATGTCTGGTTCGGTCCGGGTATGGACCATGAAGGCGATTTGTTGTAGAGGCGATTGGTCCGACGTCTTTTATTTTTTTTTTTATATTATTTTCACTTGATCATTCTTCCCGGTGTTCTTACCGGCAATTTTCTTTCTCGGGGAATGGTTTAGCATAGCCGGTGTATTTGTATCCATATGTTATAGCATTTAGTCACAGTTTTTTTTCCTAGTTAAACGCGACTTTCACCCTGTAGGTGAGTCCGTATTGTTTAGAATGTGGTTTGGTTGTTGATTATGGCTCGTTTTGGTTTATTGATGTATCGGTTGTACTAATTTGATTTTCGGATATGTTATATAGTTATGATTTTTCGCATAAAAAATCTCTCTCTTATATCTACCTTCTCTACCGGAATCGTAATAGATGTCAACGCTGTTACCGGCCTACATCATCTCGTCGAAAATTCGATTTTAACCTCTCTTCCCCTATCCTCCCCTTCTCCCTCTTTTATCATTTTTTTAATTCCGTTAGCTACTTTTCTCCCTCTTTCTTGCATTTCGTGACTGTTTCGGCGACTTTAGCTTATCTCCGTCGACGTTCTCGTGGTGGATTTTAGTTTGAGTTTTCGGTTCTTTCATCCTCGTTGGAATGTGTGCTTTTTCGGGGACCTGTGAAAGGACCCGTCCTAATCCATCCGTACGAAGTCCATATCGATTATAAACGATTCACAACAGTTGATTACATCGCGAGGTACTTGACCTCTATATGATACAGTTTACAAACATTGCATTCGTTTTTGAAAAGACAATCTTTCATTACATCGAAAGTTGACAACATGCATACCATTTCGTAATATTTCTAACTATAATTGACTTAATAATAATCTTGATGAACTCGACGACTCGAATGCAACGTCTTTTGAAACATGTCATGAATGACTCCAAGTAATATCTCTAAAATGAGCAAATGCACAGCGGAAGATTTCTTTCATACCTGAGAATAAACATGCTTTAAAGTGTCAACCAAAAGGTTGGTGAGTTCATTAGTTTATCATAAACAATCATTTCATAATTTTAATAGACCACAAGATTTTATATTTACAATTCTCATAAACATATGTCCCATGCATAGAGACAAAAATATCATTCATATGGATTGAACACCTGGTAACCGACATTCACAATATGTATATAAGAATATCCCCATCATTCCGGGATCCTCCTTCGGACATGATATAAATTTCGAAGTACTAAAGCATCCGGTACTTTGGATGGGGCTTGTTGGGCCCGATAGATCTATCTTTAGAGTTCGCGTCAATTAGGGTGTCTGTTCCCTAATTCTTAGATTACCAGACTTAATAAAAAGGGGCATATTCGATTTCGATCATTCAACCATATAATGTAGTTTTGATTACTTGTGTCTATTTCGTAAAAACATTTATAAAATTTGCGCATGTATTCTCAGCCCAAAAATATAAAGGGTAAAAAGGTAAATGAAACTCACGCATATATATTGTAAAACAATAATAAAGCATTTGCATGTATTCTCAGCCCAAAAATGTAAAGAGTAAAAGGGATTCAAATGAACTCACCTAATGTATTTTGTAGTAAAAATACATATAACGATATTGAACAATGCAGGGTTGGCCTCGAATTCACGAACCTATATTATTTGTATATTTATTAAAACATATACTTGCAATCGAACAAATATATATATATATATATATATATATATATATATATATATATATATATATATATATATATATATATATATATATATATATATATATATATATATATATATATATATATATATATATATATATATATATATATTTTTATTAGTGATATAATGTTTATATTATTAATTTATATCTTTCCTTATTACTACATAGAAATATAACTTTTGTTATGTTATATGTATCAAATATTTTTATATGTATATATTTCATTTATTTGTTTAGAATAGTAATTATATTAATACTAAAATAATATTAGTAGTGATTGAATTAATGTAATGATAATGCTAGTATTAATAATAATGATAATAAAAATAATGATTTTATTAATAATAATATTAATGATAGTTTTGACGATCAATCTTATAATATTAATAATAACAGTAGTTTTTAATAAAAATGAAATGTTTAATAATAATAATGATAAGAGTAAAAAAAAATTATAAGAATACATAATACTTAATAATAATAGTTATTATAACAATCTCATTAAAAATGATAATTTTTAGTAATGATACTTAATAATAATAACACATCTTCAATGATACTATTACTAATGTAAATCATCAAAAATAATTGTTTGTATTACCTTCATAAAAACAATCATATTAATGGTCCTAATCATGATAATACATATGTTGATATTAATAAAACTAATAATAACATTAATAGTACTTATTGATGTTACATAATAACAAAATGATAATAATACTCATAATCTCACTAACCCTAATAATACTAATAAGTGATAATTATAACTCATATTAATAATACTAATAACAATAATAATTATAATACAAGTGTTAATATCAATAACAATAATAATCATATTTATAATACTAATAGTAATATTAGTTAATATTATTAAGTTATAAAAGTATTAATAATAAGTACTAAATAAAACTACCTCAAAATGAATTTTCAATAAAAAGAACAACCCAAGTGAGGATCGAACCCAAGACCTCTTGAAACCCGACACCATACCCAACCATCTGATCTGGCATGCTTTTCTGATTTTAGAGAGAACCCGTTTATATATAACCTTTGTTTTAATGTCTTCTTCTTCTCCAACCTTCAAATCGACCAGGGATCCAAATGTTTAAACAAATATTTATTTACCTCAAGAATATCATAACGAACCAAATATCAGTTGTCTATATGAAAATCAAATAGATAAAAGATCCAAACAGGCTGCTACAGCGACGGCTGTAACAGCGACGGCTGTATCAAAGAAAAAAAAAATCGTTTTTGAATTTTGAGGCTGTTATTGACGAAATTTATAACATAAAATAGACTCCAATTCTTCCTTTGAAACTTTCTCTATAACTAATTTGAGGTATAACATCAAAACAATTGCTAATTTCTTGATGAACACCTTGTTGACTTTATTTTTCAAAAACTTTGACCCATAAATTCGGGCTCGATAAAACGAATTGGAACCTGAGAATTTGAGTAAACATTCACGGCGTGTTTTACAACCCTTCTGCATTTTTAAAATTTTAAAATAGGTTTGAATTTGAATTATGATCGAAAAGGTGAAGGGTAGCGAGCAGTTGGCTTGTTCCTCAATTCTATTGGGTTTTTAAATCCCATTTGCAGTATTAATAATAATAAGCATCATATATTAGTGATTAGGTAATGGTATTCGTTTGGTTGATTGCAGCAGACAGAATAATACTCGTATCAAATTAGGTTTGCAAGTGAGACTTTTGAGGACAGAAAGATCACGAGTGAAAAGAAAGAAGAAAAAAGAAAAAGGCAGATAGAAAGTGATGTTCAACAGTCAGTATCTTGTATGTATTATATAATTGGATTTATTATTTTATATATATATGGCTTATAAAGTATATAATCATAATTAATATTAATATTAATAATAATAATAATAATAAATATATATATAATAAAATATAACAATTCTAATTAATAAAAAAAAATTATTTATAATACATAATATTAATTATAGAAATAGAAATACCAATAATAAAAATAAATATAGAAATACTATATAATAATAATAAAGTAATCATAATAACCATGTAATGATATTAGTATTAACAATAATGATAATTTCAATGATAATAATAATGTTATTAATAACACTAACAATAATACTACTTATAATAATATAAATATTATTAAATAATAATAATATCAACAATAATAATCATCTAATAATTTATACATAACAAATTTCATATTTATACCATAACTTATAACATTTATATTTTATCTTGTAATTACATATAATATATTAACCCTACATATTATGAATTATGTAATATTTACTAATATAATAATATAGATAATGAATATTTAATATTTATAAATTCTGTGTATATAACAACATACATATAATAATATCTATATATAGAATTCATATACATATACTTTCAAATTACAATAACTATGATTATCTTTTATCAAATTTTATTACATAGATAAGTATATTAATTATATATATATATATATATATATATATATATATATATTGAAACAAATAGATTTAGAGTATACATTTATATATATATATATATATATATATATATATATATATATATATATATATATATATATATATATATATATATATATATATATTTACAAATAATTGTTCGTGAATCATCGGGAATAGTCAAAGGGTAATTGATTACATGAATATGGGTTTTAAAACTTTCGGAACTCAACATTACAGACTTTGCTTATCATGTCGGAATTATATAAAGATTAAAGTTTAATTTGGTTGGAAATTCCCGGGTCATCACAGTACCTACCCGTTAAAGAAATTTCGTCCCGAAATTTGAGTGACGTCGTCATGGCTAACAATAAATATGTTTCCCTGACGAATATGAGTTGATAAATAAAGTTTTATCATTACTGAGTAATACTGATAAAATAATTCGATTATTCGAAGAGCACGAATGAAACTATTGATGTCGTAGCGTGGGGTTACGAAATAGTATTATTTTTAATACAAAATACTACAAAATATGACACAAGTTTTATTAATTTACGGATGGGATATACCTAAACCTTGCTACAACACTATAGGCAGTGTACCTAATCGTAGAGTAGTATAGTTTTTAGTAAGTCCGGTTCGTTCCACAGGGAGACGGGCTTATGAAACACTTATTTTTATATAATTATATTTGTACAAAAATATATAAATATATATATATAATAATATATAAAAGTGGGGGTTTTACCGTTTAATGACCGGTTTGTCGATTTATATTTTAAGCGAAGCGTATAGTAAATGACGATATTTAAATAACAATATAAAATAAATAACAATAATTGAAATGACAATAAATAAAAGTACGAGAAAAAATGAAATAAAATATATTATGCTTATTTAAACTTCCGTAACCATGATGGTTGACGTGTTGATTTTAGTTTTATGCCCATGGGTTAATTGTCCTTTGTCCTGGATTATTTAATATGTCCGTCTGGTTTTTGTCCATAACAGTCCATCAGTCATAAATATAAAGTGCGAGTGTCCTCGTCAAATTATTATTATACCCGAAGTTAAATATTCCAACTAATTGGGGATTCGAATTGTAACAAGGTTTTAATACTTTGTTTAATGAATACACCAGGTTATCAACTGCGTGTAAACCAAGGTTTTACTACTTTGTTAACAATTACACCAATTACCCTTGAATGTAATTTCACCCCTATTTTAATTATTCTAGTGGCTATTAATCCATTCCCGTGTCCGGTTAAATGAACGATTATTCGTACATATAAATACCCCGCCCATCGTGTCCGATCGAGTGTATATGGTAATTTATAGGGACGCCCAATTGTAAATCTTTATATTAACATTAACAAACTATCATTTAGTTAAACAAATATAAAGCCCATTAATAGCTCATAGTCTAATTTCCACAAGTGTCGTTCTTTTGTCCAAACCCCAATTATGGTACAAAGCCCAATTACCCAATTTTAGTAATTAGCCCAACATCATGATTACTTCGTTTTAAATAAGCATAATAATAACTTAGCTACGAGACATTAATTTAAAAAGGAGAACATAGCTTACATTGATTATTTATCGCGTAGTGTTACACGGACAGAGCTCCGACTTTAAAACCCGTAAAATAACCTTTACATAACCCGAACTAATCTAATATAACACTAATCTATACTATATATATATATATATATTTATTATCTTATGGAGTATTATTATTATTATTTGTGTGTGTGGTGTGTTTAAACTCGGACGAAAAATGGCAAATTTATAGACCAGGCCTGATTCTGATCCTCATGCGACTCGCATGGGAAATAGCCTTCTGGCCATGCGACTCGCATGGCCACCAGAATCCAGCTCAATCATTTTTGTTTTCTTGTTCGTCGACATAATTTAAAATAAATATAAATATATAAATAATTAATATAATTATTTATATATTATATTTTATTCTTGTGCATAGTAGACTAGATATTTTTGGTCCGTTGCGTCGGGCGTTTCTTCTTGGCTCGGGTCCCGGTTCCGGATTTTCGGACGTCTTCGCGTATTATTTTATATCGTGTACTTTGCGTTCCGCAACTTGTACTCTTGTCATTTTTAGACGTTCTTCATCAATAATTTGAACCACTTTAATTGTATCTTTGTACATTTGAGCATTTTGGACCTTTCCGTCTTCAATTCTTCGTTTTCTTCTTTTGTCTTCGCACTTATTAAATATAAACGAATATTACTTGAATATGGAACAATTACAACTAAATAATTTACATATTGGGAGGATATTGCTACTAAATATATGTTCATTTGGAGCACTATCAAATATCCCCACACTTGAACGTTGCTTGTCCTCAAGCAATACATAACTTGAAATTATAATACATCACACGAATCACTTCTTTATTCTTCACACTTTGTACATCAGTGATTTTGATATGGCGGTATAAATAATGATAGTAACGATAGAACCATGGTTAAAGGTGGGTGTGTCATCCACAGTTGCCTTGGGTTTAGGTCAACGACACTTGCAATCAAATAGCCGATTTACTTTCGGTTTCCAAAGCAAAGTGCACATTTGAAAGGCGGTTTACAGTCCCACATGACTATAAAAATGTAGATCCTTAAGGAAATTGGATCTTTATGAAAACATTTGATCTTTTGAAAATTCAAGCTAGATTTTACCCTAGACAAGTTTTCTGATTTGATCCATCATCGGTGTTGCAAAATATATTTGTGGATCAATATTTTGGCTTAAAACTTTTAGGTTCGTGTAATCCACTGCTATCCTGGTATCGGAAAGCACACATCCAGTTTACTTGTTCCGTATATTACCTTTCGGTAAACTACCGTCCGGTTGTAAAGGAAAGCGATGAACAAGAAACTGTTAAGGCAATGTCTAATGACATGCATTTGTTCATGGTCTAATTAACGTGTCGGATGCTAGAACTATCCTTGGTAGGAGCAATAGTAAAGATCATCCTTTGATTTTTTGGTCTGGCACAAGGTCCTGTCTTCGACCATGCTATGCAACCACCGTTCTTACGGTTGACACCCGATTTGGTTCAGGTGACCTAATGAATTCCAGGTGAATTCCTAGGATTTTACGTTCAATGGTAATGAACGCATTGAAAATGGGTTTTCAGAAAACAAATCGGTTTGTAATTTTTATCAAAATATTTTCTCGTTCAAGCTCGTGTTTAGATATCATCGAATTCCATGAGTTTGAATTCTCAATCTTTAAGGTCAATCTCAAGGATTGAGTAATATCAGGCTTAAAAGCTGATTTTTGATCTTTAAAGGAGATTATCCTTTCTGGGGATCTGATTCATTAGTCTTATCAAGCTAATTTGCACGGTGCCCCCCCATTGTACGAGATAAATCCTTCTCATGGTTAGGATAAATCTGACCACTTGGCGACCCTGTTTGATGCTGAGGTCCGTGGATTTCCAGCTGATTTTAGAGATGACTTTTCTAGATTTTTCGTCAACCTACAGCTGGTCTGGACGACAACTTCATGACCTAAATCAAGAAGCGCGAGTCTTTTTCGGAAGACTTTACTTCCTTTTAATGATGGAATTGATTCATCGTGTAGATCCATCTATTCTTTTTTTTCATCGGGTAAAACAGTTAATTTAGTCCAAAACAAAAACACCTGCAATAACTTTACAGAAACATGTGATAGATAGTTTTTAATTGAATAACTTGGTACATTCTCCCCACACTTAGTTTCTTTCTTTGCCTTTTTATTCTCATTTATTCCATTTTAAATGAATTCAAGCGTTTTTGGTTGTTTCTTAATTTATGTCCTTTTCGAGGTAACGATAATTTCGGTATTATCACCTAGTTTTCATCGTTCATAAATATGTATAAACATGATTTTGACTTCATTTAGTTGAAATTTTTTTCAAATTTTCCCAAAATTTGGCAAATAAACCAAGTATAAACCCGAGAGAATTTATAACCCTTCCCCACACTTAAGATCATGCAATGCCCTCATTTGCATGAAATCAGACTATAATTATAAATTCATGAGGGTGATTAGTGTAGAAAAGTGATTAAGATTACCTAGTTTGTACTTACAAAGCTCGTCGAATGATAGATGGCGCGCCTCACCGTTCATTCCTTCTTGTTTTATCACACATGTTTTTCTTCAAAAATGGTTGCTTTTCTGAACTGTTTGCTAATTTTTGAAAATGCGTATTTTACCCTAAGTTATCATGCATGTTTATTAACGAGTTATGCACTAACCCGAACCCCTAATTTAACGTTAAGTGGGGTTAGACTTCCCTACACTTTAGCTGACGATATGTGAAGTCGGTGGAATAAGTTCCACGAATTAAAATAGTGAGCCAGTTATTTATATCTCGGGTGGTGTATAATATATCAATGGGTTTAAAGTTTAGACTCACCCGAACGTCACTACTTAATTCTTTTTTAAGTGTAGCTTTTAGTAAATGGATATGTCTCTTTTCTGTTTCTTGGTCAAATGGATCGATATACACCGACATACTTATATCTATAGGGTGGACAATTTCTAATATTTCCTTCCGTTCATTCTCGGAATCAAAGGTTTCACCTCTATTACCCAATTGGGTGAAATCCGAGGTGTCATTATCTATTACAGCTCGTGGTTCATCTTCAGTAGATGACTCGTCTATTGAGAATATTGGGTTAGGAGGTTGTGGAATGGTGAAGTTCGGTTTGGTCTCGGGGGTAAAATTTTCAACGTTATCGTTTTCCCAAGAGTACCAATTTGTTACCCTTACATCTTCTTCGTCGGTAGAGGCTAATGTGTCGATATGTTGTGAAATTGGTAAGGCTGAATAAGAATTATCATCGGGATAGTTGGTGATTTCGGAGCTCTCGAATTCATCAAAATTCGATGATTTGAGATTTTCTTGCACAATACTCCTCAGATCAACAGGTGTGTAATCTGATAGAGTTTCAGCTTGCCTATTTACAAACTCTCTCATTTGTTCCTTTTGAGCATCAAGTTCTTCGAGTTTGATTCTCATATAATCTAAAGAATCTTCAAGTTCTTCTGGTTGTTGAGTTTGAATATCTTCTTGGGAATAATCCCAATTAGAATTGTGTTCTTCATAATCGTTCCATTCAGGTTCTGTGGTTGCATAATTTTCAGTAGGAACGTAATAGTAACATTCCCATGTTGAGTGATAATCTCCACAGATTTCACAACCAGTTATTGTTTCGTCGTTCGCGATCCAAGATTGACTGACCGAATTGTCATCAACACTCGGTTGAGAGTATTGATTTAATTGATTTTGGAGTTCAAAAAGAGTTTCCAAAGCCTTGTTTTCAAAATTTTCCATTTTATTGCGATGGCCAAATTTTAGCTACAATGTGGTGCATTCACAAATTATCCTATTAGTTATAAAAATAGAAAAACTTATATAAGTTGTCCAATTAATAGACTTTTCTGATTTTGCCCACGTTTCGAATAGCCAAAAGATGCAGCAGGTAGCCAGGACCCTTTAAATCGGAAGCCCACAACTAGCCACTAACAAATCCAACTATTACTACGAACCAGAAAAATGTCAACGTCCATTAATTTAACCGCTTAAATAATTTTTCTTTCTGTTTGAGATATTAGATAAGAAATAGAGAAAATTCTAGGTCCTAAAAACTAGAGTGTCGAGAAAATAGAAAGAAATAGATTGCTCGTCGAAAAGTGTCGAAAAATAAAAAGGTAGAAAAATAGACGTCGAAAAATAAAAGTAAGAAAGTCGTACGAAAAATGGCGTCGCAAAATTCTAAAGCACCTAAATCTTAGTCTAAGGAATAAGTACTTAAGGGATTTTACGGCAAACCTAAAAATCTAGAAATATAAAAATAAACTACGGCAAAATCTATATTTAAAACTAAGTACGAACGACAAAATACAAATATTACGCTAAACGACTAAAAGATACAAAATATAAAAATATATAAAAAGTTGAGAAAAAGAATAATTTTTATAAAAAAAAAATATTATTTTTATATTATTATTTATTAAAGATATTAATTTATATATTAATAAAACTAATTAAAAGTAAAATACAAATTAATTAAGAATTAAAACTAATTAATATTAAATTAATAAACTAATTAGGGTTTATATTAATAATAATAAATAAAATACCGTATTTAATGCGAAAGTAGGGTTGTATGTGGCCCTGTCAGACCCCTCATGCGACTCGCATGGGGTTCAGGCTAAAGGTCATGCGAGTCGCATGACCTCCAGAGCCGGTTCAAATGAGGGGGGTCAAATGACAGGCTCAACCGTATTATTTATATTTATTTATATTTTCTGTTTTAAATATTAAATAAAATATATATATAATTTAAATAAAAACTTAATATTTTTATAAAACTAAAAATAGAAATATTTGATAATTTTATATATAAAAATCTTAAAATTATATAAAAATATATATATATATATTTTTTTTTTCTTTTCGGTTTTAATTTTTTAAATTTTTAGATTTTTAAATTTTTTAATTTTTAGGATTTTATATTGTTTTTCTAAAAATAATAAATATATATATACAAAAATGAAAAATAGATAGTTTCGCCGACTCCCCGGCAGCGGCGCCAAAAACTTGATGTCGTAGCGTGGGGTTACGAAATAGTATTATTTTTAATACAAAATACTACAAAATATGACACAAGTTTTATTAATTTACGGATGGGATATACCTAAACCTTGCTACAACACTATAGGCAGTGTACCTAATCGTAGAGTAGTATAGTTTTTAGTAAGTCCGGTTCGTTCCACAGGGAGACGGGCTTATGAAACACTTATTTTTATATAATTATATTTGTACAAAAATATATAAATATATATATAATAATATATAAAAGTGGGGGTTTTACCGTTTAATGACCGGTTTGTCGATTTATATTTTAAGCGAAGCGTATAGTAAATGACGATATTTAAATAACAATATAAAATAAATAAAAATAATTGAAATGACAATAAATAAAAGTACGAGAAAAAATGAAATAAAATATATTATGCTTATTTAAACTTCCGTAACCATGATGGTTGACGTGTTGATTTTAGTTTTATGCCCATGGGTTAATTGTCCTTTGTCCTGGATTATTTAATATGTCCGTCTGGTTTTTGTCCATAACAGTCCATCAGTCATAAATATAAAGTGCGAGTGTCCTCGTCAAATTATTATTATACCCGAAGTTAAATATTCCAACTAATTGGGGATTCGAATTGTAACAAGGTTTTAATACTTTGTTTAATGAATACACCAGGTTATCGACTGCGTGTAAACCAAGGTTTTACTACTTTGTTAACAATTACACCAATTACCTTTGAATGTAATTTCACCCCTGTTTTAATTATTCTAGTGGCTATTAATCCATTCCCGTGTCCGGTTAAATGAACGATTATTCGTACATATAAATACCCCGCCCATCGTGTCCGATCGAGTGTATATGGTAATTTATAGGGACGCCCAATTGTAAATCTTTATATTAACATTAACAAACTATCATTTAGTTAAACAAATATAAAGCCCATTAATAGCTCATAGTCTAATTTCCACAAGTGTCGTTCTTTTGTCCAAACCCCAATTATGGTACAAAGCCCAATTACCCAATTTTAGTAATTAGCCCAACATCATGATTACTTCGTTTTAAATAAGCATAATAATAACTTAGCTACGAGACATTAATTTAAAAAGGAGAACATAGCTTACATTGATTATTTATCGCGTAGTGTTACACGGACAGAGCTCCGACTTTAAAACCCGTAAAATAACCTTTACATAACCCGAACTAATCTAATATAACACTAATCTATACTATATATATATATATATATATATATATATATATATATTATTATCTTATGGAGTATTATTATTATTATTTGTGTGTGTGGTGTGTTTAAACTCGGACGAAAAATGGCAAATTTATAGACCAGGCCTGATTCTGATCCTCATGCGACTCGCATGGGAAATAGCCTTCTGGCCATGCGACTCGCATGGCCACCAGAATCCAGCTCAATCATTTTTGTTTTCTTGTTCGTCGACATAATTTAAAATAAATATAAATATATAAATAATTAATATAATTATTTATATATTATATTTTATTCTTGTGCATAGTAGACTAGATATTTTTGGTCCGTTGCGTCGGGCGTTTCTTCTTGGCTCAGGTCCCGGTTCCGGATTTTCGGACGTCTTCGCGTATTATTTTATATCGTGTACTTTGCGTTCCGCAACTTGTACTCTTGTCATTTTTAGACGTTCTTCATCAATAATTTGAACCACTTTAATTGTATCTTTGTACATTTGAGCATTTTGGACCTTTCCGTCTTCAATTCTTCGTTTTCTTCTTTTGTCTTCGCACTTATTAAATATAAACGAATATTACTTGAATATGGAACAATTACAACTAAATAATTTACATATTGGGAGGATATTGCTACTAAATATATGTTCATTTGGAGCACTATCAACTATCAAGAGAGAGGTCCCAACGGCATCGTCCACCTTCGCCCAAAAACGTGTCCAAATTTTTAGCCGTTAGTAAAATAATAAAAAAAAATTCAACGGCTATCCCAACGGTCATTTTTACACTATATAAACACCAACCATATACTTCATTTTATACACTCAAACATATATTTCTTTTATATATCCATCTTTCTCAAGATCAAGATCAAACTCTCCCAAACTGCAAAATGTTAACTCTTCCCCCAATGATTGTTTCATTCGATGTTCATTACGGAGGTGATTTCCGAAATCAAATGAAGGAATATGAGTGGGGCGACAGTATTTCGTTTGAAGATATCGACATTCGTGATGTTGGTTTACAAGATTTTCTATCCTTTCTGAAGGAAAGAGTTCCGGGTAAATTCACGTCTGTGTTCTTTTATAGAGACGATTATGATTCGGATTGTAAGGCAAGTTTTCTGTGTACCGATGATCAATGGTACTTTATAAAAGATACCATTGAAGATCGTGGTAAACGCATTTCTTTGTATGCGGTTCTTGAAGATGAAGAGACGTTGGGTTATCGTTACCTCGATGAATCAGTTGAAGTAGCAGTTGAGGCATCAAGAGAAATACCGATGTCTCCAGAGTACCTCACTAATGGTGAAATGACTGGTGAACGCTACTTTGCAGATGACAATTGACGACGACAAGTAGTTTGATTGTAATCTTTTAATTTTTAATTGCCGTGATGTTTTAATTTTTAATTATTGTAATTTCAGTGTTGTTGTCGAGTTTTATATCTTCCTTTATGTTTCAGAGCTCTTCGTCTTTTTAATCTCCTCTCGATCTCTAGTAAAACGAGTAATGGTCTAGAATTTGTAAGTATGGAGTTTCGAATGAATTTAATGTTATAATCAAGAAAGAACGTAATAGCACGATTTGATTCGTCAATTTACCAGAATCATTGAGAATAGAGTTATCAAGAATATACTTTCTTGATATGTTCAGAAGTTAATTAAAATGAAAGAGTTATGTAACATGACACATGATGGTGGTATGATCTACTGTGAACCATCATGTCCCATTAGAAATCAGCATGACTTACTGTAATATAATCACGTTGATCAAGTGTCATTATATTATACTAACTCATGCATCAGTTCCCAACATTACTTCAATAACATTCATATTTTAAGCTCAAAAGTTACAGAATATAGAAACTAACAGTTTCTATATGATGTAACACTGATAGCACGAAGAGATAAATGATTTCATATAGTATTAGTTATAAAGATATATTCAGAAATATCGAGAATATTTATAATGAAAGATACGATAATATCTTTGAATATCTAAGATCAGAGGATGATGGAGACTATTGTTCGCAAGGGTTTAGAGTAATGAGCAAAATATTCGCTAAAGACTTCAGCAGACATTGAATCATTTAGATTCTTTAAAGTCAAACTTATTCCTTGTGATTTGTCCACGGCTTTCTTCCTAGTTTCGCATAATCTGCTTTTCGGTACTAAATTTTCTATTGAATGTTTCCAATATAGTGATACACAGGAAGCACAAGAAGGTATATAATTTCGAACGAGAATATTTATGAAAATATCCTCAGAAATATCAAAGATATTGATGATGATATTTTGGAATTTCTAAGTTCGATGGTTGATGGAGAAAGATTTTTTTTTTTTTTGCAAGATTTTAACATGACTTCGGAGCAAGATATTCTCTAAAGATTTCAACGGATCCAGAATTACCTGAATCCTTTGAATATAGGGTTTGGTCCTTGTATTTGTCCTTGGTCTCCTTCATGGGTAGCTCAATCTATTTTTCAATACCCAATTTCGAGCGTTCCAAACACTCCTTTCTTTATCATCAAACTTTTGGCCGTTTAGACCATCTACCATTAGTCTGTTTCTTCTGCATTTAATGCTATGATATCTGAATCATCGGTTATTAATCCGAGGTGGTTTCAGGAAAATTATGTTTTTAGATGATTAAACGCTGATGGTAATATGGTGGAATATGAAAGGTTCCATGGTAACAATAAAAGAGCACGCGTATATATCAACGTTATAATAAGGTTGTTTCGTACGAAAAGTCGAAGTTGTCTTGCTGGAGCTGTGACAAAATTTGGCTATTTTGAAGAAGAACTGCAAAGTTATTTTGGGTAATAATAACACTAAAGAAATTAGCACAGTTATGTATTGAACGTTTACTCAGTTTCCGAGAGTCTTTCAAGTGCATTACTATATGCATCAATCTTTTCTTCCGTAATTGAAGTGCGGTTGGTTCATCCTCTCGATTGAGGTGTTTTCAAGAATCATGAAAGGTTTGAACGCAGATTGTAATCGTCAAGATACAAATGAGGTTTAAAATGAAATCAAGTGGCAACTTGAAGAAATGTTTAGTTTCATATGTTATATTCAATATTTTAATTCATTTTAATTGTCCAATGTCATTAGTCCACAGTCGATAGTCCACATCTAACAGTCCAATAATTCATATATAATTTAATATATAATATTCGAATTAATTAATACGTATCGTGACCCGTATACGTCTCAGACTCGATCACAACTCAAAGTATATATATTATTTGAGAATCAACCCCAACCCTGTATAGAGAACTCGATCATTACTGCATATAGAGTGTCTATGGTGATTCCAAATAATATATATAGATGTGTCGATATGATATGTCAAAACCTTGTATACGTGTCCCGATATTTAAAGTGCGTAAAATAAATACAGAAATTAAATGACGATAAATAAAATGCGTAAAGTAAATAACAGAAATTAAATGACGATAAATAAAATTGCGAGAATGTAAATTGCGATAAAATAAATTGCGATAAATAAAATGTAATCAGTTAGCTAGGAACAGTTAGCTAGGATTTTGTTATCGTGGATTCTTCATAGAATTTCATATTGTTAATTAATCTGTTTCTAATCAATTTTTATTGTGTCCATTATTTCTTCGTTATGCCACCTGATGGATTCTGATAGATCAAAATCCAAATATGTAATTGGACGAATATGGTTATTCTGTGGTGAACGGATTTGTATATCGGTAGATGTAAGTAGGATAGTATATGACTTGTTGAAACAGATTTGAAAAACGTACAATGTAACTTATTAATGTGAAATTTAAATAGTCCTCGGGTATTACCTACCCGTTAAAATATTTTCACCATTAACAGTTTGTACAAGAGAATTTTTAATTACAATCTTTATGAAAACATATATACATATATATTTTCTTCAGATTTATTCATGGATTTAATGAGTTAATATGATATTAAACTCATTTGCTTTTCAGTTGGAACTAGAATAAATAATCTCTAAAACTTTAGAGATTACATATTCGTCATGCCGAACGAAGATAAATGAGATAGAACGATACGTAGAACGAAGATCATACTCAAAGTACATATGATGATATTGAAGCATGGATTGTTGATGGTACTGGTGCTGTTATTGATTGTACTGTTGGTGCCGGTGATGTTGCTGAAGCTGGTACATTTTGCACCATATTCTCCGAATAGATTTTTCGAGCGCGAAGTTCGTTGACTTATTACTCCAGGATGATTGTCGGTCGGAAAGAGCGGATGAATAAGGTTCAGAATTGTGAATAGAATATAATCTTGTCGAGTTACTCTGGAAATGAGGGTGAAGATGGTGTCTCGAGCAAGTTCGCCGGTAAACGCTTCAGGTTCTTTGTCAAGAGGTGAATTTGGTTGGTGGAAGAGATCGCATTTTTCGCTCTCCATTGTTTAAGTCGACTACGAACTCATCAAATGAATTGGGGGTGACTGATTGGTTGATTCATCCCGGTGGCGCTGATAGGTGAAACTCCATATCGGAATAGTTATCGGAATCTGAGGAATTCAAACTGGTTGAGAGATTTATCTCGTACGTTTGGAAGAAGGATTTTTGATAAGAATAGATTATAGAATGTAGATTAGTACCCTGTAATACATAATTTACATATGCATATATAATACTAAAATCCCATAAGTTACGGAGGAATCTACGGAAGCGGTCAGGCAAGGTAACAATAACAGATACGCTAAGATATGAATTTTGTCTATACACTATTCATGCAATCAATGCAGTAAGATGTGTCTAGACTAAGAATGATAAACAGATGATTTCCTAAGGATGATAAACAGATGATTTCCGACAAAAATGATAAGCAAAACTTTTGACATGCAAACACGGTCGAAGTCCAGACTTTCTAATGCATTCTAACGACTATCATTTAGACACACTAATGCAAGACCTGGTTCACTAAGACCACCGCTCTGATACCAACTGAAAGGACCCGTCCTAATCCATCCGGACGAAGTCCATATCGATTATAAATGATTCACAACAGTTGATTACATCGCGAGGTACTTGACCTCTATATGATACAGTTTACAAACATTGCATTCGTTTTTGAAAAGACAATCTTTCATTACATCGAAATTTGACAACATGCATACCATTTCGTAATATTTCTAACTATAATTGACTTAATAATAATCTTGATGAACTCGACGACTCGAATGCAACGTCTTTTGAAACATGTCATGAATGACTCCAAGTAATATCTCTAAAATGAGAAAATGCACAGCGGAAGATTTCTTTCATACCTGAGAATAAACATGCTTTAAAGTGTCAACCAAAAGGTTGGTGAGTTCATTAGTTTATCATAAACAATCATTTCATAATTTTAATAGACCACAAGATTTTATATTTACAATTCTCATAAACATATGTCCCATGCATAGAGACAAAAATATCATTCATATGGATTGAACACCTGGTAACCGACATTCACAATATGTATATAAGAATATCCCCATCATTCCGGGATCCTCCTTCGGACATGATATAAATTTCGAAGTACTAAAGCATCCGGTACTTTGGATGGGGCTTGTTGGGCCCGATAGATCTATCTTTAGAGTTCGCGTCAATTAGGGTGTCTGTTCCCTAATTCTTAGATTACCAGACTTAATAAAAAGGGGCATATTCGATTTCGATCATTCAACCATATAATGTAGTTTTGATTACTTGTGTCTATTTCGTAAAATCATTTATAAAATTTGCGCATGTATTCTCAGCCCAAAAATATAAAGGGTAAAAAGGTAAATGAAACTCACGCATATATATTGTAAAACAATAATAAAGCATTTGCATGTATTCTCAGCCCAAAAATGTAAAGAGTAAAAGGGATTCAAATGAACTCACCTAATGTATTTTGTAGTAAAAATACATATAACGATATTGAACAATGCAGGGTTGGCCTCGAATTCACGAACCTATATTATTTGTATATTTATTAAAACATATACTTGCAATCGAACAAATATATATATATATATATATATATATATATATATATATATATATATATATATATATATATATATATATATATATATATATATTTTTATTAGTGATATAATGTTTATATTATTAATTTATATCTTTCCTTATTACTACATAGAAATATAACTTTTGTTATGTTATATGTATCAAATATTTTTATATGTATATATTTCATTTGTTTGTTTAGAATAGTAATTATATTAATACTAAAATAATATTAGTAGTGATTGAATTAATGTAATGATAATGCTAGTATTAATAATAATGATAATAAAAATAATGATTTTATTAATAATAATATTAATGATAGTTTTGACGATCAATCTTATAATATTAATAATAACAGTAGTTTTTAATAAAAATGAAATGTTTAATAATAATAATGATAAGAGTAAAAAAAAATTATAAGAATACATAATACTTAATAATAATAGTTATTATAACAATCTCATTAAAAATGATAATTTTTAGTAATGATACTTAATAATAATAACACATCTTCAATGATACTATTACTAATGTAAATCATCAAAAATAATTGTTTGTATTACCTTCATAAAAACAATCATATTAATGGTCCTAATCATGATAATACATATGTTGATATTAATAAAACTAATAATAACATTAATAGTACTTATTGATGTTACATAATAACAAAATGATAATAATACTCATAATCTCACTAACCCTAATAATACTAATAAGTGATAATTATAACTCATATTAATAATACTAATAACAATAATAATTATAATACAAGTGTTAATATCAATAACAATAATAATCATATTTATAATACTAATAGTAATATTAGTTAATATTATTAAGTTATAAAAGTATTAATAATAAGTACTAAATAAAACTACCTCAAAATGAATTTTCAATAAAAAGAACAGCCCAAGTGAGGATCGAACCCAAGACCTCTTGAAACCCGACACCATACCCAACCATCTGATCTGGCATGCTTTTCTGATTTTAGAGAGAACCCGTTTATATATAACCTTTGTTTTAATGTCTTCTTCTTCTCCAACCTTCAAATCGACCAGGGATCCAAATGTTTAAACAAATATTTATTTACCTCAAGAATATCATAACGAACCAAATATCAGTTGTCTATATGAAAATCAAATAGATAAAAGATCCAAACAGGCTGCTACAGCGACGGCTGTATCAAAGAAAAAAAAATCGTTTTTGAATTTAGAGGCTGTTATTGACGAAATTTATAACATAAAATAGACTCCAATTCTTCCTTTGAAACTTTCTGTATAACTAATTTGAGGTATAACATCAAAACAATTGCTAATTTCTTGATGAACACCTTGTTGACTTTATTTTTCAAAAACTTTGACCCATAAATTCGGGCTCGATAAAACGAATTGGAACCTGAGAATTTGAGTAAACATTCACGGCGTGTTTTACAGCCCTTCTGCATTTTTAAAATTTTAAAATGGGTTTGAATTTGAATTATGATCGAAAAGGTGAAGGGTAGCGAGCAGTTGGCTTGTTCCTCAATTCTATTGGGTTTTTAAATCCCATTTGCAGTATTAATAATAATAAGCATCATATATTAGTGATTAGGTAATGGTATTCGTTTGGTTGATTGCAGCAGACAGAATAATACTCGTATCAAATTAGGTTTGCAAGTGAGACTTTTGAGGACAGAAAGATCACGAGTGAAAAGAAAGAAGAAAAAAGAAAAAGGCAGATAGATAGTTGAAATATCCCGTTCTTATTGATTAAAAACGTTCCATATTAATTGATTTCGTTGCGAGGTTTTGACCTCTATATGAGACGTTTTTCAAAGACTGCATTCATTTTAAAACAAACCATAACCTTTATTTCATCAATAAAGGTTTAAAAAGCTTTTACGTAGATTATCAAATAATGATAATCTAAAATATCCTGTTTACACACGACCATTACATAATGGTTTACAATACAAATATGTTACAACAAAATAAGTTTCTTGAATGCAGTTTTTACACAATATCATACAAGCATGGACTCCAAATCTCGTCCTTATTTAAGTATGTGACAGCGGAAGCTCTTAATAATCACCTGAGAATAAACATGCTTAAAACGTCAACAAAAATGTTGGTGAGTTATAGGTTTAACCTATATATATCAAATCGTAACAATAGACCACAAGATTTCATATTTCAATACACATCCCATACATAGAGATAAAAATCATTCATATGGTGAACACCTGGTAACCGACATTAACAAGATGCATATATAAGAATATCCCCATCATTCCGGGACACCCTTCGGATATGATATAAATTTCGAAGTACTAAAGCATCCGGTACTTTGGATGGGGTTTGTTAAGCCCAATAGATCTATCTTTAGGATTCGCGTCAATTAGGGTGTCTGTTCCCTAATTCTTAGATTACCAGACTTAATAAAAAGGGACATATTCGATTTCGATAATTCAACCATAGAATGTAGTTTCACGTACTTGTGTCTATTTTGTAAATCATTTATAAAACTTGCATGTATTCTCATCCCAAAAATATTAGATTTTAAAAGTGGGACTATAACTCACTTTCACAGATTTTTACTTCATCGGGAAGTAAGACTTGGCCACTGGTTGATTCACGAACCTATAACAATATATACATATATATCAAAGTATGTTCAAAATATATTTACAACACTTTTAATATATTTTGATGTTTTAAGTTTATTAAGTCAGCTGTCCTCGTTAGTAACCTACAACTAGTTGTCCACAGTTAGATGTACAGAAATAAATTGATAAATATTATCTTGAATCAATCCACGACCCAGTGTATACGTATCTCAGTATTGATCACAACTCAAACTATATATATTTTGGAATCAACCTCAACCCTGTATAGCTAACTCCAACATTCACATATAGAGTGTCTATGGTTGTTCCGAAATATATATAGATGTGTCGACATGATAGGTCGAAACATTGTATACGTGTCTATGGTATCTCAAGATTACATAATATACAATACAAGTTGATTAAGTTATGGTTGGAATAGATTTGTTACCAATTTTCACGTAGCTAAAATGAGAAAAATTATCCAATCTTGTTTTACCCATAACTTCTTCATTTTAAATCCGTTTTGAGTGAATCAAATTGCTATGGTTTCATATTGAACTCTATTTTATGAATCTAAACAGAAAAAGTATAGGTTTATAGTCGGAAAAATAAGTTACAAGTCGTTTTTGTAAAGGTAGTCATTTCAGTCGAAAGAACGACGTCTAGATGACCATTTTAGAAAACATACTTCCACTTTGAGTTTAACCATAATTTTTGGATATAGTTTCATGTTCATAATAAAAATCATTTTCTCAGAATAACAACTTTTAAATCAAAGTTTATCATAGTTTTTAATTAACTAACCCAAAACAGCCCGCGGTGTTACTACGACGGCGTAAATCCGGTTTTACGGTGTTTTTCGTGTTTCCAGGTTTTAAATCATTAAGTTAGCATATCATATAGATATAGAACATGTGTTTAGTTGATTTTAAAAGTCAAGTTAGAAGGATTAACTTTTGTTTGCGAACAAGTTTAGAATTAACTAAACTATGTTCTAGTGATTACAAGTTTAAACCTTCGAATAAGATAGCTTTATATGTATGAATCGAATGATGTTATGAATATCATTACTACCTTAAGTTCCTTGGATAAACCTACTGGAAAAGAGAAAAATGGATCTAGCTTCAATGGATCCTTGGATGGCTCGAAGTTCTTGAAGCAGAATCATGACACGAAAACAAGTTCAAGTAAGATCATCACTTGAAATAAGATTGTTATAGTTATAGAAATTGAACCAAAGTTTGAATATGATTATTACCTTGTATTAGAATGATAACCTACTGTAAGAAACAAAGATTTCTTGAGGTTGGATGATCACCTTACAAGATTGGAAGTGAGCTAGCAAACTTGAAAGTATTCTTGATTTTATGAAACTAGAACTTTTGGAATTTATGAAGAACACTTAGAACTTGAAGATAGAACTTGAGAGAGATCAATTAGATGAAGAAAATTGAAGAATGAAAGTATTTGTAGGTGTTTTTGGTCGTTGGTGTATGGATTAGATATAAAGGATATGTAATTTTGTTTTTATGTAAATAAGTCATGAATGATTACTCATATTTTTGTAATTTTATGAGATATTTCATGCTAGTTGCCAAATGATGGTTCCCACATGTGTTAGGTGACTCACATGGGCTGCTAAGAGCTGATCATTGTAGTGTATATACCAACAGTACATACATCTAAAAGCTGTGTATTGTACGAGTACGAATACGGGTGCATGCGAGTAGAATTGTTGATGAAACTGAACGAGGATGTAATTGTAAGCATTTTTGTTAAGTAGAAGTATTTTGATAAGTGTATTGAAGTCTTTCAAAAGTGTATAAATACATATTAAAACACTACATGTATATACATTTTAACTGAGTCGTTAAGTCATCGTTAGTCGTTACATGTAAGTGTTGTTTTGAAACCTTTAGGTTAACGATCTTGTTAAATGTTGTTAACCCAATGTTTATAATATCAAATGAGATTTTAAATTATTATATGATCATGATATTATCATGTATGAATATCTCTTAATATGATATATATACATTAAATGTCTTTACAACGATAATCGTTACATATATGTCTCGTTTAAAAATCATTAAGTTAGTAGTCTTGTTTTTACATATGTAGTTCATTGTTAATATACTTAATGATATGTTTACTTATCATAGTATCATGTTAACTATATATATATCCATATATATGTCATCATATAGTTTTTACAAGTTTTAACGTTCGTGAATCACCGGTCAACTTGGGTGGTCAATTGTCTATATGAAACATATTTTAATTAATCAAGTCTTAACAAGTTTGATTGCTTAACATGTTGGAAACATTTAATCATGTAAATATCAATCTCAATTAATATATATAAACATGGAAAAGTTCGGGTCACTACAGTACCTACCCGTTAAATAAATTTCGTCCCGAAATTTTAAGCTGTTGAAGGTGTTGACGAATCTTCTGGAAATAGATGCGGGTATTTCTTCTTCATCTGATCTTCACGCTCCCAGGTGAACTCGGGTCCTCTACGAGCATTCCATCGAACCTTAACAATTGGTATCTTGTTTTGCTTAAGTCTTTTAACCTCACGATCCATTATTTCGACGGGTTCTTCGATGAATTGAAGTTTTTCGTTGATTTGGATTTCATCTAACGGAATAGTGAGATCTTCTTTAGCAAAACATTTCTTCAAATTCGAGACGTGGAAAGTGTTATGTACAGCCGCGAGTTGTTGAGGTAACTCTAGTCGGTAAGCTACTGGTCCGACACGATCAATAATCTTGAATGGTCCAATATACCTTGGATTTAATTTCCCTCGTTTACCAAATCGAACAACGCCTTTCCAAGGTGCAACTTTAAGCATGACCATCTCTCCAATTTCAAATTCTATATCTTTTCTTTTAATGTCAGCGTAGCTCTTTTGTCGACTTTGGGCGGTTTTCAACCGTTGTTGAATTTGGATGATCTTCTCGGTAGTTTCTTGTATAATCTCCGGACCCGTAATCTATCTATCCCCCACTTCACTCCAACAAATCGGAGACCTGCACTTTCTACCATAAAGTGCTTCAAACGGCGCCATCTCAATGCTTGAATGGTAGCTGTTGTTGTAGGAAAATTCTGCTAACGGTAGATGTCGATCCCAACTGTTTCCGAAATCAATAACACATGCTCGTAGCATGTCTTCAAGCGTTTGTATCGTCCTTTCACTCTGCCCATCAGTTTGTGGATGATAGGCAGTACTCATGTCTAGACGAGTTCCTAATGCTTGCTGTAATGTCTGCCAGAATCTTGAAATAAATCTACCATCCCTATCAGAGATAATAGAGATTGGTATTCCATGTCTGGAGACGACTTCCTTCAAATACAGTCGTGCTAACTTCTCTATCTTGTCATCTTCTCTTATTGGCAGGAAGTGTGCTGATTTGGTGAGACGATCAACTATTACCCAAATAGTATCAAAACCACTTGCAGTCCTTGGCAATTTAGTGATGAAATCCATGGTAATGTTTTCCCATTTCCATTCCGGGATTTCGGGTTGTTGAAGTAGACCTGATGGTTTCTGATGCTCAGCTTTGACCTTAGAACACGTCAAACATTCTCCTACGTATTTAGCAACATCGGCTTTCATACCTGGCCACCAAAAATGTTTCTTGAGATCCTTGTACATCTTCCCCGTTCCAAGATGTATTGAGTATCTGGTTTTATGAGCTTCTCTAAGTACCATTTCTCTCATATCTCCAAATTTTGGTACCCAAATCCTTTCAGCCCTATACCGGGTTCCGTCTTCCCGAATATTAAGATGCTTCTCCGATCCTTTGGGTATTTCATCCTTTAAATTTCCCTCTTTTAAAACTCCTTGTTGCGCCTCCTTTATTTGAGTAGTAATGTTATTATGAATCATTATATTCATAGATTTTACTCGAATGGGTTCTCTGTCCTTCCTGCTCAAGGCATCGACTACCACATTTGCCTTCCCCGGGTGGTAACGAATCTCAAAGTCGTAATCATTCAATAATTCAATCCACCTACGCTGCCTCATATTCAGTTGTTTCTGATTAAATATGTGTTGAAGACTTTTGTGGTCGGTATATATAATACTTTTGACCCCATATAAGTAGTGCCTCCAAGTCTTTAATGCAAAAACAACCGCGCCTAATTCCAAATCATGCGTCGTATAATTTTGTTCGTGAATCTTCAATTGTCTAGACGCATAAGCAATCACCTTCGTTCGTTGCATTAATACACAACCGAGACCTTGCTTTGATGCATCACAATAAATCACAAAATCATCATTCCCTTCAGGCAATGACAATATAGGTGCCGTAGTTAGCTTTTTCTTCAATAACTGAAACGCTTTCTCTTGTTCATCATTCCATTCAAATTTCTTCCCTTTATGCGTTAATGCAGTCAAGGGTTTCGCTATTCTGGAAAAGTCTTGGATGAACCTTCTGTAGTAACCAGCTAGTCCTAAAAACTGGCGTATGTGTTTCGGAGTTTTCGGGGTTTCCCACTTTTCAACAGTTTCTATCTTTGCCGGATCCACCTTAATACCTTCTTTGTTCACTATGTGACCGAGGAATTGAACTTCTTCCAACCAAAATGCACACTTTGAAAACTTAGCGTACAATTCTTCCTTCCTCAATACTTCTAACACCTTTCTCAAATGTTCACCGTGTTCTTGGTCATTCTTTGAGTAAATAAGTATGTCATCAATGAAAACAATGACAAACTTGTCAAGGTATGGTCCACACACTCAGTTCATAAGGTCCATGAACACAGCTGGTGCATTAGTTAAACCAAACGGCATAACCATAAACTCGTAATGACCGTAACGTGTTCTGAAAGCAGTCTTTGGAATATCATCTTCTTTCACCCGCATTTGATGATACCCGGAACGTAAGTCAATCTTTGAATAAACAGACGAGCCTTGTAGTTGATCAAATAAGTCATCGATTCTCGGTAGTGGGTAGCGGTTCTTGATGGTAAGTTTGTTCAACTCTCGGTAGTCGATACACAACTTGAATGTACCATCTTTCTTCTTGACAAACAAAACAGGAGCTCCCCACGGTGATGTGCTTGGTCGAATGAAACCACGCTCTAAAAGTTCTTGTAATTGGCTTTGTAGTTCTTTCATCTCGCTGGGTGCGAGTCTGTAAGGAGCACAAGCTATTGGTGCAGCTCCTGGTACAAGATCTATTTGAAATTCAACGGATCGATGTGGGGGTAATCCCGGTAATTCTTTCGGAAATACATCAGGAAATTCTTTTGCGACGGGAACATCATTGATGCTCTTTTCTTCAGTTTGTACTTTCTCGACGTGTGCTAGAACAGCATAGCAACCTTTTCTTATTAGTTTTTGTGCCTTCAAATTACTAATAAGATGTAGCTTCGTGTTGCCCTTTTCTCCGTACACCATTAAGGGTTTTCCTTTTTCTCGTATAATGCGAATTGCATTTTTGTAACAAACGATCTCCGCTTTCACTTCTTTCAACCAGTCCATACCGATTATCACATCAAAACTCCCTAACTCTACTGGTATCAAATCAATCTTAAATGTTTCGCTAACCAGTTTAATTTCTCGATTCCGACATATATTATCTGCTGAAATTAATTTACCATTTGCTAATTCGAGTAAAAATTTACTATCCAAAGGCGTCAATGGACAACTTAATTTAGCACAAAAATCTCTACTCATATAGCTTCTATCCGCACCCGAATCAAATAAAACGTAAGCAGATTTATTGTCAATAAGAAACGTACCCGTAACAAGCTCCGGGTCTTCCTGTGCCTCTGCCGCATTAATATTGAAAACTCTTCCACGGCCTTGTCCATTCGTGTTCTCCTGGTTCGGGCAATTTCTAATAATGTGGCCCGGTTTTCCACATTTATAACAAACTACATTGGCATAACTTGCTCCGACACTACTTGCTCCGCCATTACTCGTTCCGACACCATTTGTTCCTTTCGTTCTATAAACCCCTGGTCCGTAGACCTCACACTTCGCCGCGCTATGACCATTTCTTTTACACTTGTTGCAAAATTTGGTGCAGAACCCCGAGTGATTCTTTTCACACCTTTGGCACAGCTGCTTCTGATTGTTGTTGTTGTTGCGGTTATTATTGTTGTTGGGATGATTGTTGTAGTTGCTGTTGTTATTATTGTTGTTGTTGTTGGGCCGTTTGTTGTAGTTGCGATTGATGTTGCGATTGTTGGGATAATTGTTGCGATTATTGTTGTAATTGCTGTTGTTGTTGTTGTATTGGTGATTCTTACCACCGTTTTCCTCCCACTTTCTTTTGACTTGCTTCACATTGGCCTCTTCAGCAGTCTGTTCTTTAATTCTTTCTTCAATCTGGTTCATGAGTTTGTGAGCCATTCTACATGCCTGTTGTATGGAGGCGAGCTCGTGTGAACTTATATCTTCTTGGATTCTTTCCGGTAATCCTTTCACAAACGCGTCGATCTTCTCTTCCTCGTCTTCGAATGCTCCCGGACACAATAGGCACAATTCTGTGAATCGTCTTTCGTACGTGGTAATATCAAATCCATGGGTTCGTAACCCTCTAAGTTCTGTCTTGAGCTTATTGACCTCGGTTCTGGGACGGTACTTCTCGTTCATCAAGTGCTTGAATGCTGACCACGGTAGTGCGTACGCATCGTCTTGTCCCACTTGCTCTAGATAGGTATTCCACCATGTTAACGCAGAACCTGTGAAGGTATGCGTAGCGTACTTTACTTTGTCCTCTTCAGTACACTTACTTATGGCAAACACCGATTCGACCTTCTCGGTCCACCGTTTCAATCCGATCGGTCCTTCGGTTCCATCAAATTCCAAAGGTTTGCAGGCAGTGAATTCTTTGTAGGTGCATCCTACACGATTTCCTGTACTGCTAGATCCAAGGTTATTGTTGGTATGTAGCGCAGCCTGTACTGCGGCTATGTTTGAAGCTAGAAAAGTACGGAATTCCTCTTCATTCATATTCACGGTGTGTCGAGTAGTCGGTGCCATTTCCTTCAAAATAGTCAAATGGAACAAGTTAATCATACAGAATATTAAGAGTAGTTAATAGTATTTCGTAGCATAATATGAACTCATTTATAAAAGCTTTTTCTTCATATTAGCGTTTTATAAGTTTAAATTCGGGTAGTACCTACCCGTTAAGTTCATACTTAGTAGCTAATATACAATTCAACTACTACAATTCTATATGAAAAACTGATTATAATAATATTTCGCGTTCAAACTTTTTCACAATATTTTACAAACTTACAATACCGCTTATTTTACATATAGCATGAAATATAGCACACAATAAATTTGATACAAGATGGTTGTGAAGATAATTCTAGCTAGTACACAAGTCGTTCAGCAAAGGCAATAAAGACACGTAATTCATACGTCCAGAAACAAGTCATGCATTCTGGTTTTACTAGGATTACTTCTCATCCTTGGTCTTGTGGAACATAACCGTTATGGCCGTTGATAAGACAGCGTGTTGTAACGTCGTCAAAGGGACGAGGGTTACGTAATGTCCAACAGTCCTGTAACAATCTAAAAACCTCATTTCTTACCCCAATTACCGACTCCGTCACTTGTGGAAACGTTTTGTTTAATAGTTGTAGCCCGATGTTCTTGTTCTCACTTTGGTGAGAAGCGAACATTACTAATCCGTAAGCATAACATGCTTCTTTATGTTGCATGTTAGCCGCTTTTTCTAAATCACGAAGTCCAATATTTGGATATATTGAGTCAAAATAATTTCTTAACCCGTTGCGTAAAATAGCATTTGGGTTCCCCGCAATATATGCGTCAAAGTAAACACATCGTAACTTATGGGTTTCCCAATGTGATATCCCCCATCTTTCAAACGAAAGTCTCTTATAAACCAAGACATTCTTGGAACGTTCTTCGAATGTCTTACAAACTGATCTCGCCTTAAATAGTTGTGCCGAGGAATTCTGACCGACTCTAGACAAGATTTCATCAATCATGTCTCCGGGTAGGTCTCTTAAAATATTGGGTTGTCTATCCATTTTGTGTTTTTAAACTGTAAAATAGACAAGAGTTAGATTCATAAAAAAATACTTATTAATACAAGCAATTTTTACATATATCATAAAGCATAAGCACACTATATTACATATATTACACCACACGAATACAACTATCTTATTCCGACTCGCTCGTTTCTTCTTCTTCGGTTTTGGTTCGTTTTGCCAAGTTTCTAGGGATATATGATGTTCCCCTAATACGAGCCGTCGTTATCCACATTGGTTTAGAAAAACCGGGTGGTTTAGAGGTTCCCGGGTCATTGTTACAACTTAAGGACTTCGGGGGATGACGATACATATAAAGTTCATCGGGGTTGGAATTAGATTTCTCTATTTTTATGCCCTTTCCCTTATTATTTTCTTTTGCCTTTTTAAATTCAGTTGGGGTAATTTCTATAACATCATCGGAATTCTCGTCGGAATCCGATTCATCGGAGAATTGGTAATCCTCCCAATATTTTGCTTCCTTGGCGGAAACACCATTGACCATAATTAACCTTGGTCGGTTGGTTGAGGATTTTCTTTTACTTAACCGTTTTATTATTTCCCCCACCGGTTCTATTTCTTCATCCGGTTCCTCCTCTTCCGGTTCTGATTCTTCTTCCGGTTCCGACTCTTCTTCCGGTTCCTCTTCGGGAATTTGTGAATCAGTCCACGAATCATTCCAATTTACATTTGACTCTTCATTATTATTAGGTGAGTCAATGGGACTTGTTCTAGAGGTAGACATCTATCACATAATATCAAACGCGTTAAGAGATTAATATATCACATAATATTCACATGTTAAAAATATATAGTTTCCAACAAAATTTGTTAAGCAATCATTTTTCAAGTAAACACGGTCGAAGTCCAGACTCACTAATGCATCCTAACAAACTCGATAAGACACACTAATGCAAAATTCTGGTTCTCTAAGACCAACCCTCTGATACCAACTGAAATGTCCCGTTCTTATTGATTAAAAACGTTCCATATTAATTGATTTCGTTGCGAGGTTTTGACCTCTATATGAGACGTTTTTCAAAGACTGCATTCATTTTAAAACAAACCATAACCTTTATTTCATCAATAAAGGTTTAAAAAGCTTTTACGTAGATTATCAAATAATGATAATCTAAAATATCCTGTTTACACACGACCATTACATAATGGTTTACAATACAAATATGTTACAACAAAATAAGTTTCTTGAATGCAGTTTTTACACAATATCATACAAGCATGGACTCCAAATCTCGTCCTTATTTAAGTATGCGACAGCGGAAGCTCTTAATAATCACCTGAGAATAAACATGCTTAAAACGTCAACAAAAATGTTGGTGAGTTATAGGTTTAACCTATATATATCAAATCGTAACAATAGACCACAAGATTTCATATTTCAATACACATCCCATACATAGAGATAAAAATCATTCATATGGTGAACACCTGGTAACCGACATTAACAAGATGCATATATAAGAATATCCCCATCATTCCGGGACACCCTTCGGATATGATATAAATTTCGAAGTACTAAAGCATCCGGTACTTTGGATGGGGTTTGTTAAGCCCAATAGATCTATCTTTAGGATTCGCGTCAATTAGGGTGTCTGTTCCCTAATTCTTAGATTACCAGACTTAATAAAAAGGGGCATATTCGATTTTGATAATTCAACCATAGAATGTAGTTTCACGTACTTGTGTCTATTTTGTAAATCATTTATAAAACTTGCATGTATTCTCATCCCAAAAATATTAGATTTTAAAAGTGGGACTATAACTCACTTTCACAGATTTTTACTTCGTCGGGAAGTAAGACTTGGCCACTGGTTGATTCACGAACCTATAACAATATATACATATATATCAAAGTATGTTCAAAATATATTTACAACACTTTTAATATATTTTGATGTTTTAAGTTTATTAAGTCAGCTGTCCTCGTTAGTAACCTACAACTAGTTGTCCACAGTTAGATGTACAGAAATAAATCGATAAATATTATCTTGAATCAATCCACGACCCAGTGTATACGTATCTCAGTATTGATCACAACTCAAACTATATATATTTTGGAATCAACCTCAACCCTGTATAGCTAACTCCAACATTCACATATAGAGTGTCTATGGTTGTTCCGAAATATATATAGATGTGTCGACATGATAGGTCGAAACATTGTATACGTGTCTATGGTATCTCAAGATTACATAATATACAATACAAGTTGATTAAGTTATGGTTGGAATAGATTTGTTACCAATTTTCACGTAGCTAAAATGAGAAAAATTATCCAATCTTGTTTTACCCATAACTTCTTCATTTTAAATCCGTTTTGAGTGAATCAAATTGCTATGGTTTCATATTGAACTCTATTTTATGAATCTAAACAGAAAAAATATAGGTTTATAGTCGGAAAAATAAGTTACAAGTCATTTTTGTAAAGGTAGTCATTTCAGTCGAAAGAACGACGTCTAGATGACCATTTTAGAAAACATACTTCCACTTTGAGTTTAACCATAATTTTTGGATATAGTTTCATGTTCATAATAAAAATCATTTTCTCAGAATAACAACTTTTAAATCAAAGTTTATCATAGTTTTTAATTAACTAACCCAAAACAGCCCGCGGTGTTACTACGACGGCGTAAATCCGGTTTTACGGTGTTTTTCGTGTTTCCAGGTTTTAAATCATTAAGTTAGCATATCATATAGATATAGAACATGTGTTTAGTTGATTTTAAAAGTCAAGTTAGAATGATTAACTTTTGTTTGCGAACAAGTTTAGAATTAACTAAACTATGTTCTAGTGATTACAAGTTTAAACCTTCGAATAAGATAGCTTTATATGTATGAATCGAATGATGTTATGAACATCATTACTACCTTAAGTTCCTTGGATAAACCTACTGGAAAAGAGAAAAATGGATCTAGCTTCAATGGATCCTTGGATGGCTCGAAGTTCTTGAAGCAGAATCATGACACGAAAACAAGTTCAAGTAAGATCATCACTTGAAATAAGATTGTTATAGTTATAGAAATTGAACCAAAGTTTGAATATGATTATTACCTTGTATTAGAATGATAACCTACTGTAAGAAACAAAGATTTCTTGAGGTTGGATGATCACCTTACAAGATTGGAAGTGAGCTAGCAAACTTGAAAGTATTCTTGATTTTATGAAACTAGAACTTTTGGAATTTATGAAGAACACTTAGAACTTGAAGATAGAACTTGAGAGAGATCAATTAGATGAAGAAAATTGAAGAATGAAAGTGTTTGTAGGTGTTTTTGGTCGTTGGTGTATGGATTAGATATAAAGGATATGTAATTTTGTTTTCATGTAAATAAGTCATGAATGATTACTCATATTTTTGTAATTTTATGAGATATTTCATGCTAGTTGCCAAATGATGGTTCCCACATGTGTTAGGTGACTCACATGGGCTGCTAAGAGCTGATCATTGGAGTGTATATACCAATAGTACATACATCTAAAAGCTGTGTATTGTACGAGTACGAATACGGGTGCATGCGAGTAGAATTGTTGATGAAACTGAACGAGGATGTAATTGTAAGCATTTTTGTTAAGTAGAAGTATTTTGATAAGTGTATTGAAGTCTTTCAAAAGTGTATAAATACATATTAAAACACTACATGTATATACATTTTAACTGAGTCGTTAAGTCATCGTTAGTCGTTACATGTAAGTGTTGTTTTGAAACCTTTAGGTTAACGATCTTGTTAAATGTTGTTAACCCAATGTTTATAATATCAAATGAGATTTTAAATTATTATATTATCATGATATTATCATGTATGAATATCTCTTAATATGATATATATACATTAAATGTCTTTACAACGATAATCGTTACATATATGTCTCGTTTAAAAATCATTAAGTTAGTAGTCTTGTTTTTACATATGTAGTTCATTGTTAATATACTTAATGATATGTTTACTTATCATAGTATCATGTTAACTATATATATATCCATATATATGTCATCATATAGTTTTTACAAGTTTTAACGTTCGTGAATCACCGGTCAACTTGGGTGGTCAATTGTCTATATGAAACATATTTTAATTAATCAAGTCTTAACAAGTTTGATTGCTTAACATGTTGGAAACATTTAATCATGTAAATATCAATCTCAATTAATATATATAAATATGGAAAAGTTCGGGTCACTACAATAGTGATGTTCAACAGTCAGTATCTTGTATGTATTATATAATTGGATTTATTATTTTATATATATATATGGCTTATAAAGTATATAATCATAATTAATATTAATATTAATATTAATAATAATAATAATAAATATATATATAATAAAATATAACAATTCTAATTAATAAAAAAAAAATTATTTATAATACATAATATTAATTATAGAAATAGAAATACCAATAATAAAAATAAATATAGAAATACTATATAATAATAATAAAGTAATCATAATAACCATGTAATGATATTAGTATTAACAATAATGATAATTTCAATGATAATAATAATGTTATTAATAACACTAACAATAATACTACTTATAATAATATAAATATTATTAAATAATAATAATATCAACAATAATAATCATCTAATAATTTATACATAACAAATTTCATATTTATACCATAACTTATAACATTTATATTTTATCTTGTAATTACATATAATATATTAACCCTACATATTATGAATTATGTAATATTTACTAATATAATAATATAGATAATGAATATTTAATATTTATAAATTCTGTGTATATAACAACATACATATAATAATATCTATATATAGAATTCATATACATATACTTTCAAATTACAATAACTATGATTATCTTTTATCAAATTTTATTACATAGATAAGTATATTAATTATATATATATATATATATATATATATATATATATATATATATATATATATATATATATATATATATATATATATATATATATATATATATATATATATATTGAAACAAATAGATTTAGAGTATACATTTATATATATATATATATATATATATATATATATATATATATATATATATATATATATATATATATATATATATATATATATATATATATATATATATATTTATTTATTTATTTACAAATAATTGTTCGTGAATCATCGGGAATAGTCAAAGGGTAATTGATTACATGAATATGGGTTTTAAAACTTTCGGAACTCAACATTACAGACTTTGCTTATCATGTCGGAATTATATAAAGATTAAAGTTTAATTTGGTTGGAAATTCCCGGGTCATCACAACCTGGTCTCATCAGAATTGTCCGATGGTGGAGGCTTTTTGTCTTCATTCTCGTCGAAGGCATGATGGTTACAGCCTGTTTGTGGTGGCTGCTTTTGGACTCTGACAAAGTGGCGGTGTTTTTTCCAGCTTCATTTTAGCCGGGGGTGGGGCGGTATTTTTTTTGAAAAGCAAGCAATTTTATAGATTAACAATCGCACGAATACACGAAGAGTGCAAATTTACAATATACAATGAAATCTCGACATAAGGTTACAAAGCGAGCAACCAAAAACTAACACGAAAGATAAACACTCGGGTTACTCAACCAAGTAAGCCAATCGAACTTCTTCCCCTTAGCTCTAAGAGAAATCCATTCAAATGACTTGACTTGAATTTAGTTAAGAGTTAACGAGGCACTACACGATGTTCCACCAGGGGGAGGGGGGCGGTATTACCCCCTCTCTGACTCCGATATGGTGGAGGTTCTGATAGTGCCCTTCTCTATTGTTGGTTGTAGTGGTTTCACCACCCAGTTTGTTAACCTCAAACTGAATGGTGAATGACAAATTTGTTAACCTTCGATTCCTTTAATTTATATTATTATTTTCACCAAAATAATAATAAATGTCAAACTGTTCCGATTCATCACATTTATATCTAACTTCAAACTGAATGGTGAATGACAGAAAATGTGTGTTAAACCAAAAACTATTTAATCATTTAGCACATCCATTTTTCTTATTATCCTCCATTTAGAATTGAAACACTTAAAAGTTACGTAGTACTTTTTATCAGCTCACTATCACATAAAAATCAACCAACTCGATGCCAAATTATTTTTGCCAACCATTGCGGAAGTTGTAACATCAAATTTGATATATTCATTTCTTACAACGAGGAAATAACTTCAGTGTAATTTTGTTGAACAATTTACTTGTATTTTTCGGACATGCCCTGATATTTCAGCATTAACGTAGGTGATTATTACTGAAACTCATACCATCAAAATAGCGAAAAAGAAGAGGAAGAAACCACACTAATATTAAACTATCATCCATTGGTTTACAACAAATAAACCACCACTACTTTACTTCAAAGAAAGATCTGCAATACTATCAATAAGACTATCAAGTGACTCCAATTTCAAACCTTTCTTCTTAGTCACTTTTGTACCTGCATCATCCTCAGAAAGTGCCTCCTTCAACTGTTTATCAAGTTCATCTTCTTCCGCAGGTATGCCTAAATCCCACACTTTGAAAATATCATCAGATAGCGGTTCAATCACACTTTGTGCCAATACAAAACCCGCATCATCATCACTATCATCATCCAAATATTGAATGTTCATCACCTCATCTTTATAATTTGGAAGAAAAGGTTGTTGCTTTAATGAGTGTAAAACATCAGTTACTTCTTCATCTTCTGAATTATTATTGATACTTGTTTCTTCATCTACGACTGAAGGTGAATTCTTAGGGGGTTTTGTGCCATTTGACTTAACGTGCACGTTTTCAGAAGGGGCAATGAACTCAGAATGTTGATCGAGAATATCGAGTAAATCTTCTTTTAATATATCCATATTAATTTCTGATTGTTCAATATCTGAGTTTAATAAAGAGTCGGCCCATGCTAAATCTTCAGCAGAGAGTACATGTTCATCATGCTTTACCTTTGAGTCAACATTTCCAATTGTAGAAGAATCCATGTAGTTATCTTCCATAATAGTCTCGTTTATGAGCTGAAAAATTATGCAACCAAGCTTGTTAAACAGTAATTTAACTACCTAGCAACATGAATAGAATTATGTAATATTAATTGCTATCATCAGATTGCCACAAGTGATAACACCTTTATTGGTTTATAGTACTTTCGCAAAAGTGTGTGTACAAATGTAGGATTCGAACGATTTACAGGGCTAATTACACTTACACATATGTATGTATGTAGGTATGGATGATTATCGTATTATATTTAATAATATTTAGATAACAAACTTGTATCTAATGTAAACTTGTATCTCGACAGTTTCTTTTGAGCTGCTGAGTATACTATATACTATAACTATATAATAACTATAACTATATCCAGAGACGGATCTTGAACGATTTTAATGGGAGGGCCAAAATTATTTCAAAAACTTATATAAGAAAGATTCTAAAATCTTGGAGGGACAATTATATAAAATATTAATATTTTAGATCTCAAAAAATAAAATTTATACTAAGAGAACAAATTTTTGGAGGGGCCACTGCCCACCCCTGCCACCCCAAAGATCCGTCCCTGACTATATCTATTGAGCAATTAGCCAAATAGTTACATGATTAAAAAAGAAGTCACTAGCTAATATTCAATAATCGCCGAACATGTGCCCAAAACTTCATTCAGAGTTTTAAAGACCATAGCAGAAGAGAGCATTTCAATTTTAACAAAAGAACTCGAGTGCGGAGATGAAAATGAATATATAATCATTATACGAATATAAAGGTGTAGAACTGTAGATGAACATGATTCGAGGAATTGATAAAACCTCATATCTCTACAAAAGAAGGTTAAGATGACTGCTAGAAGTTTGCTTCATTAAACAAACTCCTCTGAGTTAACGAGTCGGTTAGAATCGTAAGTCAAGATCCGAGTCACATGCCTTACAGGCATATTTTAACCAGACACACACCAACAACAACAACAACAACAACAAAACCCAATCCCAGATACGTGGGGTATAAGGGAGGTGAGATGTAGATAATCCTTCCTCTATCCTAGAATAAAGAGAAGTCATTTCTACACCAGGAGTGAAACACTCCCAAGAGTAGAGAAAGTCCTCCCTCTCTCTGTTCGACTGATAGAGAGATTGCTTCCTAGTGTACCTCCGACCAATAAGTAGGAAAAAAAAATTTAAAAACAAAAATAAAACTGAAACGTCATGAAAATGGTAGAATCAAATTTCCATGAGTTTTAAATCCTGCCTGGAATTCAGTTTAGGCTTTAAGCGACAGTCAAGACGTCAATAAATCGACGATTGCCGTTGACTCAAATAATGGAGCCTATTTTAACCAGACACATAACTCGTCTAAATTTACAACTCAGCGCACAACATATGACAAGTGAACTATGGAGCACAATATGTTATAATTTGGGGTATCTTGGATTGTATGGATCTGAGAACAAAGTCACTGGATTGTTCTTTGAATCGTATATTCACTTTCCTAATCAAGTATTTTGACCCAATTAGCCACGACGTACACAAAATCTTTGATGGGATAAGATAAAGAATGGATTATCTTCTTGGCTAAAAGAGAATAAAACTAGGCAATTGTAGAATGTATATTCTGGTTATTGAGAGTAGAAAGTGTGTGTAAAAGTTCAAAATGTCTAACCTATTTCCATAAAATAAGTTCCTTATTTATAATGAACGAAAAGGTACACCCGAAGGGTTGCAACCTTTGAAAATGACCATATTGACATGGTACATCACTTGAGAACCAACACCCTTGAAAAGGTTTTAAAAATAGGCCTAAAAGCATGTATAAACCATGCTTAAACGTCCAGGAATAACTGCACTTGTTTAGAAAACAATGCATTATTTCAGTCAAGAATCACAACCTTTCAGAATCACCAGTTATATCACGTGGCGCGCCATTTGGTTACACCACGCTCGACATTCAAAACACGTTATATGGCGCGGCGCGCATATGCACTAGGCAATCCAGTTTCCTGAACAATTAGGCTCGATCTCCAAAACTCGTTCAATGGCGTGGCGTGCCACCCATCTACGCGGCGCACAGATGTTAAGCAAGCTCAGATTTCAAACACTACAAACCAAGTACATTTCAAGCTCCCATAATCCATCTAACCCTTTACGAACGTGTACTCCACACTTCATCAAATTCGTTTAGAGTATCAACGGATCATGACTACTTTCTACTTAGCAAATCCAATTCCACTAAATCAATTCGTTAAATCACACTAAAATCACCAATACAAAATAATTAACTAGACATTTTAAGAATGCCATTGGAAATTACTACAATTAATCGGTAAGAAAACATACCAGTAATAAGGCTCACAAAACTATCATCATAGCATACATATTTTAAACACACACAGACGCATACAACGAATATATAATTAAAATTCTCTTTGAAACAAACATCATATCAATAACAGGATAAACGAGGAACAAAACTTTAGTTTGTATCGTACATTTTGATTGATCAGAACTGCGTAATACAGTACTTATGAGTTAAGTAATTTGAGAAAATATGACTATGTTACTATCCTTAATCAATTTATTCCATATGTTGTAAGGAATTTTCTGAAACTATAATACACAATGATGAACATTTAGTCCGATACTATTTACTAATTTGTGAACCAAAGAAATTAAGTAGAAACAAATTACAAACATATACGAATAAAATCGAAAAATGGAAAGAAAACAAAGCTTACCTCAGTAGCGCAACTGAAAAGAAGTAATGGATTAGACGGTAGGGTTGAGTTTGGAGCAGAATCGTTTAAAATAATTAAGCAAAAGGTAGGGTTTTATTCAAGAATTTTGCAGATAAAATTAGTTTAGGGATTTTTAATTAAGAAATAAAAAAAAAATTCCGTTGCCGGGACTTGAACCCGGGTCTCTCGGGTGAGAGCCGAGTATCCCAACCAACTAGACTACAACGGATCTTGTTACGGTTCCACACTTGAAACGTTTAATAGTGTGTAGACCAAGTCAATTGACAATTCTGAGAATAAATTTTTAAATGTTAATGGCTTTTAAGTCAACTCACGGCTTTCACTTCAACCTAACCTACCCTACCCGTCTGTTCAGAGATTTTTTGTAGAAGAAATGAAATGAAATGAAGGGGAATGAAGAGGAAGGATTGTGAATCCTTCCAATTTCGAAAGAAGAGATGATGAAAAAAATACACCGAATTCTCCTTCCCTTTCATTTCCTTTCTCTCTCAAACTAAACTCTGGCACATCAATTTCATTTAGCTTCTTTCCCTTTCATCTCCATTCTCTCCAAAATTACACTCTGGAACAGACCCTACAAGTGGTATGGGTAATGCGAGTTGAGCAAGTTAAAGATAAGTTATGATAAGTCAAATAATGTCCTTAGGCCAAATACGAAGGAGATAAGAGATGCTTAAATACACCTGAAATCTACAATTAATAATATTTTTCTCCTTTGAGTATTAATTTTTTTTTTTCACAATAAACCCTTTACGTAGTTTAAAGTTTTTAAGCAATGAAATCTAATAAAAAAAATACTATTTAGTAAGAGGTCGTGAGGGAGATTACAAGGCTTAGTAAGTCAAGAATCACAATATCATTGGATCTTTATAATGAAGTTCAAGAAAAGAAAATTTTCGAAAGAATTAAATAATATCTCACTTTCTCTTGTTTTGATCATTGAACACAATACTATTCTGAAATCGTCGTAACACCAACATTTGTCCATAAAGAGGCGCACTGTCGTGACCCGTCCTAATCCATCTGGACGAATACATTACATTTGGTTACATCGCGAGGTACTTGAGCTCTATATGATACATTTTACAAACATTGCATTCGTTTTTAAAAGACAAACTTTCATTACATCGACAGTTGACGGCATGCATACCATTTCATAATATAACCAACTATAATTGACTTAGTAATAATTTTGATGAACTCGACAACTCGAATGCAACCTCTTTTGAAATATGTCATGAATGACTCCAAGTAATATCTCTAATATGAGCAAATGCACAGCGGAAGATTTCTTTCATACCTGAGAATAAACATGCTTTCAAGTGTCAACTAAAAGGTTGGTGAGTTCATTAGTTTATCATAAACATTCATTTTCATCATTTTAATAGACCACAAGATTTTCATTTCTCATAAATATACGTCCCATGCATAGAGACAAAAATAATCATTCATATGGTGAACACCTGGTAACCGACATTAACAAGATGCATATAAGAATATCCCCTATCATTCCGGAAAATTCTTCGGACATGATAAAACAACATCGAAGTACTAAAGCATCCGGTACTTTGGATGGGGTTCGTTAGGCCCAATAGATCTATCTTTAGGATTCGCGTCAATTAGTAGATCAGTTTACTAATTCTTAGGTTACTAAGCAAAAAGGGGCATATTCGGCTTCGATCATTCACCCATATAATGTAGTTTCAATTACTTGTGTCTATTTCGTAAAACATTTATAAAAGCAACGCATGTATTCTCAGTCCCAAAAATATATATTGCAAAAGCATTTAAAAAGGGAGTAATGAAACTCACTATACTGTATTTTGTAGTAAAAATATATATGACGGCATTGAACAAATGTAGGGTTGGCCTCGGATTCACGAACGTATATCATTCGTATATATATTAAAACATATACTCGTAATCGAACAATTTATATGTATTTATTATGTATTAATATTAATATCCTTATATATATAATTGTTTTAATATTTATAATATGTTATAATAGTTATTTGATATATAATTTAATTAACGTTATATTAATGTAAATAATATTAGTTAAAACATATAATTAATTAATATTGGTATACTTATGTAAATAATACATTTTTATCTAAATTTCATTTGTTCGCAAAATAATAGTTAATAATATTACTAGAATAAGGATAATAATAATTATAATTATAATGCTAATAATAATAATGATAGTAATAATAATATATTTTGATGAAAAGATAATAATGATAAAATAAAATGATAGTTTTCATAAAAATAATATTTTTAATATTAATGGTAATTTTAATAATAATAGTTATAATAATAACGTCAGTAATCATATTAATAGTATAAATGTTTAATTGATAATTTTAACAATGATGCTTAGTAATATTAATAATACTGGTAATGATCTGATAACTTAATAATGATGATAATAATGATAATACTAATATCTACTGATAATAATAAATCGTAATATGATAGTAATAATAATACCTAACTTGGAAACAATAATAATAATAATAATATTAATAATAATAATAATAATAATAATAATAATAATAATAATAATAATAATAATAATAATAATAATAATAATAATAATAATAATAATAATAATAATAATAATAATAATAATACTACATATATTAGTAATAAAAATAATAGTATTTATAATTGTAATACTTGTGATAATATCAATAATTAATAATGATGTTCATAATAATAATTCTAAGATTTATCATACTTAATACTAACAAATATAAATTATAATACCAATAATAACAATAATAATAAAAATAATATTAACACTTATTAACACTTAATAATAGTAATTTTTAAAATGGAGAGCTACCTCAAAAACTCTTTTAAAAAGAGAACACCCCGAACCGAAATCGAACCCGCGACCTCTCAAAACACCCAACACCCACAGAAACCAACCATCCGTCTGTTTCTTTCTGATAAAATACACAGCTTATAACTATAACTGTATCAATCTGTTTCTTAACCTTCCTTCTTTATTTCCATATATTAATTGAACAGAGATAATTCTTAAATCCAAATAAACGTTTGTTTTAGTTTTGGAACCTAATTAAAAACAACTTATGATCATAATTATCAGTTATCATTTACGAAAAAAAACTGTAACAGGTTCGAAGACTAAAAAAAATAGCAGCTTAAATCATGATTTTTACTTCTAGATTGTTTTAGCTTTTAATTATAACATGAAATATGCTTTAAATCGTTCCTATAAACTTTTGAAATCAGTAATTTGACTTGAATTAAAACAGTTAATTCGAATTCCTTCTTTGTTCATTCGTTTGACCTTTTTATAACAAAACTTTGACTTTACAATTAGAATTCAATATGAGGAATTGAAATCTCAACTTTTGCAGATAGATTCACTAGTGGATTACTAACCTAACGGCATTTTTACATTTTGGATTTTCGTTTGTATTTGAGCTATTGCTCATCACAGTTTAGAACGCATGGACTCTAATTCCAATTTTTAATTTGAAGCTGTTTAAGATTGAAATTACAAAATGATATTAATAGTAAATCGATCCTAGAAGCTTTACAATTCATCAATTAAACTGAAAACATTAAAAACAAATTAGATTTCTTGATGAACAATTTTGTTGACTTTTTAAAGTTTATCTTTGACTCCAAAATTTAAGATCAAACGAAAGAATTAAAGACTGAAAACTTACAGATAGATCAAGTAGGTGATTCCTAACAGAACAGCATTTAAAGATTTTGAAGTTTGGTTCATTTTCTATTTTTTTTTTAAAATTTACCCAAGAACAGAGACTCACGTCAGTTTATTTTTTTTTTTATATAAGCTTTCCGTTTTAATAATTTCTCTAATCGATTACAGAGTATAATATATATTATGATGAATTATTGTTTGATTCGTGACTGATAACAATCGACAGAAACAAAATTTTAACACAGTAAGGATAGCTACATCTAACTGATTCAGTATCTTTTTCTAACTCTTATAAATTATAATAAATAATAAATATATAAGTTAGTAATAATAATCATAATACTAATTAATAATAATTAAAAAATACTGATTTGTGCTAGATTCCTTTATTTATATAATTTAATACATACTAATAATTAATGAATGTATTATTAATAATAACAATTATATTAATAATAATTATAATTAATAAAAATACTAATATCCTAAAACTTATAATAATTATATTATTATTAATAATTATAATCGATTATAGTAATTTTTATTAATAAATATTATAATAATAATGATATTAATAGTAATAATCTTGATAAAGATAATAACAATAATAATAATACACAATCATTTATAGTAACTAAAGTTGTAATCTTACTACTAATTACGATATGAATAATGATAACAACGATATGAATAATGATAACAACAATACTAATAATAATAGTAATTATATAACAAATCAATTATATCAAATTTCATATTTACGTATTATACAAAATAATAATAACACTGTTATTAATTTTAGACACATATTTTAATAATATTAGTGAAGGTAATAATAATATTATTCAAGATAACAAATTAAATGCATTAACCTTCATATTTATATATTATCTATAATAGTATAACTAATACTGATATGTATTATTAATATTAATATTAGTATTAATAATAATACTGAAAGTAATGATAATCTTATTATAACAACTATATTTTTATTTGTTAATAATATTTTATTAATTATGTAATATTTAATAATCATATAATACATTATATAGTAATTTTTATTGATTCTTTATTATTTAATTTTATATATATTAATATATATATATATATATATATATATATATATATATATATATATATATATATATTATAATTATACATAGATCTCATATGTCTTTATATATATAGATTCATTTTAAATTGTACTTAATTATTTTGTTTCTTATTTTACATGTCTAATTCTAATGTTTAAATTATATTTTATAATTTCAATTTACTACATATTTTTACATTTTTAAATATATATACATATTTATTTACAAACAATTGTTCGTGAATCGTCGGAAATAGTCAGAGATTGAATGTATCTATGTAAACAGTTCAAAAAATCTGAGGTTTAATTAAATAGACTTTGCTTATCGTGTCGGAAGCATGTAAAAATTAAGTTTAAATTTGGTCGGAAATTCCCGGGTCGTCACACGCACTAACATTTCTTTAAATAGTTTATCCAGTTCCACAACATGAAGATCGAGAGTTTACAATCCACCCAAATCCACACATCTCCTGCCACATTACATGGGATAAAAATGTGTTCAGTCGGATTCTACATAGCATTTGCAGCTAGGACAAAGAATCGTGTTTTACCACAAACCCCACGTTGATAGATTCAGTTGATGCCTATTAAACATGCCTCTCCACCGTATAATGCTTAATTTCCAAGGGAGATAATTAACCCATTTAGTAGAATGCATAATATATGGTAATATAATCTTGTCGATATGGATCCGTGCTTACTTGACAGGAAAAAATACCATCACCCGAAAGAGTCCAAGTCTAAAGATTAAACTGATCAGAAATTTGGAGTGAGTATAATTCCTTAGTGAGTTCTCGAAGCCTTTCTTCATTAATGTTGCCAAAATTAGCTTGTTCCTAAATCCATGAATCACTAATCACATGATTTGTGACTATGACTTCATTTATTGAATCTAGTTGGAATAATTGTTGAATCAGGACAACAGAGGTCCTTTACCAGTCCAATGGTCTAACAAGAATCGAGTTGAACATCCATTTCCAACATTCAATCTGTAACAACCCGAAATTTTTTGACCAAATTTAAACTTTATCTTTAAATGATTTAATGTTTTCGACACGATAAGCAAAGTCTGTAATGTTGAGTCATGAATGTTTTGGAACTATATTCATGTAATCAATTATTCTTTGACTATTCTCGAAGATTCACGAACAATATATATATAACTTAATGTGCATATATATATGATTTCAAGTTATTTAGTAAACGATAGTAACATTCAATTATTGATTCGATTGATATTTAGATAAGTTCACTAAAACGTTTAAGATGAACCAGTAAAACACTAATTTGCTACAGTATTTTCAAATTGCTACAATACCCGAAAAGCTACAGTGTTTTTGAAAATCACTATTTACTACAGTAAAAAAACTTTGCTACAGTAAAACACTATTTCAAAATGAAAATGTATATATGTATATGTATATACTACGAAACGATGATTTATAGAAGCAAATAACCAAAACACTTAATTGATTAAAGCTACACTTCGAGTGACATAGTTTATCCATTATTAAGTTTAATTTTCGATAAAGGTACACGTCGCGTAACGAAAAGTACTAGTTTTCTAAGCGTACGAAAATGCATTCGAGAAACTAGAACCGGGACATAAGTCGAGTGACAACGTACGAGTCATCGGAACGAAAATTTCAAGTCAACTATGCACGTGAATTTAATATATTATATAATTAATTATATAAATTAAATATATTATATATATATTATATTATAATATGTCGACAAGCTAAAATACAAACGATTGTGAGCTGGAGGCACTAGCCATGCGATCGCATGGCCATTAGCCTACAGACCCATGCGATCGCATGGGGGTCAGGGTTTGGCCACATCTATAAAACGAGCGAAAATGATTCAGTTTGTGCACTCCTTCTTCCTCTTCTTTCTATTCTGTAAAATTCATTAATTATATTATTATTATTATTATTATTATTATTATTATTATTATTATTATTATTATTAATCTTATTTATTATTATTAGTAATATTGATATTATTATTAGTATTATACATAAAATACTACGATGAGGTCATAGACAAGTTATTTCAAACATGTTTTTCGAGCGGGAAAGAGCTAAGGAAATTATGAGTTATAGCTAAGGAGGTGATGGGTATTATTCGAGGATATTGCTCGTGAGTCAAACTAGTGTTTATCATTTCCGTTGCGTCTACGTACTTTCCTGCAATATTGAATCTCAATATTGATACGTGAGCATTCATATCTCAACTTTTAAATATTAATAGTGTATTCCTGGCTAGTGCTCGAGTATATATGTTTATGCATGCTTGTATGCTTTAATTTTGTCGTTAGATAGTTTATGATGAATCACGAATTTGATACATATGCTACTGATAAAAAGTATATGATATGCATGTTTTTGGAAAGCTGGCGAAAAATTATTAACTTTTCATTTAGAAATCGCGTGATTTCGATGAACGGATTAAAAGATATGGTCAACTGAATTATGATTAACATTAATCGAAATTGCTTTTGAATCTGCAACTGATATTTAAACAACTTATTTATAAGATTGATAAATTGGATTTTCAAATATTACTAATCGAGTAAATGAATTTCTATATAAGGTACGTTTTGTTTTATTGATCAATTGTCAAAGTTGACTGTCTTATCATATTTTAAAACTTTATAAAACTACAGTCTAATTATACAAGTATTGAGAAACCATGTGAAATGTTAAACTATTTTCGATTGCCATGATCATTCAAACTATAGTATAGATTTTAAAAGTCACTATTGAGTCAGGTTGACTTTTTGAAATGACTTTTGATAACTTTTGTATGTCGATCTCGAGCATTAGGATTGTGATACACTATGACCTGACCTAGCTTGATAGACATTTATTGACCAACATATGTTCTCTAGGTTGAGATCTACGATTAATTTTGCATTCCGAGTTTAGGTCACATTTCAGTAAATGACCTTATGTGCTGCTAAGGTGAGTTTTATTTGCTCCCTTTTTAATTGCTTTTGCAATCTATATTTTTGGGCTGAGAATACATGCGCTTTATTTTAAACGCAATGGATACAAGTACATACTAAATTCTACACTGAGTTTGAACCGAAAATCCCTTAGCTTTGGTAACTAGTAACTGCCAGTTATAAGAACTGGTGGGCGCGAGTAGTAGTATATGGATCCATAGGGCATGATATCCCCATCCGAGCTAGAGCACTAGCCTTTTAACGGACGTATGCTATTTGAGAAGCGTACACGTTGGTTTACGTGTATTATTAAGATGAGTATACAAAGGGTATAAATTATATATACGTTAAGTTTAGTTACCAGGGTGCTCAATTTCGTAGAATATTTTGATAAACGTTTCTGGATGAAACAACTTAAAACTTGTGATTCACATTTATATACAGATTATGCGCAACATTAAAACTATGAACTCACCAACCTTTGTGTTGACACTTTTAAGCATGTTTATTCTCAGGTTCCTAGAAGTCTTCCGCTATTTGCTTATACGTTATACAAGATATGTGCATGGAGTCATACATGCTTTATTCGATAAAACTTTGCATTCACAAAATCATCACCATGTATCTTATTTTGACTGCATTGTCAACAGATGTATTATGGTAAACTATTATATACGATGATTGTCTATATGTAGAAATCAACAGACGTCGAAAACCTTAGATTTATATATTCATTTATGGTGTGCCTTCTCAAAAGAATGCAATGTTTACAAAACGTATCATATAGAGGTCAAAATCTCACTATGAAATCAATGAATGATGTATTCGTCCAAGTAGATTTGGACGGGTCGTCACAGTTGGTATCAGAGCTTGAGTTTATAGGGAACCAGAAATTGCATTAGTGTGTTTAAATGGTAATTGTTAGGATACATTAGTGAGTCTGGACTATGATCGTATGTGTTTTTACCGAGTTTTGCTTATCATTTCTTGTCAAGAATTACTTGCTTATCATTCTTAAGTCTAGACACGTCTTACTGCATTTACTGCATAGATAGTGTATCGAAAAAATTCATATCTTAGCATATCTGTTACTGTAAACTTTTCCTGACATCTTCCAAAAATTTCTCCGTAATTTATGGGATTTTGGTATTATATATACATATGTAAATCATGTGTTGAAGAATACCAATCTAAGTCCTATAATCTATTTCATATCAAAAATCAATACCCTGATTATACAAGATGGATCCAGCATCTAGTTCGAATTCCTCAGATTCCGACAGGTATTCCGATATGGAATTCGACCTAAACTCCGAAAGCAGCGTTGTAACATCCCGCATTTTTCCGTTAAATTATTTTAACGCCCGTCTTTTTATTTTAATAATATCCTCAGTATCTCGATTCGTATCCTCCATTAGCTTACATTCTTAAAATATTTTCGTCATTTGGATTATAACATCTCTCGTTCTCTCGTGTAATTTAAAAATATTCGTTCGGTTAATTCCCGCACTCGATTACAAACTTGAGGGACTAAACTTGCCAAAGTGTCAAAGATTTGACTAGGTCAAAGGAGTCAAACACCACCTCCTCCATTTATTATTTTCATTTTCATTTTCATTTTCTTCTCATACTTTCACATTTTCTCTAAATTCTCCAAACAAAGAATTCATCATCCATTCATGATCTAGCAAGTGTTTCACAAAATAAATTACATATTTGGAATCCTCCCTTCATCCTCTTCGACTTGATACCAATTTCATCTCATTTGGGTAACTTTCTAAAATCACTAGATTTTGTGTTCTTGATGTTTTTGAATTATAAAAGTGTTAATTAGTGTCTATGGCTCGTGTATAACATGAATATATGTTTTGTTTGTTCGATTTGTTGATTTGAGTAACTAGTTTGAACACTTGAAAATGGGTTTGCTTAATCTTTGATTTTGGAAGATTAAATGTTGTTAAATTGTTAAAGTTCATGTTTTAATTGTGTTACTAGTATCACTAGCTTCGTTATGATGCGTAGGTTGATTAAGAAAACTTCAAATACATTATTTGTGATTTTTGTGAATTTTGATTAGGGTTTGATGAACTTGAAATGAACTTTTGATACTTTGGATGCCATGAAATGTTGTTAGTAAGTGTTTAGTTGTATTACATGAGTAATTACCTTCAAAACGGCATATCATATGTGTGGATTGGATTCCCGAATCATGTATTGCATTTCAAGAACTTGAAACTTTGAAAATGGACCATGAATGACCACTTGGCGAGAAATCGGTTATTGTAAATGATGTTTTCGATTGATGAAAAGTAGTTAGTTGTGTTCCTTGTCAAAATACCTTTCCGATGATATAAGATACATGTTTTGGTTGTTTGCGGGTCATAAATGGTGATTGTTTGAAGTTAGGTTCGTGCATAAAACTTAAAAACTGCCAGATTTCTCTGCACAGGTAATGGCGCGGCGCGCCATATACCCGCGCGGCGCGCCAAAGTGGGCTGTCCAATTTTGTCAATTTTCGAATAATGTTTGCCATGCTACGGACCTCCGATTCACATGAAACTTGTTCTAACATGCTTATACATGAATAAAAACCTCAGAAAAATAGTTCGGGACCCGACCCGAATGTGTTGACTTTTTCGTTGACTTTGACCCGACCCAAGTTTGACTTTTTGTCAAACTTAACCAAATGATTATGCAATCTTTCTAACATGATTCTTTACTTGTATCTTGCATGAAACTTGACAATTTGATTCACATGCTATATAATCGAGTCGTAACGAGCCATAGGACTAATTGAACATCTTTGACCGATCATGTTTACAGTTATTAATACAACCCTATTTGTTTAGGTCAAGACTAGCTTTATCTTTGCACGCGTTTACTTGTTGAAGTACTTTATTACTCTTGCACTCAAGGTGAGATCATAGTCCCACTTTTACTCTTTTGAACTTATATTTGGGATGAGAAAACATAAATGTTTCTTCTTAACTAAGTGAACACAAGTACAGGAAAACAAACATTCTACATACGAGTTTAGAACGAAAGCCTCAATTCGATTATCATTAGTTACACTTGCAGGGTGTAAGTGTAGGTGTGAACTTATGTTGTATGGCCATATGGGTTTAACAAACCCTCATCTTGGACGGTTCGCTACTGTCTACGGATGAAATATATTTTCGAGAAATAGTGTTGTTCTAGCACTATTAATGGGGTATCAACGGACGGAACGTTAAGCCTTGATAATTGGGTGCTCGTGAATATTAACTTTTAGAATGTATTACTATTATTTCAACTTTGCAAATCTTGTGGTTCGGCTTACTTTACTTACTCAATTACTTACTTAAACCTATGATTTCACCAACATTTTCGTTGACAGATTTCTATGTTTCTCTCAGGTCTTTGAACGATATGTGAAACATGCTTCTGCTCATTATTTGATATTTGCATTGGATGTCGAGTATATATGCACTACATGGAGCGTCTTTTGACTTTCTTTAAACTGTGTCGCATAGTATTCACTTGTACTTATAACTTTGTAACGTAACTTTGGATGAACAATTCTTGTAAACTTTGAAACAAATCTTAACTTTTGAAATGAATGCGACATACTTTTGGTCAAACGTTATTTTTAAAGACCTACGACCACGTAACGGGACCTAAGTAGTCGACGCCGTCAATGACGATTTGTAGGGGTCGCTACAAGCGTAACCGGAATGGATCAACCAATTAGCCATCACCTATTCTGGATAAATTGGGGATGGGTTCGTAGCCTACTTAATCATTGGAGACAAGAAGAAGGTGATCCCTTCCATCCACCACATTCACCTCTTGGCGAAGAACCTGAAGCACTTACCGGCGAACATGTTCATAATACCATTTTCTCTCTCATTTCCAGAGTATCTCATCACGATTATATACTATCTCAAATTCTAGATCATATTCATCCGCTCGTCCGAACCGACACTCACCCTGGTGTGATAGAAGAAGTCAACGAGTTTCGAACTCGGGTAGTGGCTTTGGAGAATATGGTGCAAAGGTTACAAGCACCAGCAGCATCACCGGCATCAACAGTACCACCATCATTAACACCAACAGTACCATTACCACCACCAAAAACAACGTCCGCATCACATGCATCACATCACAATCTGTACCTCAAGCATCAACCTCATACGCCCTGTAGATACCAAGGAATACCAACAACAATAACCGATGAAGTATTGACTCATAACTTCATTAGAAAAATATTCTACGACAATTAAGTAATATCTAAAGTTTTAGAGATTATATATGCTAGTCCTAATCGAAAACCAGATGAGATTAATATTATGTTAACTCATTAAATCCATGATTACATCTAAAGAAAATATATATGCAGGTATATTTTCATAAAGATTATAATTAAAAATTCTTTTGTACAAACTGTTAATGGTGAGAATATTTTAACGGGTAGGTAATACCCGAGAGATATATAAATTCACAATTAATATGTTACATTCTTCGATTCTGATTCAACAAATCATCAACTATACTCACTACTTTCATAACGATATACATTCTTTCCTATAAATCAAAACAAATATTTGCATTCAAATTTGATTACATATTCTGATTTTGGAAAATCAGGATCCAAGCCAAGATTTAACAGAAAATATCAATCTTAGATTCTTACATCTTTCAAAGCTATACTTTGACTTCAAAACTGTGCTAGAACATCATTCTATTCATAAAACCCAGAAAAATATTTGTATCATTCAAAATTTTAGAACATCATATGTATCTTGACAATTACAATCTTCATGCAAACCCTTCAAACTTTTGAAAACACCTCGGACCGATAACCGACGATTCGGTTATGATAACTTTGAATGCTGATGAAGCAGCAAAAATTGTAAACGACCTTAACAGCCAAAAGTTTGATGATAAAGAATAGTGTGTTGGCAAAGCTCAGAAAAAGATAAGGTTTGGAACTGAAAAACGGATTGAGCAAACTATGAAGGAGACTGTTGACAAATCACAAAGACTAAATCTGCCTTCAAAGAATCTAAATGATTCAGTATCTGCTAAAGTCATTAACAAATACCTTGTTCCTGACTCTAAATCTTTACGGACAAATCTTCTTCATTATCCTTTGATATTAGAAATTCTAAGATATCATCATATCTTTCATTATAAATATCCTCGATATTTTTGAAGATATTTTCATAACTATTCTTATCTAAAATCATTTATCTCCTCGCGTTATCTGTATTACATCATAAAGGAAACTGTTTAGTTTCTATATTCTGTAAACCTTCGAGTTTAAATTTGAATGTTTTTGAAGTATTGTTGGGAATTGAAGCATGAGTTAGTATAATATAATGACACTTGATCAACGTGATTATATTACAGTAAGGGCTTGTTTACTAAAGCCTTAATGGGCTTTATGTCTTGAAAAACTTATTCGGTCATCTACACCTTCTGTTTACTAACGCATTTTTGGCTCAAGGAGATATGGATATAGAGATTATTGGTCAGCCTTAAAATATGTGTCCTCTGCATATAGTTATCTTTTTATACTTATTTTCCAAACATACCCTCATGCCTCACCAACTAAACTTTCATACCCAAATAAAATTTCTTCATCATCGTATCCCTTCACCACCGCTATGTGTTATTCACGATCCTTTCCATCATCCCTTCATCATCTCCGTCATCGTCTCTACAACCACTACCGTCAACGAAACTTATGATTTTAATTATTCGTAAACTATTGATTTCATTCGAGGTATATTATCGATTTTATGTGTTATTCACCATCGTTGCCATCATCCCTTCATTATTTCCGTCATCGTCTCTACACCCACCACCGTCAACCAAACTTATGATTTTATTATTCGTAAACTATTGATTTCATTCGAGGTAAATTATCGATTTCATTTGCGTGATCAAAATTTTCATTCGAGGTAAAGTATTGGTTTCATTTGCGTATGCAGAAGTATCTTCAAATTGGGTCGATTCATCCTTCTGATTTGAGGTGAAATTTGTTTTTGAAATTGGATTGACCAAAATAGAACTCTCGTATTCCTTATGATTTTATTATTCGTAAACTATTGTTGCAGGTGATCTTTAATAGTTTCCTTCCTTTTAAAATATAAGTGTGAAGTGTGATGTTATTCAGCATAAAAAAATAATACTTTGATTACTATTTTGTTTAGGGTTAAGATAGTCATTATTATTATTCAGTCAATTTATTCAGCATAATAAGTAAACATGATTTGTTCATTCACTGATTAATGGATATATTCATTCTATATCCATTATGCCATCTTTATCCATAAGTAACTTAATGAAATAAAAGGTAAACAGGCCCTAAGTCATGCTGAATTTCTAATGGAATGTGATAAAGGTTCACAGATCATACCCTCATTATGAACCATGTTACATAACTCTTTCATTCTATTTAACCTCTAAACTATCAAGAAAATATTTTCTTAATGATTCGGTCTTTTCCGAGGTATTCTGGTAATTTGACAAGTCAGATTGTGTTATTACCGTTTCTTTCTTAGAACATTAATTATGTTCATTCCAAAATTCATACCTACGAATTCTGGACCATTATTCGCTTGATTTAAAGTCGGAAAGATAAAACAAAAGCATGAAGCTTCAAAATATCAATGGAAGTATAAATCACAGTAAATTGGAGAGGGTATTAACTATGAATGTCAATGATTATGGAAAGACAGAAGCAGAGACATCGAAATATAAGGGAAGATATAAAACCCAACAACCACCCAGAAATTATAAACCGTATATATCGATGAATATAGCAATATAAAGATAAGGAAGAACTAAAAACACTATAAAACCAAGAGTATAGTAGAAGTGAATAGATTCTTCTGGCGACTGATGGAAAAGAAGAATGACGGATATGAAGGTTAGAAGTATATCAAGAATCAGAACTGGATGGAGCATATTGACGAATGCTTTAAAATAAGAATTGAGGGAGAAAGAATAAAAGGTATGAGCTATGAAAAAATAAGGAAACGAAGGGGGTAGATTTATAGTATAATATCAGACAGGAAAATCGAGACAGATCATCGCATTAAATTGAAGAGGATCATAATTTCCTTAATTACCGAAGAATCAAATCTTATTACGAAGATTTTCTCCAAATCTCTTGAACTCCGAAAATCAACCCATCTACGTCAAAAGATATGACGAAACTTACTTTTTCTCATTTCACTCTTTTGTGATAACTTCACTCGTACACTTCAATAAACAAATTGTTTTATCCATATTACTCAATGATGATAAAACTCTAATTTTTAACTCGTATGAGTCATGAAAACATATTATTGTCATCCATGACCATCCCAACTAAATTTCGGGATGAAATTTCTTTAACGGGTAGGTACTGTGACAACCCGAAATTTTTGACCAAATTTAAACTTTATCTTTAAATGATTTAATGTTTTCGACACGATAAGCAAAGTCTGTAATGTTGAGTCATGAAAGTTTTGGAACTATATTCATGTAATCAATTATTCTTTGACTGTTCTCCAAGATTCACGAAAAATATATATATAACTTAATGTGCATATATATATATATATATATATATATATATATATATATATATATATATATATATATATATATATATATATATATATATATGATTTCAAGTTATTTAGTAAACGATAGTAACATTCGATTATTGATTCGATTGATATTTAGATAAGTTAACTAAAATGTTTAAGATGAACTAGTAAAACACTAATTTGCTACAGTATTTTCAAATTGCTACAGTACCCGAAAAGCTACAGTGTTTTTGAAAATCACTATTTGCTACAGTAAAAAAAACTTTGCTACAGTAGACCACTATTTCAAAATGAAAATGTATATATGTATATGTATATACTATGAGACGATGATTTATAGAAGCAAATAGCCAAAACACTTAATTGATTAAAGCTACACTTCGAGTGACATAGTTTATCAATGATTAAGTTTAATTTTTGATAAAGGTACACGTCGCGTAACGAAAAGTACTAGTTTTCTAAGCGTACGAAAATGCATTCGAGAAACCGGAACCGGGACATAAGTCGAGTAACAACGTATGAGTCATCGGAACGAAAATTTCAAGTCAACTATGCACGTGAATTTAATATATTATATAATTAATTATATAAATTAAATATATTATATATATATTATATTATAATATGTCGACAAGCTAAAATACAAACGATTGTGAGCTGGAGGCACTAGCCATGCGATCGCATGGCCATTAGCCTACAGACCCATGCGATCGCATGGAGGTCAGGGGTTGGCCACATCTATAAAACGAGCGATAATGATTCAGTTTGTGCACTCCTTCTTCCTCTTCTTTCTATTCTATAAAATTCATTAATTATATTATTATTATTATTATTATTATTATTATTATTATTATTATTATTATTATTATTATTAAGATTAATATTATTATTATTAATCTTATTTATTATTATTAGTAATATTGATATTATTATTAGTATTATACATAAAATACTACGACGAGGTCATAGACAAGTTATTTCAAACATGTTTTTCGAGCGGGAAAGAGCTAAGGAAATTATGAGTTATAGCAAAGGAGGTGATGGGTATTATTCGAGGATATTGCTCGTGAGTCAAACTAGTGTTTATCATATCCGTTACGTCTACGTACTTTCCTGCAATATTGAATCTCAATATTGATATGTGAGCATTCATATCTCAACTTTTAAATATTAATAGTGTATCTATGGCTAGTGCTCGAGTATATATGTTTATGCATGCTTGTATGCTTTAATTTTGTCGTTAGATAGTTTATGATGAATCACGAATTTGATACATATGCTACTGATAAAAAGTATATGATATGCATGTTTTTGGAAAACTGGCGAAAAATTATTAACTTTTCATTTAGAAATCGTGTGATTTTGATGAACGGATTAAAAGATATGGTCAACTGAATTATGATTAACATTAATTTAAATTGCTTTTGAATCTGAAATTGATATTTAAACAACTTATTTATAAGATTGATAAATTGGATTTTCAAATATTACTAATCGAGTAAATAAATTTCTATATAAGGTACGTTTTGTTTTATTGATCAATTGTCAAAGTTGACTGTCTTATCATATTTTAAAGCTTTATAAAACTACAGTCTAATTATACAAGTATTGAGAAACCATGTGAAATGTTAAACTATTTTCGATTGCCATGATCATTCAAACTATAGTATAGATTTTAAAAGTCACTATTGAGTCAGGTTGACTTTTTGAAATGACTTTTGATAACTTATGTATGTCGATCTCGAGCATTAGGATTGTGATACACTATGACCTGACCTAGCTTGATAGACATTTATTGACCAACATATGTTCTCTAGGTTGAGATCTATGATTAATTTTGCATTCCGAGTTTAGGTCACATTTCAGTGAATGACCTTATATGCTGCTAAGGTGAGTTTCATTTGCTCCCTTTTTAATTGCTTTTGCAATCTATATTTTTGGGCTGAGAATACATGCGCTTTATTTTAAACGCAATGGATACAAGTACATACTAAATTCTACACTGAGTTTGAACCGAAAATCCCTTAGCTTTGGTAACTAGTAACTGCCAGTTATAAGAACTGGTGGGCGCGAGTAGTAGTATATGGATCCATAGGGCTTGATATCCCCGTCCGAGCTAGAGCACTAGCCTTTTAACGGACGTATGCTATTTGAGAAGCGTACACGTTGGTTTACGTGTATTATTAAGATGAGTATACAAAGGGTATAAATTATATATACGTTAAGTTTAGTTACCAGGGTGCTCAATTTCGTAGAATATTTTGATAAACGTTTCTGGATGAAACAACAGAAAACTTGTGATTCACATTTATATACAGATTATGTGCAACATTAAAACTATGAACTCACCAACCTTTGTGTTGACACTTTTAAGCATGTTTATTCTCAGGTTCCTCGAAGTCTTCCGCTGTTTGCTTATACGTTATACAAGATATGTGCATGGAGTCATACATGCTTTATTCGAGAAAACTTTGCATTCACAAAATCATCACCATGTATCTTATTTTGACTGCATTGTCAACAGATGTATTATGATAAACTATTATATACGATGATTGTCTATACGTAAAAATCAACAGACGTCGAAAACCTTAGATTTATATATTCATTTATGGTGTGCCTTCTCAAAAGAATGCAATGTTTACAAAACGTATCATATAGAGGTCAAAACCTCACTATGAAATCAATGAATGATGTATTCGTCCAAGTAGATTTGGACGGGTCGTCACACAATCTCATATCTTTCGTAGGAATGTAAATGTTAGAACGCATGGTAGTAACATAATTCACTATATTAGCCCATTCGTGGTGTTCTAAACGGAAAAATTGTTCCATATAAATTGTTACCACTCTCGATCATAAGACATTTGGAGAGTTCAGATACCTCCATCGACATTATTAAATGATAGCGAGATTGAAAACCTTCAAACTCCCGATATTAAGACCACATTTATCAAGAGAGACTGAAACAATTGTCTATTTTTACTATTCCATATTTCTCTTACAATCATTACTTCCTAAAAGAACATTGATATGTTGGATTCCGGCTTTTATATAACGGTTCATGGGCACTTTAACATGGATATATAATATATTCTAAGGATTCCCTAAGCGCCATTCTTTTCCTATCAAAAGTAAACTAGCTTGCTAATTTGAGGGTTTATTACAGAAGAAGAATGTCAATAAAGTGTATGCTTCATATTCGACTCGATCAAAATATTAACATACTTTATTTGATTTCAAGTGAATTATTGAAAGTTTACGACATACAAATATTGAATCATCATCATTATCAATATCATCATCATCGTTATGAATTACTATTAATATTGTTAATATTGTTATTATTATTATTATATTAATTTATAGGTTATGTTATTTCAAATTTTGAAGTGTTAAATTCATAGTGGGCTATAACTATTGGCTAAAGGTCAGAGATTTAAATATAACCTCATTTAGTAATCACTGATAATGAAATGAAAATAATTTAGATCATTATATGTTCAAATCAACATGAAAGGTTGTTGTTGATTAGTGATGATATTCAAATATTATTAATTTTCTTTTTGATAATGATGATGACATGTGTCTATATTATACTTAGAATTAAGTAAACATACAAAATACAAATCTATAAATCTACATTTATCTAACAAACGATTAAAATTATCTGTCGTTCTTCTGATAGGTGTAGTCAAGTTTGAGTTGTATGGTATTTTGCGATTTTGTGCATAGGTTGGGTGATTCCGTGCTAAGAATCATCTGCGGTTTGCGGTGCTTCTACTGTTTCTGAGTTTTTACTTATTTATGGTTACGGATGAATCTTTGTTGATGTTTGAATGTCACTATATCTTGCTCCAGCCTTGAGCAAAGGTAGACTTTACAAATGATTGGGCTCACACGACCCATCACCATATCTTGCTCCAGCCTTGAGCACACGAAGGATTTCAATCAATCCTTAAACACTTCGAACAAAAAGTGTACCACGATTACACAAACCACACCCTCGCAATCATCCAATTGCTCTAGTTTGTCAATTTCCACCTAGTCACTCATGTACCTAAGGGTTTCACTCCGGTACCCTAAGTACAATGTAACCACAACACAATCGGAGTTGAACTCCACGCTAGTAGGTATAAAAGAGGCACCTAATGTCGCGTTACGTAGACTCCTTTACCAACATGCATCGAGATCAACACTCGATTTCTCGGGTTTCATCCCACCCGTTGAACCTCATGGTTCATCAACTTCAACACGAAAGCGAACACGCGCTTAACAATCAAACACCAAAATCCATTTCCATGGTTTGGTAGAAACATTTCCCAAATACTAAGGAATGCTTGGTTGCACCAAGTCTTACGCCCTTCGCCCGACAATCAAATGTCACCATAGGGTACTTCCATTAGGAACGTCACCCATAACAATAACATGCACAACACAATGCATTTAACAAACTCAAATTCAACGGCACTTAATAAATAATCAAAGGACATATTTATTAAAACGAAACGTACCTTAACGTCTCCTTGCCGCACCCATCCCCGCTAACTTGGGACATTCCGACTTACGATGTCCTTCCTCTTGATAATTGAAACACACCATACCATCACCCTTTGGTACCGAACATTCCCAAGACTTGTGATCCCTCATGCCACAATTGTAACATCTAGATGCACTAGAATCCGGTATACCCGTCCGCGTACCACCCGTGTTCACACTCGGACCCTTAGTCCTCTTACTCGGAGCACCATACGAAACAACCCTTCTCTCACTTGAAGGTTCACCAACCTTCGATCGCGAATACGACTCGAAACCTCTAGCCACGGCGAATAATTCTGCAAACGATTTCGCGTGACCCCGGCTAATCTTATTCTTCAAGTCATCATTCAAGGTTCGATAGAAATCTTGCATCAACAAATTATCATTCCCCAAATACTCCGGGAAAAAACGAGCCTTCGCCATAAAGGTCGTCTTGAGAGTATTCAAATCCATAGAACCTTGTTACAAATTTCGTAACTCATTACGCATTTCCGACAAATCGGCTGAAGTTCGGAATTCCTCAAAGAATTCCTTCTTAAACTCCTCATATGATAACGCCATAAACGGATCACCACCGACAAGATCAATCTTACCATCCAACCAATCCTTTGCCCTACCCCGCAACAAACTAGTAGCGAGTCTCGTCTTCTTCTCGGGAGGGCATTCAATAGTACGAAAACACACTTCGACATCCGAGATCCAAGTTGTGCTTACCAAAGGATCCGGTTTCCCGTCATACATCGGGGGTTTAGTCCTCATGAAGCTCTTAAGACAACGCTCCATTTCACCACTACTCCGAGATTCGAAATACTTCCAATCCATTTCTTCCGGAAACGCACTCATTTGCTCCGCAATGGCGGCCGCAACTCTAGCATTAAACTCCGCGTCGTTCGTCTCGATCCCGTTTCCCGTCGCCATTCTAAGGAACGCAAAAGCGATTAGATCACGAACGTATAAAACAACACGCATAACACCGCCCCATCTTGCTCAACACTCGTCGTACATCACTTGTTAGACACGATTTGCACCCGTAATAAGGTTTGCAAGTCCTTATTACGCACACACGTCGTCTCAACTCGTTAGTACAACGACTGCCTCGCTCGATGATATAACCAACACAATGACAATTCCACGCGATATAAACACACGCAAGGGAATAGCATCACAACACAAGCCAAAAATCCTAGTTAGTCCACCTACAAACAAGGCACTAACTATAACCCGTTCCGACCCGTTCACCTACAAGTCCCGCAGCAAATAAGCACACGCCCCAAAGTCTAAGTCTAAGCACCTATCTCAAGTCGCCTAAATCCCTTAGACCATGTTCTGATACCACTTGTAACGACCCAACCCGTATTAAAACCGGCCCATAAATTTTTTCCTTTTAATACGCTTTAAATAACACTTTAGGTCCCAATTGTGTTTCCATAAACATCTTTACTACAATAGAAGGTTTAATAACCTTAAAACATTTAATACGTGAGTTAATTATCCAAACGGGCATACACGACCTGACTAATTTAGTTTCCACAAAACCGAGCATGGTGATTGGGGATACGCTACCCAATCCTAATAAATCCAAAAGCACATCTTCTAAAGCAAACTACGCGAGTCCACTAGTCCCCACGTTTACCCGAGCCACCGCCTCCATGCAAATCTATAAAAATATAAACAACGAGAGGGTAAGCTAACGCTTAGTGAGTGAAAATATACTACATACATATATATGCATAAAATAGACACGCCATAATAATAATCAAATAGCACATACCGAAGCATCAAGGTATAAGGCAAGCTAAACCTAGCATACCGTACGTTCACTAAGCACAAGCTAACAACACCAACAATATAGTAAGTTCGCAAACAACGTTGTGAACAATGTCAATAAGCTACAACCAGAAGGTTAGCTACATCACGTCAATACATCATTACACAGATACAATTATATATATATATATATATATATATATATATATATATATAACAACGCGTAAAACACCCAAGGTTAACCATAACGCTATGGTGCTACCGGCTCGTGGTTCACACCATACGCATTTGAGTCATACTCTTTTATAGTGCTATCGGCTCGTGGTTCACACTCGATGCTACCGGCACGTGGTTCACATCAATTATTTTATAGTGCTACCGGCACGTGGTTCACACTCGATGCTACCGGCACGTGGTTCACATCAATTATTTTATAGTGCTACCGGCTCGTGGTTCACACTTGATGCTACCGGCTCGTGGTTCACATCCTATCACACACACATTATGGCACTACTGGCTCGATGGTTCATACCATAACATTCACAAATAAATACGCCATATACACATACGTATAATTATTCCACTCACAATATTAACCCTTCGCCATTGGGGTTATATAATCCACATCACACGCCCATGTGGTAATGTACACACAAGGTGTACACCTCGTCAAAGGTGGTTAACCAAAATGCACAACTGTGCCAATTGGACCTATACACAAGTCCATCAATCCACCTATATGTGAAGTGAGCTCTATAACCGAGAACCACTTCACCCGACCCGCACCCATCCTACACATACATATGCACATAGGATATTAACACTCACCTTGTCGCCTTGAAGAAGTGCTTCCAAGTAATCCGCAACTCGTCAATGGAAAGTACCTAATCCATTATCACAAATTCAACAACACACTTAGATTGGATCTACAAACCACCCAATTCGACACTTAGTGCAATTTCGACCCAAATGCACTTCCAAGGACAAACCGCGCCCAAACTACCCAATAATCACTAACACAAGTGATAATGGTCCTAATATGCCAATTAAACCCGAACACAAGTGTTAAACACTTATCGTTCTCAAAATCGCCCATAAACCCTAATTTTGACCCATAAGGTCAAAATCTCACCATTTACAAGTTTTGACACCAAAACATGTTTAGCTCGATTTTATACTTCAACTTAATCCATTTTAAGTTTACAAACCGCATCGAATCGACATTCGGGTCATAATCCTCAATAAACCCTAATTTTGACTCTAGTCAAAATTAGTCAACCATGAAAACCCTAAAAGTCTCCAAAACACCAATAATCACTAATGCTAGTGATTGTACACCATTTACGAGTCTTAAACATGGTTAAATCATTAACCAACCCAAAACCCGCCTCTAACACTTACAAACCCGAATCTTGGTGTTAATCTCCAATTAACAACTAAATGGGTTCCATCTATGAATCATACAATCAAAAGCCCCTAATTTGAATGATGAACACGAAAATGAAATTCAGATTTAGAGCTTACCACTAGTATCACCGTGTAGCTAAGAACGAGGAGAACAAACTTGTCAACTACGCCAAAGATCAAAACCCGCTTCTTCCTTTCCAAAATCCCCCTTGAATCACTTGGGTGTTTGAGTTTTCTTGAGAGAAAATGAAAAGAAAAGATAAAAGAAAATAAGAAAATGAATGAGTGGATGAGATTAAAACCCCAAATCTGGCTCAAATGTGAAAAGACTAAAATGCCCTTGCTCTCATTTAAAATTACACAAAATCGGTGCCAGTCTGCCCGTATTGCCGCGCCGCGGCCTTATTCGTTGCGCCGCGATGATTGCCTCAAACTGGTGGCTTTATTTACAAGCTTTCTGATCCTGATTCTAATGTAATGCCGTACCGCGGCCTTCTGTGTCGCGCCGCGACCCAAGGCTCGACTTGAGCCCTTCTCCCGTGTACAAGACTTTAACACCCAAACACGTCTCAAATCCTTCAAACTCTAGTCGTACCTACACCATACACCTATATATCAATGTACGAAGAAAAACGGGGTGTTACAGTTTGTAGGACGCGGAACAAGATCCCATGTATCATTTTGCTGTAAGGCACTCATTTCATCCTGCATTGCTTGAAACCACGCAGGATCTTTGGCGGCTGTTTTATAGCCACGAGGCTCAGTAGAAGTAAGTAGAGCATGATGAAGCTTTGTAGGTGTAAGAACCGTAAGGTCAACTCGATGATGAGGCCTGAAAATGCCTGCCTTGGCTCGAGTAGTCATGTGATGACCCATAGATGATGTCGAAGTAGTAGGTGCTGTAGGTTGAAAAATAATTGGAGCACATGGCGTGTCTTCTGTAGGTGCCGTAGAAGAAACCGAAGTATGATCTATGGATTCGTCACATATAGTGCATGATGATGGTGACGGTGCCGATGGAGAATCCGTAGGTTGATCGGCAGAAGAGATGACTGTAGGTGTAACGGCTATGGGATCATCAAATGTAGTAAAAACAAGTGTTGCAAAATCCATAGAAGATGGGTTTCCCAAGAATGGAAAAGTTGATTCATCAAAGTGAGCATGTCGAGTAGTAAACACACGTTCAGACGTGATGTCAAGACAGCGATAGCCCTTATATTGTGCACTGTAACCAATAAAAGCACATGCCATGCTGCGAGGAGCCAATTTGTGTGGAGCATAATCTCGTAAGTAAGGGTAGACACAACATCCAAAAATGAGAAAATTTCCATAATTTGGCGTAGTAAAATATAGCAGTTCAAACGGTGACTTGGAACCAAGGACCCGAGATGGTAATCGATTGATAATGTACACAGCTGAGCTAAATGCGTCGACCCACAGAGTAGCCAGTGCATGGGCATTAAATAACATATCCAACCCGGTCTCAGTAATATGCCGATGCTTACGTTCGGCTCGACCGTTTTGCTGAGGCGTGTAAGGGCACGAGATACGATGATGAGTACCATTCTGGGAAAGTAAAGTCTGAGCACTATGATTAACAAATTCAGTACCACCATCACTCTGAAATATTTTCACCTTTCGAGAAAACTGAGTCTGCACAAAAGTAATAAATGTCGCAAAAATACTTGCAAAGTCAGATTTTGCCTTGAGTGGATAAAACCACGTAAGCTTGCTATAATCATCAACAAACACAACATAATAACGATAACCATCAGTAGATGGTACAGGTGATGGTCCCCAAAGATCACAATGCACAAGATCTAAAACATGTAACACACGCTTTTCATTATTAATAAATGATAAATGTTTACTTTTGGACAGCTGACAAGGCGAACAAACATGCGGTGCCTGTAACAGACTTGTAACTGACAACTGACCAAGTTTATTTAATAAAGAAATTACATCAAAAGAAATATGACCAAGGCGAGAATGCCAAATTTCATACGACGCATGATTTTTACTAGAGTGAAGGTTTGCGACAAATGCTTTTTGACTACGCTCTAGAATGTAAAGATCTTCATGTCTTCGGCCCGTTGCTAGAATTTCCTTTGTTAGGCGATTCTGAATAGAAAACGTCTTATCAGAAAAAAGTATATCAACATGATTATCATGAGTTAATTTGCTAATAGATAAGAAATTTTTAGTAATATACGGAACAACTAAAATATCAAGTAGATGAAGATTCTTTGATAGAGTAGATCGGCCCACGTGAGTAATGGGCAAAGTCGAACCGTTACCAACGGTGACCCTGTCGTTACCTGTATAGGGAACAGTAGCATCCAAGTGATTTGAAGAAGAAGCAATATGCGCCGAGGCACCAGAATCAACATACCAATCCGGAGAGTTGTTGGTTATGTGACAACTTTTATTGAAGGCTCGAGCAAGATTGGCGTCGATTGAGGGGCTTCGTTGAGCAAAAGTAGATAACTGGGGACATTGAGGTGCATAATGTCCTTCGGTTCTACACAGTTGACATTGGGGGGATCATTTACCACGACCACGACCAAAGAAACGACCTCGACCCCTACCAAGATAGTTGTTAGAAGAGCCACGGGAAGAGTAATTGCTACCAGAGCTAGCGACAAATGCAGCAGCAGGTGGAATAGATCGTTGGATAGAGTTAAGAAACAACTCGTGACTCTCAGCTTGAGAAAATAATTCTTTGAAGGTAGGCCGTGGTTTAATAGCACGCTGAGTAGTAGAGAAAGTTTCAAACATGCTTCCAAGACCGCAGAGAAACCAATGTACTTTATCCGGGTCATCGACAGGATGCCCGATGGCAGCTAGTTTATCGCAAATATTCTGGAATTTCTACCCGTATTCAGAGACAGAAGAAGTACCCTTCGTAAGCTGCCGAAGAGAGTCACAAAGAGTATGCATACGATCAATGGAGTCGTGACTATAGTGACTGTCCAACGCAATGCGGATTGTGACGACCCGAAAATTTCCGATCAAAATTAAACTTAATATTTATATGATTTCGACATAATAAGCAAAGTCTGTTAGGTTGAGTCTCAAAATTTTGAATTGTTCAATTGACCATCGACCGTTCTCGACAATTCACGAACAACTATTTGTAAATAGATATGTGTGTATGTATATATAAATAATAATTCGAAATATAATTTGAAGTATTATATGTTGTTATTATTAAAAATTAATAAAATAAAAATAGGATATTATAATAATTATTATTTAAAATATGGCTTTATATATAAATGAAGTATATTAAAAATAAATATTAAATGATTATAATACTCGTTTGATGTTTCGATTGATATTAAGCAAGTTAAATTCAAACTTATGTAACTTTAAAATAAACGGTGATACGAAGATGAGTTCTATAAATTTTAGGGTTATTAAAAAGGTATTTAGGAATTATTTGTTAAGTTTTAACACTTTTTATATTTCACTCATAAATGAGAGGGACAGTTGATGTAATTTTTATTTAATAATTTATGATCGAATTTTATACCATAATGACTAAAATAAATAAATAAAATTATTGTAAAACTTTAAGAATTTTTCGAAGACTTTTAATCATCACTAATTTATCAACGGAGTACGAAATAATATCCTAATAAAACTGTCGGTAGATTAAAAACAAAACTTTGAATTTAACTGTTCGTAGTGCACGTTTATGAATCATATATTATTTATATTTATTATTATATTATTAATATTACTATATATTACTATTCTAAATTGCCGTGATTGAATTGTGTTCATTGGCTTATTACTAAACCTCATACACACACCACATATTCTATATTAATTCAATATAGATGATTGATGATTGGAGAACAAACACAGTTACATGAAAATTATATCTTCTTTCTTCAAAATATATATCACTCTATCTTCATACTCTTACATCAAAAATCATATATACAAAAACCCAGAACCATTCTCTCCTCCATTGATAACCCACAATCGGCCATACTCATCAAGAACAACTAGCCACCGATCTCACAACTACAACCACCTATGGATTTTATCTACTATAGTCGAAACCCACAAACCTCCTACATGTTGGTTACTACTCAAAATCAACCATCAACTACTGATCAATATACATACACGCCCGAATGATTTCATCATCAAGCACCCTTTAAACTACTTGTGTTTCATTATATCTACCCGAAAACAAAACCATGAACACCCCATTGAAACGTGCAACAAATCTGGTCCAGTTCATATTAAACCAAAAAAAAACGAATTATTCGACCCATATGTAACTACTGCATACTTTCTGTTTTGAACCAAGACACCATCTCATTCTTTATATGTATATACATATACAAGGTATGCATTCCATGATCACCACCTAAGCCACCCGTTTGATTTTTTTCTTCTTTCGTTTGCTACAAACAACCAAACCACCAACACCACAACTGCTACTGTTTTGTTACTGTTTGAAAGCCACTCAAACACCACCTTTTCCATTCGAGCAAACCCATAACCATCACCCATTTTGCTACAATCATTTATTTCTTTTTCTGTTACAATCGAGTCCTCATTACAGCCTATTTTTTGTGCCGTTTTCGAGTTCATTCACAGCTATTGTAGCTGCAATACAGCCTGTTCACTGTCTTGGCCGTAAAAACCAAAAGCACCACTGTCACACGTTTATTTTTTTATCACAGAATTGAGGAGGCATGATATATTAAATAATTATGATAAAGTTTGATTTGCGTGTTACTTTTTTTTTCTTTTTATTTCTGGTCGACTATAACAATGTAAGATAACCCCACTTGATATAAAGAGTCCACTAGTTTATGTTGCAAAGTTGAAAATATAATAAAGAAATGGAAATCGGGTTTTGTTACAGCATTCTGATTGGGCCACAAGTTTTATTTTTGGGCCGAAAGCTTTGTATTGATGGTTGGGCTGTGAGGGAGATAAAACCACAAAGGGGGTCGAGCTAGTGAGGTGTGGAACAAATATGAATATATGATAGATAAATATAATATTACGCTTATAATAATGATGGGTAACGTTTAGTAATTGATGATGATGGTTACGGGATAGTATTGATTAGAATAAGGATGATCCGAGAATTTGGTTGAATCATTTATATACATAAAGTGATAAAGGGGATGTTAAGATGATGAAGTTGATACATGATTATGTAAGGATGATGAGTGAGATTATGATTATGAGATGATCATGATTATGATAAGATTAGGATGTTGATTTGGGTTACGAGTTGGTAATGATACTTTAACCATGATAATATTAGTGAAGATCATGATATCATGTTGATTGGTAATAACAAGTTAATAATGATGATCATGATTATGATCATAGTTATGAAAGAATGATGATGATGTTCGTTTATGATAACCATGATAGATATTAGGATGATTTGAATATGATGATGATGATAGATAAGTTAATGATGATGATGGTGACAAAAGTGGAAAACGAACGATATTGATGAGTATATGTATAAGATATCGATTCAAGATGATGAAGATGGTAGATGACGGATGATGTTAAATGGGTTTTTATTAAAAAGACTGTTAGACGGGTTAAATATATTAAGGTAATAATAATAGCAGAAAAACAATAAGCAGATCGATGGTTAAGGATATTATTGGGTTAACGGGACGTCGCGGGTTCAAACCCGGACTTGGGCATTTTTTTAAGGGCTACTTCTTCTTTGAGGTAGAACTTTTATTATTATTATTACTATTATTATTATGAACATAAGAATTATTATTATTAAAAATTATTATCATTATTATTATTTTTTACAACAAATAAATATTATGCATATAAAATTATACTTATAATAAACATATTTTTTTTTATATAAACATTTATATATAACAAATGATGTATTTTTAATATAATATTAATCATATATAAATATTAATATAACTATATAAATATTAGTCATTTTTTTAAAGATACATATAAAATTAAATATATATAATATATAATTTAAGATATAATAAATTTGTTCGATTACAAATATATGTGTTAATATATATAAATGATATAGGTTCGTGAATCCGAGATCAACCCTACACTTGTTAAATGACGTCATATGTATTTTTACTACAAAATACAGTATGGTGAGTTTCATTACTCCTTTTTTAAATGTTTTTGCAATATATATTTTTGGGACTGAGAATACATGCGCTGCTTTTATAACTGTTTTACGAAATAGACACAAGTAATTGAAGCTACATTATATGGTTGAATGATCGAAATCGAATATGCCCCTTTTTAGTCTGGTAATCTAAGAATTAGGGAACAGACACCCTAATTGACGCGAATCCTAAAGATAGATCTATCGGGCCCAACAAGCCCCATCCAAAGTACCGGATGCTTTAGTACTTCGAAATTTATATCATGTCCGAAGGAGGATCCCGGAATGATGGAGATATTCTTATATGCATATTGTGAATGTCGGTTACCAGGTGTTTAATCCATATGAATGATTATTTTATCTCTATGCATGGGACGTATATATTATGAGAATTGGAAATGAAATCTTGTGGTCTATCAAAATGATGAATTTTTTTGTTTATGATAAACCTATGAACTCACCAACCTTTTGGTTGACACTTTAAAGCATGTTTATTCTTAGGTATGAAAAAAACCTTCCGCTGTGCATTTGCTCACCTACATGGAGTCGTTTATGGCATATAGAAGTCAGTTCATCGCGATGGTACCAGATGTTATTGTATTCGTTCAGGAAGATTTTGGACGGGGTATGACATGTGGTATCAGAGCGGTGGTCTTAGCGAACCAGGACTTGCATTAGTGTGTCTAACTGGTAGTTGTTAGGATGCATTAATGAGTCTGGACTTCGACCTAGTAGTTGTTAGGATATATTACTAAGTCTGAATTTGAACCTGGTATGCATGTCAAAAGTTTTACTTACCATTCCTTGTCGAAAAATATCTACCTATCATTTTCAGTCTCGACACGTCTTATTACAATTATTGGATAGATGGTGTACAGACTAATTCATATCCCATCACATTAGACCTTGTCTGACATGTTTCCTTAATTCTCTCCGTAATCTACGGGATACTCTGTACCATATATAGGTATTAAGTATTCTATGTAATTAGAATATCATCCGATATCCAAAAATCATTTCATATCGAAAATCCTTTATCTAACCGTGCAAGATGAATTCTGCAACCAGTTCAAGTTCCTCGGATTTCGACAGCTATTCCGATATGGATTTTCACTCGAGCTCCGAAAGCAGTGTAACCGGAATGGATCAACCAATCATTCATCACCAATTCTGGATGAATTAGGGATGGGTTCGTAGTCTATTCAATCATTGGAGACAAGAAGAAGGCGATCCTTCCACCAACCAAATTCACCTTTTGGCGAAGAACCTAAAACACTTACCGGTGAACCTATTAGAAACACCATTTTCACCCTCATTTTCCGAATATCTCGCTATGATTATATTCTATCTAAAATTCTAAACCTTATTCATCCGCTCGTTTCGACCGATAATCATCCCGAAATAATAGAAGAAGTCAACGAACTTCGCGCTCGAGTTGTAGCCTGGGAAATTATGGTGCAAAATGTACCAGCTTCAGCAACATTACCGGCATCAACAGTACCACCAACAACAACATTCGCATCCTAAGCCTCAATTTCACAATCTGTCCCACGAACATCAACATCATATGCACCATAGATACCAAGGAGTACGAACAGCAATTAACGATGAAGTATTGATCCATAACTTCATTAATATTCTGCGAAGAATATGTGGTTCCTAATAGTTTTAGAGATTACTTATTCTAGCTCAAATCGAAAATCAAATGAGTCTAATATTATATTGACTCATTAAATGCATAATTACATCTGGAGAAAATATATATGTATATATATTTTCATCAAGATTGTGATTAAAAATTCTTTCGTACAAACTGTTAATGATAAAAATATTTTAACGGGTAGGTAATACCCGAGGAATATTTAGATTTCACATTAATATGTTACACTGTACACTCTTCAAATCTTATTCAACAGTCATTTATTATCCTACTTACACCCACAGATATACGAATCCGTTCACCACATAATAACCATTTTTATTCGATTTCATATTTGGCTTTTGACTTATCAGAATCCAACAAGTGGCATAATGAAGAAAACATTGGAAAATTAAAATATTGATTATAACATATGAAACTAAACAATTCTTCAAGTTTGCCACTTGATTTCATCTTAAACCTCGTTTGTATCTTGACAATTCCAATCTGAGTTCAAACTTTTCCTGATTCTTGAAAACACCTCAATCGTGAGGATGAACCAACCGCACTTCGTCTACGGAAGAAAAGATTTATGCATATAGTTATGCACCTGAAAAACTCTTGGAACCTGAGTAAAGGTTTAACACGTATCAGTGCTAGCTCCTCTGGCGTTGTTATTACCGAAAAATCACTTTACAATCCCTCTCCAAATTAACCAATTTTGTCACAGCTCCAGCAAATCAACTTCGACTTTTCGTCCGAAACAACCTTATTATAACCTTGATATATATATGCGTGCTCATTTATTGTTACCAGAGAACCTTTTATATTCCACCATATTACCATCAGCGTTTAATCATCTAAAAACACAATTCTCTTGAAACCACCTCGGATTGATAACTGACAATTCAGATATAGTAGCATTAAATGCAGAGGAAACAACAAAATTGTAGATGGTCTAAATGGCCAAAAGTTTGATGATAAAGAATGGAGTGTTAGGAACGCTCGATGGAAAATTTGGTACTGAAAAAACGAATTGAGCTAACCATGAAGGAGACCAAGGACAAATACAAGGACCAAACCCTATATTCAAAGAATCCAGGTAATTCTGGATCCAATGAAATCTTTAGAGAATATCTTGCTCCGAAGTCATGTTAAAATCTTGCAAAAAAAAATTTTCTTCATCAACCTTCGAACTTAGAAATTCCAAAATATCATCATAAATATCTTCGATATTTCTGATGATATTTTCATAAATATTCTTGTTCGAAATTATCTACCTCTTCGTGTTTTCTGTATTCCATTATATTGGAAACTTCTGAAAAATCTAAGTATAAATTATGAATGAATTGTGGAGAAGTGTTGGGAATTGAAGCATGTGTTAGTATAATATAATGACGCCCGGCCAACGTGATTATATTACAGTAAGTCATGCTGAGTTTCTAATGAAACGTGATGATGGTTCACAGTAGATCATACCATTATCATGTGCCATGTTACATAACTCTTTCATTCTACTTAACTTCTGTACATATCAAGAAAATGTATTCTTGATGGTTCTATCTTCCGTGATGTTGATAAATTTGAAAATCAAATCGTGATATCACGTTCTTTCCTGCTTAAAACATTATAATCATTCGAAACTCCATACTTACGAACTCTGGACCATTACTTGCTTTACCTGAAGTGGGGAAGAGAAAAACAAAAGCATGGAACTTCTAAATATAAGAGAAAATATAAAGCCCAACAACAACACTGAAATTACAAACTGTGTATATCAATGCGTATAGCGATATAAAGACACTGGAGAATGAAAAACATTATAACCCCAAGGTAATAGTAGAAGTAAACAGATTTTTCTGGTGGAAGATTGAAAAGAAGAATAACAGAAGTGATAATTAGAAAAATATCAAGGATTAAAACAGAATTAAGCATTTTCACAATCTTTTGGATATACGAACTAAGGAAGAAAGTATAGGAATGGCGAGAATAATGGAACAGAAGAGTTTAATTTATAATGGAAATATCAGACAGGGTAATTGAGGCAGATTACCGCATTTAATTATAGAGATCCTAATTTCTTTAAATCCCAAAGAATCTGATTTTATTCAGATTTCAAAGATTTCTTTAAATCCCTTGAATTTCAGAAATCCACCGTGACTACGTCAAAAGTTAAATCTCTATCTCAATCTGTTCTGACAGCTTCACTCGTACGCTCCACATAATCGAATCGTTTTATCTATATTAGTTAATAATGATAAAACTTTATTTATCAACTCATATTCATCATGAAAACATTTTTATTGTTAGCCATGACCCCCTCAACCAAATTTCGGGACGAAATTTCTTTAACGGGTAGGTACTGTGACGACCCGAAAATTTCCGATCAAAATTAAACTTAATATTTATATGATTTCGACATGATAAGTAAAGTCTGTTAGGTTGAGTCTCAAAAATTTTGAATTGTTCAATTGACCATCGACCGTTCTCGACAATTCACGAACAACTATTTGTAAATAGATATGTGTGTATGTATATATAAATAATAATTCAAAATATAATTTGAAGTATTATATGTTGTTATTATTAAAAATTAATAAAATAAAAATAGGATATTATAATAATTATTATTTAAAATATGGCTTTATATATAAATAAAGTATATTAAAAATAAATATTAAATGATTGTAATACTCGTTTGATGTTTCGATTGATATTAAGCAAGTTAAATTCAAACTTATGTAACTTTAAAATAAACGGTGATACGAAGATGAGTTCTATAAATTTTAGGGTTATTAAAAAGGTATTTAGGAATTATTTGTTAAGTTTTAACACTTTTTATATTTCACTCATAAATGAGAGGGACAGTTGATGTAATTTTTATTTAATAATTTATGATCGAATTTTATACCATAATGACTAAAATAAATAAATAAAATTATTGTAAAACTTTAAGAATTTTTCGAAGACTTTTAATCATCACTAATTTATCAACGGAGTACGAAATAATATCCTAATAAACCTGTCGGTAGATTAAAAACAAAACTTTGAATTTAACTGTTCGTAGTGCACGTTTATGAATCATATATTATTTATATTTATTATTATATTATTAATATTACTATATATTACTATTCTAAATTGCCGTGATTGAATTGTGTTCATTGGCTTATTACTAAACCTCATACACACACCACATTTTCTATATTAATTCACTATAGATGATTGATGATTGGAGAACAAACACAGTTACATGAAAGTTATATCTTCTTTCTTCAAAATATATATCACTCTATCTTCATACTCTTACATCAAAAATCACATATACAAAAACCCAGAACCATTCTCTCCTCCATTGATAACCCACAATCGGCCATACTCATCAAGAACAACTAGCCACCACTCTCACAACTACAACCACCTATGGCTTTTATCTACTATAGTCGAAACCCACAAACCTCCTACATGTTGGTTACTACTCAAAATCAACCATCAACTACTGATCAATATACATACACGCCCGAATGATTTCATCATCAAGCACCCTTTAAACTACTTGTGTTTCATTATATCTACCCGAAAACAAAACCATGAACACCCCATTGAAACGTGCAACAAATCTGGTCCAGTTCATATTAAACCCAAAAAAACCGAATTATTCGACCCATATGTAACTACTGCATACTTTCTGTTTTGAACCGATACACCATCTCATTCTTTATATGTATATACATATACAAGGTATGCATTCCATGATCACCACCTAAGCCACCCGTTTGATTTTTTTTTTTCTTTCGTTTGCTACAAACAACCAAACCACCAACACCACAACTGCTACTGTTTTGTTGCTGTTTGAAAGCCACTCAAACACCACCTTTTCCATTCGAGCAAACCCATAACCATCACCCATTTTGCTACAATCATTTATTTCTTTTTCTGTTACAATCGAGTCCTCACTACAGCCTATTTTTTGTGCCGTTTTCGAGTTCATTCACAGCTATTGCAGCTGTAATACAGCCTGTTCACTGTCTTGGCCGTAAAAACCAAAAGCACCACTGTCACACGTTTATTTTTTTATCACAGAATTGAGGAGGCATGATATATTAAATAATTATGATAAAGTTTGATTTGCGTGCTACTTTTTTTTTCTTTTTTTTTCTGGCCGACTATAACAATGTAAGATAACCCCACTTGATATAAAGAGTCCACTAGTTTATGTTTCAAAGTTGAAAATATAATAAAGAAATGGAAATCGGGTTTTGTTACAGCATTCTGATTGGGCCACAAGTTTTATTTTTGGGCCGAAAGCTTTGTCTTGATGGTTGGGCTGTGAGGGAGATAAAACCACAAAGGGGGTCGAGCTAGTGAGGTGTGGAACAAATATGAATATATGATAGATAAATATAATATTACGCTTATAATAATGATGGGTAACGTTTAGTAATTGATGATGATGGTTATGGGATAGTATTGATTCGAATAAGGATGATCCGAGAATTTGGTTGAATCATTTATATACATAAAGTGATAAAGGGGATGTTAAGATGATGAAGTTGATACATGATTATGTAAGGATGATGAGTGAGATTATGATTATGAGATGATCATGATTATGATAAGATTAGGATGTTGATTAGGGTTACGAGTTGGTAATGATACTTTAACCATGATAATATTAGTGAAGATCATGATATCATGTTAATTGGTAATAACAAGTTAATAATGATGATCATGATTATGATCATAGTTATGAAAGAATGATGATGATGTTCGTTTATGATAACCATGATAGATACTAGGATGATTTGAATATGATGATGATGATGATAGATAAGTTAATGATGATGATGGTGACAAAAGTGGAAAACGAACGATATTGATGAGTATATGTATAAGATATCGATTCAAGATGATGAAGATGGTAGATGACGGATGATGTTAAATGGGTTTTTATTAAAAAGACTGTTAGACGGGTTAAATATATTAAGGTAATAATAATAGCAGCAAAACAATAAGCAGATCGATGGTTAAGGATATTATTGGGTTAACGGGACGTCGCGGATTCAAACCCGGACTTAGGCATTTTTTTAAGGGCTACTTCTTCTTTGAGGTAGAACTTTTATTATTATTATTACTATTATTATTATGAACATAAGAATTATTATTATTAAAAATTATTATCATTATTATTATTTTTTACAACAAATAAATATTATGCATATAAAATTATACTTATAATAAACATATTTTTTTTATATAAACATTTATATATAAAAAATGATGTATTTTTAATATAATATTAATCATATATAAATATTAATATAACTATATAAATATTAGTCATTTTTTTAAAGATACATATAAAATTAAATATATATAATATATAATTTAAGATATAATAAATTTGTTCGATTACAAATATATGTGTTAATATATATAAATGATATAGGTTCGTGAATCCGAGATCAACCCTACACTTGTTAAATGACGTCATATGTATTTTTACTACAAAATACAGTATGGTGAGTTTCATTACTCCTTTTTTAAATGTTTTTGCAATATATATTTTTGGGACTGAGAATACATGCGCTGCTTTTATAACTGTTTTACGAAATAGACACAAGTAATTGAAGCTACATTATATGGTTGAATGATCGAAATCGAATATGCCCCTTTTTAGTCTGGTAATCTAAGAATTAGGGAACAGACACCCTAATTGACGCGAATCCTAAAGATAGATCTATCGGGCCCAACAAGCCCCATCCAAAGTACCGGATGCTTTAGTACTTCGAAATTTATATCATGTCCGAAGGAGGATCCCGGAATGATGGGGATATTCTTATATGCATATTGTGAATGTCGGTTACCAGGTGTTCAATCCATATGAATGATTATTTTGTCTCTATGCATGGAATGTATATATTATGAGAATTGGAAATGAAATCTTGTGGTCTATCAAAATGATAAATTTTTTTTTGTTTATGATAAACCTATGAACTCACCAACCTTTTGGTTGACACTTTAAAGCATGTTTATTCTTAGGTATGAAAGAAACCTTCCGCTGTGCATTTGCTCACTTACATGGAGTTGTTTATGGCATATAGAAGTCAGTTCATCGCGATGGTACCAGATGTTATTGTATTCGTTCAGGAAGATTTTGGACGGGGTATGACACGGATTTCACGTGCTGTTTTAAGATCGAGTATGATTGCCATTGATTCCTCTGTTAGGGATGATTGAATGATGATAAGTGCTTTTTGATCTCCTTCAATCCAGCTGAGATAAGCTGGATTAACTGATGAAACTCCATCAACAGTGATTGTGGGTTCCGGTTTAACGAGTGAACCATCAACATAGCCATCGAGTTTTTGAAAGGAAAGAAGAGGTAATATTTGATGCTTCCATAGGAGATAATTAGTAGAAGACAGTTTTATGGTGATCATATGTAGGATGGTGTTCAATGGTAACGTTCCATCAGTGGGGTTAGACAAGGTACCTGTGACTGTCGTCATGGTGATGAGGATGAGAAAGAACAGTCGTAGAAAAAAAAAGTGATAAGAAAAGGGATGGAGGGTTTTGATCTTTAATTGGCTGATACCATATGAAAAAGAGATTTGATCAAAAAGCATCCCGTATGATTATTATTCATGAGTATATATTATTCATGAGTATATATAGGTACAAATTAGAGATAGAGTACAATACAAATACATAAAAGATTACAAAAGATATTAACAAATAATCTTCTAGTCTTGGAGAATAAGGAATATAATTTCCTTATATATTTATATCGCTAATATATAGTTATGATTTTTCGCATAAAAAATCTCTCTCTTATATCTACATTCTCTACCGGAATCGTAATAGATGTCAACGCCGTTACCGGCCTACATCATCTCGTCAAAAGTTCGATTTTAACCTCTCTTTCCCCTATCCTCCCCTTCTCCCTCTTTTATCGTGTTTTTTTATTCCATTAGTTACTTTTCTCCCTTTTTCTTGCATCTTCGTGACTGTTTCGACGACTTTAGCTTATCTCCGTCGACGTTCTCGTGGTGGATTTTGGTTTGAGTTGTTCGGTTCTTTCATCCTTGTTGGAATGTGTGCTTTTTCGGCGACCTGGTCTCATCAGAATTGTCCGATGGCAGAGACTTTTCGTCTTCATTCTCGTCGAAGGCACGATGGTTTCACCCTGTTTGTGGTGGCTGCTTTTGGACTCCGACAAAGTGGCGGTGGTTTTTCCAGCTTTCATTTTAGCCGGGGGCGGGGCGGTATTACCCCCCTCTTGGTGGTGGCCGCATTCTGACTCCGACATGGTGGAGGTTCTGATAGTGCCGTTCTCTATTGTTGGTTGTAGTGGTTTCATCACCCAGTTTGTTAACCTTAAAGTGAATGGTGAATGACAAATTTGTTAACCTTGGATTCCTTTAATTTATATTATTGTTTTCACCAAAATAATAATAAATGTCAAACTGTTACGATTCATCACATTTATATCTAACTTCAAACTGAATGGTGAATGACAAAAAATGTGTGTTAAACCAAAAACTGTGAATGACAAAAAATGTGTGTTAAACCAAAAACTATTTAATCATTTAGCACATCCATTTTTCTTTATTATCCTCTATTTAGAATTAAAACACTTAAAATTACTTTTCATCAGCTCACCATCACATAAAAATCAACCAACTCGATGCCAAATTATTTTTGCCAACGATTGCGCAAGTTGTAACATCAAATTTGATATATTCATTTCTTACAACGAGGAAATAACTTCAGTGTAATTTTGTTGAACAATTTACTTGTATTTTTCGGACATGCCCTGATATTTCAGCATTAACGTAGGTGATTATTACTGAAACTCATACCATCAAAATAGCGAAAAAGAAAGTTAAACTATCATCCATTGGTTTACAACAAATAAACCACCACTACTTTACTTCAAAGAAAGATCTGCAATACTATCAATAAGACTATCAAGTGACTCCAATTCCAAACCTTTCTTCTTAGTCACTTTTGTACCTGCATCATCCTCAGAAAGTGCCTCCTTCAACTGTTTATCAAGTTCATCTTCTTCCGCAGGTATGCCTAAATCCCACACTTAGAAAATATCATCAAATAGCGGTTCAATCACACTTTCCGACAATACAAAACCCGCATCATTATCATTATCATTATCATTATCATCATCAGAATATTGAATGTTCATCACCTCATCTTTATAATTAGGAAGAAAAGGTTGTTGCTTTAATGAGCGTAATACATCAGTTACTTCTTCGTCTTCAGAATGGTTATTGATACTTGTTTCTTCATCTACGACTGAAGGTGAATTCTTGGGGGGGTTTTGTGCCATTTGACTTAACGTGCACGTTTTCAGAAGGGGCAATGAACTCAGAATGTTGATTGAGAATATCGAGTAAATCTTCTTTAAATAAATCCATATTAATTTCTGATTGTTCAGTATTATCTGTGTTTAAGCAAGAGTCGGCCCATGCTAAATCTTCAGCAGAGAGTACATTTTCATCCTGCTTTACATTTGTGTCAACATTTCTGATTGTAAAAGAATTGGTGTCGTTATCTTCCATAATAGTATCGTTTATGAGCTGCAATATTATGAAACCAAGCTTGTTAAACAGTAATTTAAATACCTAGCTACATGAATAGAATTATGTCATATTAATTGCTATCATCAGATGTCCACAAGTGATAACATAACACCTTTATTGGTTTATAGTATTTTCACAAAAGTATGTGTGCATATGTAGGATTCGAATGATTTACAGGGCTAATTACACTTACACGCAACGTCGATTGATGGGTCAAAATCAAATTTGGTAATCAAAGTCGGTCAAAGTCAAAAGAGGTCAACATTTTAACATGAAGTTGAACTAGAATTTTAAAGATTTTGAACAAAATGAACACTTTTAGATAATTATGTTAAACTTTATGTTTATATTTATGGTTTTATTCTATATTTTCACATATAATTTTTGAAATTTAATATTTTAATGTAAATAGTACAATCCGATTAATCCCCGATTAATCCCCGAATTTCCGATTAATCCTTCCAAAGTCCTGACCGATTAATCCCCGAATAGCGAATTGGGCAACCTTGCTTACACGTATGTATGTATGTAGGTATGAATGATCATCTTATTATATTTAATAAAATTAAGATAACAAACTTGTATCCACTGTAACCTTGTATCCCAACAGTTTCTTTTGAGCTGCTGAGTATACTATAACTATACAATAACTATAACTATATCTATTAAGTATTTAGCCAAATAGTTACATGATTAAAAAAAGTCACTAGCTAATATTCAATAATCGCCGGACATGTGCCCAAAACTTCAGTCAGAGTGTTAAAGACCATAGCAGGAGAGAGCATTTCAATTTTAACAAAAGAACGCGAGTGGGGAGATGAATATGAATATATAATCATTAATGCGAAAATAAAGGTGTAGAATTGTAGATGAACATGATTCGAGGAATTGATAAAACCTCATCTCTCTTCAAAAGAAGATGAAGATGACTACTAGAAGTTTGCTTCATTAAACAAACTCATCCGAGTCAACGAGTCGGTTGGAATCATGAGTCAAGATCCGAGTCACACACAGACGCATACAACGAATAGATAATGAAAATTCTTTTTGAAACAAACACCATATCAAGAACAAGTCAAACGAGGATCCAAACTCTAGTTCGTATCGTACATTTTGATTGATCAGAACTGTGTAATACACCACTTATGAGTTAAGTAATTTGAGAAAATATGATTATCTTAGTATCCTTAATCAATTTATTCCATATGTTGCAAGGAATTTTTTTTCTCAAACTATAATACACAATGATAAACATTTAGTCCGATCATATAGGTACGACTATTTCCTAAATTGTGAATCAAAGCAATTAAGTTGAAACAAATCACAAACATTTACGCATAAAATCAAAAAAGGGAAAGGAAAAAAGCTTACCTCAGTAGCGCAACTGAAAAGAAGTGATGGATTAGACGGTAGGGTTGAGTTTGGAGCAGAATCGTTTAAAATGATTTAGCAAAAGGTAGGGTTTTATTCAAGAATTTTGCAGATAAAATTAGTTTAGGGATTTTTAATTAAGAAATAAAAAACAATTTCCGTTGCCGGGACTTGAACCCGGGTCTCTCGGGTGAGAGCCGAGTATCCTAACCAACTAGACTACAACGGATCTTGCTGACAATTCGAGTATAAATTTTTAAATTTTAATGGCTTTTAAGTCAACTCACGGCTTTCACTTCAACCTAACCTACCCTACCCGTCTGTTCGAGAAATTTTGTGTAGAAAAAATGAAATGAGATGAAGGGGAATGACTGTGAATCCTTCCAATTTGGAAGGAAGAGATGATGCGAAAAATACACTAAATTCTCCTTCCCTTTTATTTCCTTTCTCTCTCAAACTAAACTCTGAAACATCAATTTCATTTAGCTTCTTTCCCTTTCATCTCCCTTCTATTGGTTTTATTTTTTGATAGAAAAAATTGATATGGTTACTTTGTGAAGGATGTTATCCCACATAGGTGGGAGGAGAAAGTTGAAGATAGGTGACTTGGTTATAAAATGAGGGCTAAGTCTTCATTCCAATTTGCACCAATCAATACAATTTAAGTATTTGATTATTTCTTTCTTTCTTACTCTTGTTTGAGAGTTGTATTAGTTAAATATTTTGGAGAGTGTAGTTGGCTTAAGAGAGTCGTCTATATCATTGTAACAATTTGTGATATAGTGTATTTCTCTCTTTGGGGGCCGGTGGTTTTTCTCCTGTTTTGGAGTTTCCACGTTAAATCTTGTGTTGTGTATTGTTCTTATTTCTTTACTATTATTGTTGGGTTGGGTGGTGGAAATTAGTGAGACCGTAATTTCCCAACAACTGGTATCAGAGCGTCAGGTTTGACGGGGGGTCTCGATTATAGGAGTCGGAGTATGCTCTGTGGTTGTCACGGGAGTGGATCGTCCACATCAGAAACGAGTTCTATTGATCGTATAGGGTATCTGGTTAGAAAATATTTTTTCTGATTCGGAGTAAGTGATGTCTAGAATTTGTAGTGGACCCGGTGTTGGATTTTCCGATTTAAAGGATCCTGTGCGCAACTCCACTGCATCTGTCGGCCAGTTGAAACGTGAGCAAAATCAGAGAAAGTGTTGTTCGTAGGATACGGATACGATGTCGAAGTTCAGTCCGATGAGGTTTGATGTAGAGAAATTTGATGGGAGGATCAATTTTGGCTTGTGGCAGGTTCAAGTCAAGGATGTGTTGATTCAGTCCGGTTTACACAAGGCTTTGAAGGGTAAACCCACCCTTGTTCCCGGCAGTGCTTCTAGCAAGAAGTTCGATGAAGAAGAATGGGATGATATGGATTTGAGGGCGGCAAGTACGATTCGTTTGTGTCTTGCAAAGAACGTGCTTGCAAATGTGCACGGGTTATCAACGACAAAGGAGCTTTGGATTAAACTAGAGCAGTTGTACCAGGGCAAGGGCATCTCAAATCGGTTGTGTCTTAAAGAACAATTTCATACTCTACGTATGGATGGGGGTTCAAAGATTTCAGATCATCTAAGTATTCTTAATGGTATTGTTTCAGGACTTGAAGCTATTGGAGTTAAAGTGGATGATGAAGATAAAGCTTTGAGGTTGATATTATCTTTGTCATCGTCTTAAGAATACATGAAACCTATTTTGATGTATGGGAAAGAAACTCTGAAGTTTGAAGACGTTACTAGCAAGCTCCTATCCGAGGAGAAAAGACTGGAAGGTAATGGGGTCTCGTCATCAGAAAGTACGGTACTGTTGTTTTCGGAAAGGCGGAAGAGAAACTCCGGAAAGAATCTGGTATGCTGGAAGTGCGGAAAAACTGGGCATGTAAGGGTTATTTGTCCAGGTGGAGCTAATTCGGCAAATGGCTCCAAAGGCGCTAATGATGTCTCCGTTGTTACAGAGAGTGACGAATTCCTCTAAAGTCACGTCATCCTCATGGTGTGTCCGCGCCACCGTGAAAAGGGATGTTCGTTAGCGGTTCCACAATTACACATGGGCATTGGTTTGGCGTTGATGCAGGTTGTGTGGTGGAAACTAAAGTTGTAGCTGATGGGACTTTCGGGAAAGCCAAACAGGGAAGTTTCACCATAAAGTTTCGGCTGGTTGTTCAACAACATGTGCCGAGGTGAAATGCTTGGAATGTGATATTCTAAGTGCTATACTCTTAATGTGAGACGACCCGTCCTAATCCATAAGGACGAATACAATAACATATGATTACATTACGAGGTATTTGACCTCTATATGATATATTTTACAAACATTGCATTCATTTTAAAAGAAAAACTTTCATTACATCGAAAGTTGATAGACATGCATACCATTTTATAATATCCAACTATAAATGACCTAATCTGTCATTTGCTTAATTATAATATTTATTGAACTCAACGACTTGAATGCAACGTCATTTGAAATAGGCCATGAATGACTCCAAGTAATATCTTTAAAATGAGCAAATGCACAGCGGAAGATTTCTTTCAATCTTGAGAATAAACATGCTTTCAAGTATCAACCAAAAGGTTGGTGAGTTCATTAGTTTATCGTAATCAATCATTTCTATAATTTTAATAGACCACAAGATTTCATTTATTCAATAATCATACACTCGCAAGTGTTTAAAATTCATTCATATGGATTGAACACCTGGTAACCGACTTTAACAAAATGCATCTAGAATATCCCCAAAAATATAAACATCGAAGTACTAAAGCAGTTCAAATTATCTGACTGGGGAGTGTCAAAGCCCATAGATCTATCTTTAGGATTCGCGTCAATTGGTGGCAATTATAATAAACACCAATTCTTAGGCTACCAAGTTCAACAAGGGCGATATCCGGTATAACAATTCAACCATAGAATGTAGTTTCGATTACTTGTGTCTATTTTGTCAAACATTTATAAAAACGCATGTATTCTCAGTCCCAAAAATATATATTGAAAAGCATTTAAAAAGGGAGCAAATGAAACTCACAATACTGTATTTCGTAGTAATAATGCATATGATGGCATTGAACAAGTGCAAGGTTGGCCTCGGATTCACGAACCTATATTAATTATATATATTTATATGTTGGTCAATATCTGTTTGACTGTGAACCAATATTGGGTTATTTACACAGAGGTATGGAAAAAATTGCGGAAAATCGAACAATTATACAATATTTGCCACTGTCTAACAATTTAGGTCAATTCGTAGTGTATCACAATCCTAATGCTCGAGACTGGTATGCAAAAGTCAACAAAAGTCAACTTGACCCAAAATGACTTCTAAAATCTATACATAATTATTATATAACTTAAATATAGTCGTTTTAAATATATTTAACAGATTTTATTAGAGTAAATAATATAAATAGTTTATTAATAAATAAAAATTTATATTAAAATTTATATATAAAAACATACTTTTATATATCTTAAGTAATAAAATTTATAAAGTTCACTTAATATCATAAAAATATAGTGGTATGTATTATTAATGTAATTATATTACATGTTGTAAAATACCTTTGTATCACATATCCATTTGATAAAATGATATTGATAATAATAATAATAAGTAAAAGTTGTATTATTTTATAATAATAATAATTATTATTATTATTCTACTAATAATAATAACAATATTTATATTTATTAATGATGATATTAATTATGATAAAATGATAATTCTAATCATGATAATTTTAACAATAACGATACTTTTAATATTAACAGTAATAATATTAATATTTTATAAAAATAATAGTTCTATTCAAAATGATAATTTTTAATAATAATAATACTAAAATGATAATAATAATAATGATATTTTATAATAACATTGATATTTCTATTAAAATGATAATTTAGTAAAAATGATAGTTTTAATATTAATAATAATAATGATAAAAATAATAAAAATGATATTTTTATTTAAATCAGTATCTTACAATATTTTAATTTTGTCATTTATTATAATGTATTAATGATAAAAATTTATGTTAATATATAGTAAAAATATATTTTTATACAGTAAGTATTATAATTTGTAAAATGTTCACATAATATCTTTTTAATGATAAAAATGTATGTATCATAAATATATATTTGTATCAAGTATTTATTTGATTAAATAATATAATATTGATAATAATAATAATGAACCAAAAGTTGTATGATTTTATAATAATAATAATATTAATTATTTTAATAATAATAATAATAATAATAATAATAATAATATTGATATTTACTAATGATAATAATAATTTTGATAACAAGTAATAATCTTTTGTAATAATACTAATGTCATAATAATATTACTAATAATGATAAAAATAATGAAAACAATTTATCTAAATCATAATCTTAACAATAATTTAACTGAATCATGATACTTATACTCATTATTTCCTAATCGACTTGTTTAATAGCTTTTAGTCCTCTTTTATATCGTATTCATAATAATGATAATAATAGTAATCATAATAATTAGATGATATTAATATTAGTTTTAATGATAATGATACTAATAAGTATTATAATAATATCAATGATCAATGATAATAATAATAATAATAATAATAATAATAATAATAATAATAATAATAATAATAATAATAATAATAATGATAATATTAATAATAACCTTAATGGTAATAACGATAGTAATAACAATAACAATCATAATACTTATATTAATAAGGATAATGATATTAATAATAATAATAATAATAATAAAATAATAATAATAATAATAATAATAATAATTAAATAATAATAATAACGACGATAATAAAGACGATAGTAATAATAATAATCATTTTAATAATAATAATACTAAAATTAATAATAATTCAGTTGACCATATCTTTTAATCCGTTCATCGAAACCATAAGCTTTCTAAATGAAAAGTTATTAATTTTTTGCCAGCTTTCCAACGACATGCATATCATATACCTTATCTCAGTCGCATATGTATCAAATTCGTGATTTATCATAAACTATATATTGACGAAATAAAATATACAAGCACGCAAAATCATAAGTACTCGAGCACTAGTCAGGGATACACTACTAATATATAAAAGATAAGATATGAGTGCTCACGTATCAATATTGAGATTCAATATTGCAGGAAGGTACGTAGACGCAACGGAGATGATAAACACTAGTTTGACCTCACGAGCATACCCCCTGAAGAATACCCATAACCTCCATAGCTATAACCCATGTTTTCCTTAGCTCTATCCTGTTCGAAAAAATCCATTTTGAAATAATACGCTCATGACCTCGTCGTAGTATTTTATGTATACCAATAATATCTTGAAATAATACTGAGTAAATATATATATGTAAATCGATTGAGAGAGTTTAGATAAATATATTTCAAGTTTCTATAAAATAATGAAACAAATTCTATTTATAATAGATTTTTGAATTATTAAAGTGAATTATTAAAGTATGAATTATTAAAGTGAATTATTAAAGTATGAATTATTAAAGTGAATTATTAAAGTATGAATTATTAAAGTGAATTATTAAAGTATGAATTATTAAAGTAAATTATTAAAGTTAAAGTAAAGTAAAAGTAAAGTAAATGTAAATTTAAAGTATAGTAAAAGTATAAAACTGTGTACGTATAATACGCGTATAAATATATATAATATTAATTTAAATCGTTATATATATTTAATAAAATAAAATATAAATATCGTTATCTTTATCATACTGGTTAAGTAATGAGTTGTCAAAAGTGGTTCTAGATATTTATAAAAGTTATATACGTTTTAATAATAAAGTTCTTTTTAAACTGAAAACGTTTTTGTACGTTTGAAACTAAATCAAATAAATATGATAATTTTGTTTTCCAAAACTAAATATATTTAAGAATCATTTTGTTAAAAGGTTAAAATAATGAAAATCGTTATATCATAAAACGTTTTAGAAAAGTAGAATTTTATATATTCATAATAGGTTTCAAGTTTTTAAATTACAGTTTGTTGGTGAAGTGTGAGGTAAAGTCCAATGGTTAATATAAACGTATGAAATCATCTTAATGTAAAATGTCAAATGGGTTTATCTAATCGACGAACCTTATCCTAGTTATTTATTCTATAAGATCAATCATTATGAAAGCTAAATAATTAACTTATCAAAAGACACGAGAAAATTATTGTAAAGTATGTATTGGAGATCAAACAGGAATTTACACTAACTTTTGTCTAACACTCGTTAATTGACACTTTGTTCTTTCTTGTGAATCACTTTACCATTTATTCCGAATATTGTTAAAAAGGAAAGGTTTTCTAAATCAAAGTGGACCTCTCAACAGAGACTCGTAATCATACAATGTATCTGATAAATCAATCATTTGATATTATCTTCTAATTCCATCGATAAACATATTGAAACAAATACGTTCATGTAAGGTATTATACATTTAATACTTTGTTAATATTCTCAAGTTATAATATAAATTCATATATATATATATATATATATATATATATATATATATATATATATATATATATATATATATATATATATATATATACATACATATATAATCACATCCATTTATATAATGGTTCGTGAATCGTCGGAATTTGGTCAAGGTTAAATGAATGTATGAACACAGTTTAAAATTTTTGAGATTCAACATTACAGACTTTGCTTATCGTGTCGAAAACATATAAAGATTAAAGTTTAAATTTGGTCGGAAATTTTTGGGTTGTCACATAATGGTGGAGTATGATAATTCTTGTTAAGAGTTATGATTGTCTGTGATGACAATGATTGTCGGTTTAGACAATGTTCGATAAAGATGCAAGTTTTGTCTTTTGGGAGATAATGTCATTGGCATGAAGATGAGGATCTTGAAGTTGTCGTCGATGAAGCATCTATATCGGTTATCCTTATAATGTTGGAGTATGGTTATCTTTTTCTATCAAAAAGGTGGAGATTTGTTGGTTTTATTTTTTGATAGAAAAAATTGATATGGTTACTTTGTGAAGGATGTTATCCCACATAGGTGGGAGGAGAAAGTTGGAGGTAGGTGACTTGGTTATAAAAGGAGGGCTAAGTCTTCATTCCAATTTGCACCAATCAATACACGTTAAGTATTTGATTATTTCTTTCTTTCTTACCCTTGTTTGAGAGTTGTATTAGTTAAATATTTTGGAGAGTGTAGTTGGCTTAAGAGAGTCGTCTATATCATTGTAACAATTTGTGATATAGTGCATTTCTCTCTTTGGGGGCAGGTGGTTTTTCTCCTGTTTTGGAGTTTCCACGTTAAATCTTGTGTTGTGTATTGTTCTTATTTCTTTACTATTATTGTTGGGCTAGGTGGTGGGAATTAGTGAGACCGTAATTTTCCAACACCTTCTCTCCAAAATTACACTATGGAACAGACCCTACAAATGGTATCGTAGGGTAATGCGAGTTGAGCAAGTTAAAGATAAGTTATGATAAGTCAAATAATATCCTTAGGCCAAATACGAAGGAGATAAGGAGATGCTTAAATACACCTGAAATCTACAATTAATAATATTTTTCTCCTTTGAGTATTAATTTTTTTTTCACAATAAATCCTTTACGTAGTTTAAAGTTTTTGAGCAATGAAATCTAATAAAAAACACTATTTTGTAAGAGGTCGTGAGGGAGATTACAAGGCTCAGTAAGTCAAGAATCACAATATCATTGGATCTTTATAATGAAGTTCAAGAAAAGAAAATTTTCGAAAGAATTAAATAATATCTCACTTTCTCTTGTTTAGATCATTAAACACAACACTATTCTGAAATAGTCGTAACACCAACATTTTTTCATAAAGAGGCGAACTAACGTTTCTTTAAATAGTTTATCCAGTTCCACGACGTGAAGATCGAGAGTTTACAATCCACCCAAATCCACACATCTCCTGCCACATTACGTGGGTTAAAAATGTGTTCAATTGGATTCTACATAGCATTTGCAGCTAGGACAAAGAATCGTGTTTTACCACAAACCCCACTATGATAGATTTAGTTGATGCCTATCCAACATGCCTCTCCACCGTATAATGCTTAATTTCTAAAGGAGATAATCAACCCATTTAGTAGAATGCATAATATATGGTAATATAATCTTGTCGATATGGATCCTTGCTTACTTGACAGGAACAAATACCATCACCCGAAAGAGTCCAAGTCCAAAGATTATGTGACAACCCGGAAATTTCCGATCAAATTTAAACTTTAATCTTTATATGTTTCCGACACGATAAACAAAGTCTGTAATGTTGAAATCTCAAAAACTTTGAACTGTGTTCATGTATTCATTTACCCTTCGACTACTCTCGATGATTCACGAACAATTATGTGCAAATAGATATGTATGAATATATATATATATATATATACACACACACACACACATATATATGAGTATTAAATTGGGAAATATTAATAAAACATTAAACGGTTTGGTTGATATGAAAATAAGTTATGAAGTCTATTATATGACTTGAGAACGTTAACAAAGTATTAGATGAATAATACTTTACATGAACGTAATTATTTCATTATATTTATCAACGGAATTAAAAGATAATACCAAATGATTGAATTATCAGATATATTGTGATATGATTAGGGGTCTCGATTGTGAGGCCCACGTTGATTTGAGAAATCGTTTCTTTTTAACCGTATTCGGAATAAATGGTAATGTGATCTTCGAGTAAGGAAAAAGTGTCAAGTAGCGAGAGCTAGACAGATTGGTGGAAATTCCTGTTGATTTCCAATACATGCCTTACAATAATTGCTTCGTGACTTTTGATAAGATAAACTATTTAACTTTCATATTATTTAATGTAAAAGTAAAATTGGGGAATATAGATAACTTAGAAAATGAATATCGATAAGTTAAGTGATCGATAGTAACACTTGTTTATTGATTCAATTGATTTATAGATATGTAATTAGAACGTTTGAGAAGTTAAATTAAACGTTGGCGCATAAATGAATCATATCAAATTATGTACTAGAGCGTAAAACGTAAGGTGATATAATAATATCTAATATTTAAACGATTTTAAATATATTAAACTTTATTAGTTTTTGAAAAACTAAATATTATATTAGCAAATAAATATTTCTAAAATATATAAGTTTATATTTTTAAATGATAATATCATTATTTTACAAAGTGATAAAATATAATATTAACTTGGTCGTAAAACGTTTTGGATTTAAAATAGTATTATTATAATATATATTGGTAAATAACGAGACGTCGATTTATAGAAGCAAATGACCAAAACACTCAAATGAATAAGTTATACTTTGAGTGGGATAATTTTTCATTGTTTTGAGTCTTTTTATTGATAAAGGTACATTACACGAAACATAAAGTACCAGTTTTCTAAGCGTACGAAATTGCGTTCGAAAAACCGGAACTGCTACTTAAGTCGAGGGTCAACGTACAACACATCGGTGTAAAAATTACAAATCAACTATGCACGAGAATATAATATAATATTTAATTAATTCTAAAGATTTAATATATTATTTATTAAATATATGTATATAAGATGTCTTTAGTGTAAGAATTGCGAAGTGACTGGATTTGTGTCTCATGCGATCGCATGAGACCACCCTCACATCCTCATGCGATCGCATGGAGGGTAGGTGGGATATATTGCCTATAAATCGAATTCGAGTGTGTTTTTGATTCATTCCATTCACATTCTCCGTAATATTATTATAATTATTTATATTATTTATATTATTATTATTATTATTATTATTATTATTATTATTATTATTATTATTATTATTTTTATTAAGATTATTCGTATTATTATTAGAGTTATTATTATTAGTAGTATTATACAAAAAATACTACGACGAGGTCATGAGCGAGTTATTTCAAAACATGTCTTTGAACGGGAAGGAGCTAATGAAATTATGGGTTATAGTTAAGGAGGTTATGGGTGTAGTTTGGGGGTATGCTCGTGAGGTCAAACTAGTGTTTATCATCTCCGTTGTGTCTACGAACTTTCCTGCAATATTGAATCACAATATTGATACGTGAGCATTCACATCTTAACTTTTATATATTAATAGTGTATCCCTGACTAGTGCTCGAGTATATAGTATTATGCATGCTTGTATGCTTATTTTCGTCGTTAGATAGTTTTGATGAATCATGAGTTTGGTACATATGCTACTAGGATAAGGTATATGATATGCATGTCGTTGGAAAGGTGGCGAAAAATTAATAACTTTTCATTTACAAAGCGTATGGTTTCGATGAACGGATTAAAATATATAGCCAATTGAATTATTATTCATTTTAGTATTATTATTGTTAAAATGATTATTATTACTATCGTCGTTATTATCATCGTTATTATTATTATCTAATAATAATAATTATTATTATTATTATTATTATCATTATTAATATAAGTATTATCGTTAAAAATTGTTATTATTACTATAGTTATTATTATTAGGATTATTATTAATATTATCGTAATTATTATTATTATTATTATTATTATTATTATTATTATTATTATTATTATTATTATTATTATTATTATTAATATTATCATTAATATTATTATAATATTTATTATTATCAGTATTATTTATCATTAAAACTAATATTTGTATCATCTAACTATTATGATTATTATTATTATCATTATTATAAATGCGATATAAAAGAGGACTAAAAGCTATTAAATAAATTGATTAGGAAATAATGAGTATGAGTATCATGATGAAATTAAAATATTGTAAGACATTGATGTAAGAGAAAAATATCGTTTTCATTATTATTATTACTATTAAAAATATAGTAATATTAAAACTATCATTTTATTGAAATTATTATTGTTATTATAAAATATCATTATTATTATCACTTTAATATTATTAATTACCATTTTAAAAAGAATTATTATTTTTGTAAAACATTGTTATTATTACTGTTAACATTAAAAAGTATCTTTATCATTAAAATTATCATAATTAGGATTATCTTTTTATTATAATTAACATCATCATTGATAAAAATAAATATTGTTGTTATCATTATTAGTAGAATAATAATTATTATTATATTACAAAATAATACAACATTTAATTATTATTATTATTATAAATATTATTTTGAATATGTGATACAAAGATATTTTTACCACATGTAATATAATTACATTAATAATACATACAACTATATTTTTATGATATTAAGTGAAATTCATAAATTTTACTACTTAAAGTATATTTTTATCATATATAAAATATTTATATATTAATTTTATTAATAAACGACTTGTATTATTTACTTTAATAAAATCTGATAAATATATTTAAATATATAAAACGACTATATTTGAAGTTATATATTAAACATATATAGACTTTGAAAGTTATTTTTTGGATTAGATGACTTTTGTTAACTTTTGTATGACGAATCTCGAGCATTAGAATAGTGATACACTATGATCTGACCTAAGTTGCTAGACAGATATTGACCAACATATGAATATATATACTTAATATAGGTTCGTGAATCCGAGGCCAACCTTGCACTTGTTCAATGACGTCATATGTATTTTACTACGAAATACAGTATTGTGAGTTTCATTACTTCCTTTTTAAATGCTTTTGCAATATATATTTGTGGGACTGAGAATACATGCGCTTTTATAAATGTTTGACGAAATAGACACAATTAATCAAAATTACATTCTATGTTGGATTATGAATACCGAATATCACCCTTTTAGCTTGGTAGCCTAAGAATTAGGGAACAGACACCCTAATTGACGCGAATCCTAAAGGTAGATCTACGGGCACTAACTCCCCACATACTAGAAAATGGTATGCTTTAGTACTTCGAGTTATTAATACAGATGGATTTCTGTTTTGGGGATATTCTATATGCATTTTGTTAATGTCGGTTACCAGGTGTTCAAGATATGAATGATTTTTAATTCACGGGTTACGCGTATAATTTTGTACTCGGGTTACGTGTACAATTAAATATATCTAGAAATCTTGTGGTCTATTAAAATGATGAAAATGAATGATTATGATAAACTAATGAACTCACCAACCTTTTGGTTGACACTTGAAAGCATGTTTATTCTCAGGTATTAAAGAAATCTTCCACTGTGCATTTGCTCATTTTAAAGATATTACTTGGAGTCATTCATGGCATATTTCAAAAGACGTTGCATTCAAGTCGTTGAGTTCAATAAAGAGTATTATTAAGTAAATGACAGATTAGGTCATTTATAGTTTGGATATTATGAAATGGTATGCATGCCTGTCAACTTTCGATGTAATGAAAGTTGTCTTTTAAAAACGAATGCAATGTTTGTAAAATGTATCATATAGAGGTCAAATACCTCGCAATGTATCCATATGTTATTGTACTCGTCCTTATGGATTAGGACGGGTCGCTTAATGTGGTATCAGAGCGGTGCTCTTAGCGAACCAGGTCTTGCATTAGTGTGTCTAATGGATAGTCAAAAAGATGCATTAGTGAGTCTGGACTTCGACCGTGTCTGCATATCAAAAACTTTTGCTTATCATTCTTTGTCGGAAATTACATGCTTATCATACTTAAGTCTATACACGTTTTCCTGCATTTATTGCATACATAGTGTACAGACGAATTCATATCTTAGCGTATCTGCTAATTCATACCTTAGCGTATATGTTACTGTAAACTTTGTCTGACATATTTCGTAAATTCCTCCGAAACTTATGGGACTCGAGTATTATAAATACATATGTGATTTATGTATTAAGGAATACCAAACTAAATCCTATAATCTATTTCATATCATAAATCATCTCCCTAATTATACAAGATGGATCCCGTATCTAGTTCAAACTCCTTAAACTCCGACAGCTATTCTGATATGGATATTCACCTGAACTCCGAAGACAGTGTAACCGAAATGGATCAACCGATCATCCATCATCAATTCTGGATGAATTGGGGATGGGTTCATAGTTTACTAAATCATTGGAGGCAAGACGAAGGTGACCCCTTCCATCCCGCACATTCTCCTCTTGACGAAGGACCTAAAGCACTTACCGGCGAACCTATTCGTGACACCATTTTCTCTCTCATCTCCAGAGTATCTCGCCATGACTACATACTATCTCGAATTCTAGATCTTATTCATCCGCTCGTTCGAACCGACAATCACCCCGGTGTAATAGAAGAAGTCAACGAGCTTCGCGCTCGGGTAGTGGCTTTGGAGAATATGGTGCAAAGGTTACAAGCACCAGCAGCAGCACCGACAGCAACAGTACCACCATCAACAACACCAACAGTACCATCACCACCACCAATAACAACATCCGTATCCCACACCTCAACATCACAATCTGTACCCTGAGCATCAGCATCATACGCACCATAGATACCAAGTAGTACCAACAACAAGAATCGATGAAGTATTAATCTATAACTTCATCGGAGGAACATTCTGTGGCAATTATGTAATCTTTAAAGTCTTAGAGATTATCTATTCTGGCTCTAACCATAAATCAGATGAGTGAACCAAAATGATAGAAGGAAGTGTAGAAACCCTGATTGGAATGCTAGACTTGTTATACCACAACATCAACAGTACCGTCAGCATCATCAGCACCGTCAGTACCGTCAGCATCGTCAGCACCAACAGCATCTGCTACATCACAAGCTCTGCCAGTTCAAGAATCACCGTGGACATCATTACGAATTAACAACGATTATGTTGTATCAACGAATTATGAATTATTAACTCAATTCATATATGTATATCTTATATATATAAATTTTAAAACCATAATAAATCTTTCCGTACTAAGCTATTATGTGTGAATCTTAACTACTCAGTTAATTCATATTACTAATATGCTATGATGTACATCTTTCGTCAGCAACTTAACCATCGTTAACTACAATCTCTGTTTTAATTCAATGAATTTCATTTCATAATAAATCAAGTGTATTATTCAAATATATGTTTGATTTTACAGTTTCATCATCGATGTACTCGAGACTTTTCAGATAACATCATTCGTACCTTGCAAAGTTCACAAGAATTCCACGAACACCAACATCATACATCAACAAATAACGAAGTATTGATTCATAATTTCAATTTCATTGAAGAAATACTCCGTAAAAGTTATGTAATTTCTAAAGTTTTAGGGATTATTCAATTCTAGTTTCAACCTTAAATCAAATGAGTTTAATTTAATATTAACTCATTAAATCTATGTTACATCTGAAGAAAATATACACATATATATTTTCATAAAGACTGTAATAAAATTCTTTTGTACAAAATATTAATTATGAATTTTTTTTTAACGGGTAGGTAATACCCGAGAGATATATATAAATTCACAATTAATATGTTACATTCTTCGAATCTGATTCAGCAATCATCAACTATATTTACTACTTTCATAACAACATTCTTTCATAGAAATCAGAACAACCATTCTCATTCAAAATCCTGGAACATCATATGTACATTAACTGTAACGACCCTGGATTTTCTAACATTTAATTAATAATATTTATTATTAATGCTTGTGTTTAATGAATGTATTTTTATACGTTTACTTGTTACCGTACTTGACTTTACATGGCCCGGCACGTCTTTGTGACACGCGTACTTCTCACGAATAATATTTTCAAATATTATTTACATTCATGATTAAGTTTTATTAATCATTTTTAATTAACTAAGGTTACTAGTTAATTACTTGGGCTTTGTTGGATTAATGTGTTAATTACTTGAACTTGGGCTTTTATTAATGTTAATGGACTTAGAAGCCCACCCTACTTATCTTAATGGACTAATTAGCCCACCTCATTATGCAAGTATTACTTTAAGGCTTAACTAGATTGATTAGTGCATATGAAATCTAGTTACTACATACTTACACCTTGTTCCAACACCATGCAACCTTATTACCATTTTTTAGAGCCAAATACATGCATATAACTTGTGGACTTTTCCCTCCCCCCCTTTTCTTTTGAAACCGTCGGCCTAGAGGGTCTTGGAGGGTGGTTTTGCTTTCAATTTTTGTTCACTTATTTACTTGTATTCCATCTCATTTCTTCACACACACAAACTTGCATTTTCCTCTCAACTTTCTCTCATTTCTTCTCTCTCAAATATTGTAAGTAACATTAGCTTCTCTTCTTCTTTTTTCTTGTCCAAAACCGAGACTTAAAGCACTCATCATCATCACTCTTACTTTTTTAAGTTACTTGTTCTTTGTTGTGGTTTACTTACTTGTTGTTGTAGTTGTTACTTACTAGTTATTAAGAATCAAACTTTCTAGTTTGTTCTTCATATTATCTTGTCATTACAAGAACAAACAAGAACCTAAACTTTCTAGTTTATGGTTCTACATTTAATGCTTTTAAAGATTTAAAGTTCATGAGTTGTAAAACCATACTTGAAGTTCATGTTTTAAACTTAAAGTTTACTTTCTTAAAGATCAAAGCCTTGGCTTGAATCTTTAAAAGTATGAACAACCATGAACTTATTAACTTGTAGATTAGTTATTTCTTCATTTCTTGCTCTTTTAAATTCGTGATGTTGGTTTAATGGTCAAGTATTACTAGTTAATCTTGATCTCATACTTTCTTGAACTAAAATTAACTTTGTAAGTTCAAGAACATGGAAGTATAACTATATAGTTATAACTTCACATACATATGAAAGATCTAAGTTTCTATAGCTTATGGTCTACTTATTTTGTCATAAACAAAAGCTTGAAAGCTTACATATACTTTACAAGATGAAAACTAAGTTTTATAGCTTATGGTTTCATTAAAGTAAAGATTCAAGTGTTATTACTTAGGATTTAACTTAATAACTTCAGATCTAGACTTTTGGGTCTTGGATCTTCAAGATCTAACTAAGAACTATGTTCTACAACTTAAGATCTTGATTAGTTAGTTTACTTTCAAGTTTGTAGTTCAATATTACTTTTATAATTCATGTTTGTGTCAAACCTAAGATCTTGATGTAACTTTGGTTCATCAAACTACATACAACTCTTAAGTGAGTTGTGCTATATATCTTAGACTTACACTTGTGTTATGATGGTCAAAACTTGGTAAAGATGATGTAAACACATCAACGAGTTGTACACTTGAAGCTATATGCATCAAGGATGAGAACCGTGATGAACATCAAGCACCAAGAACCCACCGAAAACACACTGTTTACTATTTTCTGGAACTGATCAGAACACCTGGGCTACTGTAAAGTTGATTTTCAGTTAGCTCTGTTTGATTAGATAATTTTTTTTTCAAGACTCGTCTTAATCCAAGTTACGGTTTAGGATCTATGGCCCTCCGAACGTCACTATGTCCTTTTAACGTTGTGCTGAAAATTCTGACCTACTCGCACTTAAACCGTCGCCACGGTCAAACAAAGACGAGTTTGCTTCTGAAATTTTTATAGCAACTAAAGGACTTATATACGGATCCATGGCCACTAGTCTCACCTTATTTCAGTAGGTATAGAGGCCGTGGTGACTGATCGAAGTCAGTCTTTGTTTTAAACTCTTTTCTAAGATGAAACTTACTTTATACTTTTTGTTTAATGATGAATGATGATGACCCTTAAGACCTAATTTACATACTTTTAAACCTATCAGGAATGATTTACTGACTTATTAACTTTTGACTTAGGTTGAGGACTTTCCGGACCTACATACTAACTTACTTTTCCCGAGTCAACTTTACTACTACTTTACCACTGTGAGTTATAGCATCCCTTTTTACTTTAACTATTTTGAGAATTGAGAATACATGCGCATTTTACGTTTTACATACTAGGAACGAGTACTTAAACTTTATATATGTGTGGGTTATACAACGGCATAAACTTTCCTGTTAGCTCGGTAACGTTTAGTCATCGGTCTTTGAACCGGTGAACGCGAATCTTAGATATGGATCCATAGGGTTTAACATCCCCACTCGGGCTAGTAGCGCTAGCATTTAACGGGTGTTTAATACTTCGTAAACATACGCACTCACCAAGTGTACTTTCAGGGGGTTATAAATGTTAAGTTAGTTACCAAGTGCCCACGGTTAAACATATACTTTACATACTGTTTTGAAACGCTCTTTGTAGCACTGAAATCTCGTGGCCTACATTACATTACTATTATACTTAAACTATAGCTCACCAACCTTTGTGTTGACGTTTTTAAGCATGTTTTTCTCAGGTGCTTAAGGTTAGCCGCTTCCGCTGTTGTTTCCGCTGTGCACTAGAGACGTCATCACATGAAACATATTATCTTGCATTCAAACTTAATTACTTTTGAAACTATGATTTGTAACGATCGTTGGGTCATGCACTATTACTAATTGCTTCTGTTCATTGAAGCATACTTTTGTTGTAAAACATTTGACGTTAGTTATGACGTCACCTTTTATCATGAATGCAAACTTGTTTTGAAAACGCATATAGTGTTTGACCTTGTAATGATCCTGTTGTTGATGGTCCGTACATGTTGATTTAGTACGGGGCGTCACATTAACGATTACAATCTGTGTTCAAACCCCTCAAAATTCTTGAAGACACTTCAAACAATGAACAATCGAGATGATGATCCAACCACATGTTACCCACATTTATGTACCTGAAAAACTCTTGAAATCAAAGTAAAAGTTTAAATACGTATCCGCGTCAGACCCTTTGGCATTTATTAGCAAAAATAACTTTGCGATTCCTTTTCAAATTAGTCAGTTTTGTCACAGCTCCAACAAGTCAACTTCGACTTTTCAGTTGAAACAGTCTTATTATAACCACGACATAGACGTTGCCCTTTCGTCATTGTTACCGGAGAACCTTTTATATCTCACCACATTAGCAATAAACGTACCAACAACTTCACTGATCTTTGACTTTCCGAAAAATCATTATATTTATCGAAGCCCCATCATTTATTCATCCGCATCTTGTAACAAGAATTGTCATGCCAATTACTGGGATTCAGCAACCAGTATTTTGAAATCTCGCAGCATGTCTACGCCAACAATTATATGTGTACATATAACGTCTATCTCCTAGACTTATATACTGCGAATATGAAGTTTCTGAAAAACGCCCTAAACTGCGAACTAGTTCTCCGAATTTTGAAAAAGTTGATTGAAGCAGCAGAAACTGTAGACAACCGTAATAGTTAAAAGTTTGATGATAAAGAATAGTGTGTTGGAAAAGCTCAGAAAAAGAGAAGGTTTGGAACTGGAAAACGGATTGATCAAACCATGAAGGAGGCTGTGGACAAACCGCAAAGACTAAACCTGCCTTCAAAGAATTCAAATGATTCAGTGTCTGCTGAAGTCTTTAGTAAATACATTACTCCTAACTCTAAACCTTTACGGACAAATCTTATTCATCATCCATCAATATTAGAAATTCTAAGATATCATCGTATCTTTCATTATAAATATCCTCGATGTAACACCCAGCCAAAATCGCCATTGACGCGGATGTTAACTTTGGTCCCAGTGCTTGGCTTGACTTCTAAGTAACAGCAGAATTCTACAGTGGAATCAAAATATCTAAGTACCTGAGACAAAACATGCTTAAAGTGTCAACACAAAGGTTGAGTGAACAACATAGGTTTAATATATAGTTTTAGACCACAAGATTTAGTTATCAAAAGTAGATGCTGAAGTTATGATATCGAGACGTAAACAAAGTTACCCCAGGACACCTTGAACTGTCAGTGTCGTTTAATCATTATTATGTAACCAAAGACTAACGGTCAAATAGTTAGAGACGTCACTCTCAATAGCGCTATTCACAATAACTAAGCTTGCCTTTATACGTAGCAATTAACGATATCATGGTAGGGATTTAGCATGAATCAAAGCATGTCAGAACAGTTAAACAGTTTTCAGGTACTTGTGTCTAAGCGTAAAACAGTTTGAAAGCAAGCATGTGTCTCACCCCAAAAGTTCAAAATAAGTAATGGAGAAAGTTAAAAAAAAGTGAGGCTATGAAGTTCACCTTAATAGCAAGCAAGAAAATCCACGCAAGTAGTATGAATGGAGTGTGTAATCGGAGATCTCAACCTAGAGATATAATGTTCGATTAGTTAATGTCTAATAGACATAAAGTTTGTTTATTAATATAGCAAACTATATTAACAGTGACCGTTTTCGAGAAAAGTTATATTTATATAAGCGGTAATATACTTAGTGTACTTAAGTGTTACTATATAGATAAGTGTATAAGTTATACTAATAATAGTATTATTATTTAGTTAATCAACTATTATGTATACTTGTATGAATATACCTATATGATACATACATATATATTCTTTATTATTACTATACATGTATGTGTTCATAACTATATGGTATATATATATATATATATATATATATATATATATATATATATATATATATATATATATATAAGTGTTATATATACATTAATGTAAAGGTGGTACATATATATATATACATAATACTACATAACATCCATACACATGTATACATACACACCCCCGTACATATACATACATATGTACACATACATATACACGTATGTATATATATACATATATACACAAGCATATACTTACCTTGTACACATGTACATACGTACGTATGCATGCATGCATGCTTGTATCTTTATCATTATTCTTTAATCCACCCCAATTATTACTAATCATTATTTCACTTACATAAAATCATAATCCTTTTATATGTATTAACCATATTCAACAACCCTAATCTTATAAATATAATGATTCATTTATTTAACTAGCTTATTAATTGTGACGATCTCTCCAAATCCATATGGACGAACACGTCATTCATTGATTTCATTGCGAGGTATTTGACCTCTATATGATACGTTTTGTAAACATTGCATTCTTTCAAAAGGTACACAATAAATGAATATCAATTTCTAAGGTTTTCAACGTTTGATGATTTCTACATATAGACAATCACCATAAATAATAGTTTACCATAATACATCCGTTGATAATGAAGTCAAAATAAGATACACGATGATGATTTTGTGAATGCAAAGTTTTTTTGAATAAAGCATGTAAGACTCCATGCACATAGCTTGTATCACATATAAGCAAACAGCAGAAGACTTCTAGAAACCTGAGAATAAACATGCTTAAAAGTGTCAACACAAAGGTTGGTGCGTTCATAGTTTTAATGTTGCGCATAATCTGTATATAAAGGTGGATCACAAAATTTTAGTTGTTCAATCCAGAAACGTTTATCAAAATATTCTACAAAATTGAGCACCCTGGTAACTAAAATTAACGTATATATAATTTGTACCCTTTGTATAATCATCTTAATAATACACGCAAACCAACGTGTACGCTTCTCAAATAGCATACGTCCGTTAAAAGGCTAGTGCTCTAACTCAGACGGGGATATCAAGCCCTATGGATCCATATACTACTACTCGCGCCCACCAGTTCTTATAACTGGCAGTTACTAGTTACCAAAGCTAAGGGATTTTTGGTTCAAACTCAGTGTAGAATTTAGTATGTACTTGTATCCATTGCGTTTAAAATAAAGTGCATGTATTCTCAGCCCAAAAATATAGATTGCAAACGCAATTAAAAAGGGAGCAAATGAAATTCACCTTAGCAGCATATAAAGTCGTTCACCAAAATGTGATCGAAACTCGGATTACCAAATAACCGTAGATCTCAACCTAGAGAACATATGTTGGTCAATAAATGTCTATCAAGCTAGGTCAGGTCATAGTGAGATCGACATACAAAAGTTATCCAAAGTCGTTTCAAAAAGTCAATTTTGACAATAGTTCAACAAAACGAGACGTACCTTATTTAAGGATTCATTTACTCGGTTGGTAATATTCAAAAAACCAATTTATCAATCTCGTAAACAAGTTGTTTAAATCTTAATTGCAGATTCAAAAGCAATTTCAATTAACGTCAATCATAATTCAGTTGATCATATCTTTTAATCCATTCATCGAATTTATTCGATATCTAAATGAAAAGTTATTGATTTTTCGCCAGTTTTCCGAAAACATGTATATCATATACCTTTTACCAGTAATATATGTATTTAATTTGTGATTCATTATAAACTATTTAACGACGAAATTTAGTATACAAGCATGTATAAATATATATTCGAGCACTAGACATGGATACACTATTAATATATAATAGATAAGGTATAAATGCTTACGTATCAATATTGTGATTCAATATTGTAGGAAAGTACGTAGACGTAACGGAGATGATAAACACTAGATTTGATTCAAAAATATACCCCCGAACATTACCCATAACCTCCTTGGCAATAACCCATAATTTCCTTAGCTTTAACCCGTTTGAGAACTCGTTTTGAAAGTTACACGCTCATTACCTCGTCGTAATATTTTATGTATAATACTAATAATAACACTAATATTACAAATGATAATATTAGGATTAATAGTAATAATAATAATAATAATAATAATAATAATAATAATAATAATAATAATAATAATAATAATAATAATAATTTAAATAATACGGAGTAAAAAGAATGAGGAAAGAAACAGAATAGATCGAGCTATTTATACATGTTTGCTGAATCTGATGCCCATGCGATCGCATGGGCTTTCAGCACAAATGCCATGCGATCGCCTGGCCCGTATGGACAGCTCACTTTCGTTTGTTTTCTTGCTTGTCGACATATTATTTAATTATATATATAATATATTTAATTTATATAATTAATTATATATTATATTAAATTCACATGCATAGTTGACTTGTAATTTTTGTTCCGATAAGTCGTACGTTGTCACTCGACTTATGTCTCGGTTCCGGTTTTTCGAACGCCCTTTCGTACGCTGACAAAACTAGTACTTTTCGTTTCGTGACTCGTACCTTTGTCAAAATATAAACTTAATCATTGATAACTATGTCACTCTAAGTGTAGCTTTAATCAATTAAGTGTTTTGGTTATTTGCTTCTATAAATCATCGTCTCGTAGTATATACATATATATATATTTATTTATTTATTTATTTTGAAATAGTGTTTTACTGTAGCACAGCTACTGTAGCAAAATCAATTTTTACTGTAGCAATTCACTGTAGCAAAGTCAATTTCACTGTAGCAAATAGTGATTTTCGAAGACAATGTAGCATTTGGGTACTGTAGCAATTTGAAAATACTGTAGCAAATTAATGTTTTACTGGTTCATCTTAAACGCTTTAGTTAACTTATCTAAATATCAATCGAATCAATAAATGAATGTTACTATCGTTTACTAAATAACTTGAAATTATATATATGTATATATCTTTTTAATATACGTAAATCAGTTTTTAAATACACATTGGAAGTTATTTATAATTAATTTTAATAATAAATATTTCAACTTATCATATATATTCAAATAGATATTTAAACCAATAAGTTTAATGTACGGTATCAAACAATTAATACATCGTTACATTTTCAAGTTATAGTATATATGTATCTATTTACATATAATTGTTCGCGAATCGTCAAAAACAACCGAAGGGTATTTAAATATATAAAAGTAGTTCAAAAATTTTGAGATTCAGTTTTACAGACTTTGCTTATCGTGTCGGAAATGTTAATCATACAAAGATTAAGTTTAAATTTGGTCAAAAATTTCTGGGTTGTCACGGTACCTACCCGTTAAAGAAATTTCGTCCCGAAATTTGAGTGAGGTCATCATGGCTGACAATAAAAATGTTTTCATGACGAATATGAGTTGGTAAATAGAATTTTATCACCATTGAATAATACGGATAAAATAATCCGATTACTCGAATCGTATGTGAGAAGTTATCGTAATAGAGTGAAATGGAGAATAGAGATTCGTCTTATCTCTTGATGTAGTGACGATTGATTTCCGGAATTTAAGGAATAGAAAATCTTCATAATTTAAATAAGATTTGATTTTTCGGAATTTGCGGAAATTAGGATTTTTTTTTTATTAAATGCGTAATCTGCCTCTATTGATGCGTCCGATATTTTGCTATAAATTGACCTCTTCCGTTTCATTATTTTCACTACTCCTATATCTTCTTCCTCATTTCATACTTTCAAAAGATTGCGAAATGCTTCATCCAGTTCTGATTCTTGATATACTCCTAACTTTCATATCTGTCATTCTTCTTTTTCATCTACCACCAGAGGAAATTACTTTCTTCTACCATTACCTTGGGGTTATAGTGTTTTTCATTCTCCCGTGTCTTTATATTGCTATACGCATTGATATAAACGGTTTGTAATATATGTGTTGTTGTCAGGCCTTATATTTTCCCTTATATTTAGGAGCTCCATGCTTTTGTTTTTCCTTCCCGACTTCAAGTCAAGCGAATAATGGTCCAGAATTCGTAGGTATGAATTTCGAAATGAACATAATTAATATTCTAAGAAAGAAACGGTAATGGCACAATCTGACTTGTCAAATTACCAGAATACCTGGAAAAGACCGAATCATCAAGAAAAGTATTTTCTTGATATATTTAGAGATTAAATAGAATGAAAGAGTTATGTAACATGGTTCATGATGAGGGTGTGATCTGTGAACTTTTATCACGTTCCATTAGAAACTCAGTATGACTTACTGTAATATAATCACGTTGATCAAGTGTCATTATATTATACTAACTCATGCTTCAGCTTCTAACACCACCTCCAAAATATTCATATTTTAAACTTGAAAGTTTCAGAATTTAGAAACTAAAATAGTTTCTTTTATGATATAACACAGATATCGCAAGGAGAAAATTGATTTCCGATACGAATGATTATGAAATTATCTCCAGAAATATGGAGGATATTTATTATGAAAGATACGATGATATCTTAGAATTTCTAATATCAGAGGATGATGAAGAATATTGTCCGCAAGGGTTTAGATTCGGAAGCAAGGTATTCGTTAATGGCTTCAGCAGATACTGAATCATTTGGATTCTTTGAAGGCAGATTTCGTCCTTGTGATTTATGCACAGCCTCTTTCATACTTTGCTCAATCCGTTTTCAAGTTTCAAACTTTCTCTTTTTCTGAGCTTTGCCATCACACTATCCTTTATCATCAAACTTTTTATTGTTAAGGTCGTTTACAGTTTTTGCTGCTTCATCAGCATTTTTTCAAGATTTCAAGAACTAGTTCGTAGTTTAAGGTGTTTTTCAGAAACTTCTCATTCGAAATCTGTAAGTCTAGAAGATCGATGTTATCTATATATAACTGTTGTCGTAGAAAATGCTGCGAGATTCAAAATACTGAATGTTAATTCCCGGTAGTTGTAATGGCAATTACCGTTACAAGATGTGGATGAGTACATGATAGGGTTTCAATGAACAATTATAATGGTTTTTCGGAGAGACTTTACATCACGGATTAATGAATTTGCTGGTACCTTTACTGCTAATGTGGTGCAACATGAAAGGTTCCCCAGTAACAAAAACGTATATGCCAAAATTACAAGTCTGAAAGGTCGTCGTTGACTGGTTGAGTGGTTGATAATACTGGATACTTTTGGAAAGGAATTGCAAGGTTATTTTCGGTAAAAACAATGCTAAAGGATCTTGCATAGTTTTGAAGTCAAAGTATAGCTTTGAAAGATGTAAAGATCTAAGAATGATGTCACCGGTTCAGAGTTATGGCTTGGATTCTGATCCGTCAATATCAGAATATGTGATTGAATTTGTATGAAATGATTGTGTATCATTGTGAAGATAGTGAGTATAGTTAATGATTTTTGAATCAAAATTGAAGAATGTACAGTGTAACATATTAATTGTGAACTTAAAATATTTCTCGAGTAGTACCTACCCGTTAAAGATTTCACAATTAATACTTTGTACAAAAGAATTTTTTTTATTACCGTCTTTATGAACATATATGTATGTATATTTTTTTTTTCAAATCTAATACAGATTTAATGAGTTAATATCATATTAAGCTCATTTGATTTTCGACTTGACTTAGAAATGATTAATCTCTAAAACATTAAAGATTACATAATCTTTGCGGAGTATTTCGCTAATGTAATCGATACTCCATTATTTATTCTTATTTCTCGGTGAAGGATGTTGATGCTTGTGGAATCTTTGTGAACCTTACAAGGCACAGATGATGTTTTCTGGAAAGTTTCGAGTACATCGAAAATGAAAACGTAAAATCAATTATGTAATTGAATAATACACTTGGTTTATTATGAAATGGAATTCATTAAGTTGAAACAGAGATTGTAGTTAACAATGGTTAAGTTGTTAAGGAAGGATGTACATCATTGCATATTAGTAATATGAACTAACCGAGTAGTACCTACCAGTTAAGATTCACACGTAATAGCTTAGTACGAAAAGATTTATTTTGATTTCAAAATTCACATATATTAAATATACATTAAATTTCTTCAGGGGAAATGAGTTAATACTTCATCGGTTATTGTTGCTGGTATTTTTTTGTAACTACGATGCGTATGACATTGATGTTCAAGGTACATATTGTGATATTGAGGCTTGCGGTGCGGATGTTGTTGGTGGTGGTAATGTTACTGTTGGTGTTGTTGTCGGTGGTACTGTTGATGCCGGAGATTCTGCTGGTGCTTGTAACCTTTGCACCATATTCTCCAAAGCCACTACCCGAGCGCGAAGCTCGTTGACTTCTTCTACTACACCGGGATGATTGGTGGTTCGGACGAGCGGATGAATAAGATCCAGAATTTGAGAGAGTATATGATCATGACGAGATATTCTAGAGATGAGAGAGAAAATGGTATTACGAACAGGTTCGCCGGTAAGTGCTTCAGGTTCTTCGCCAAGAGGGCAATGTGGTGGATGGAAGGGATCGCCTTCTTCTTGTCTCCAATAATTAAGTAGGCTACGAACCCATCCCCAATTCATCCAGAATAGGTGATGACTAATTGGTTGATCCATTCCGATTACACTGCCTTCGAAGTTCAGGTGAATATCCATATCAGAATAGCTGTCGGAGTTTAAGGGATTTGAACTAGATACGTGATCCATCTTATATAATCAGGGAATTGATTTTTGATATAAGATAGATTATAGAATTTAGATTGGTACTCTTCAATACATAATTTACATATGTATATATAATACCAAAATCCCGTAAATTACGGAGAAATTTTTGGAAGATGTCAGGAAAAGTTTACAGTAACAGATACGCTAAGATATGAATTTTTGTCTATACACTATTTATGCAATAAATGCAGAAAAATGTGTCTAGACTTTAAGAATGATAAGCATGTAATTTCCGACAAGAAATGATAAGCAAAACTTTTGACATGCAAACACAGTGGAAGTCCAGATTTACGAATGTATCCTAACAACTATCAGTTAGACACATTAATGCAAGACCTGGTTCACTAGGACCAACGCTCTGATACCAACTGTGACGATCGCTCCAAATCCATATGGACGAACACATCATTCATTGATTTCATTGCGAGGTATTTGACCTCTATATGATACGTTTTGTAAACATTGCATTCTTTCAAAAGGTACACAATAAATGAATATCAATTTCTAAGGTTTTCAACGTTTGATGATTTCTACATATAGACAATCACCATAAATAATATTTTACCATAATACATCCGTTGACAATGAAGTCAAAATAAGATACACGATGATGATTTTGTGAATGCAAAGTTTTTTTGAATAAAGCATGTATGACTCCATGCACATAGCTTGTATCACATATAAGCAAACAGCGGAAGACTTCTAGAAACCTGAGAATAAACATGCTTAAAAGTGTCAACACAAAGGTTGGTGAATTCATAGTTTTAATGTTGCGCATAATCTGTATATAAAGGTGGATCACAAAATTTTAGTTGTTCAATCCAGAAACGTTTATCAAAATATTCTACGAAATTGAGCACCCTGGTAACTAAACTTAACGTATATATAATTTGTACCCTTTGTATAATCATCTTAATAATACACGCAAACCAACGTGTACGCTTCTCAAATAGCATACGTCCGTTAAAAGGCTAGTGCTCTAGCTCAGACGGGGATATCAAGCCCTATGGATCCATATACTACTACTCGCGCCCACCAGTTCTTATAACTGGCAGTTACCAGTTACCAAAGCTAAGGGATTTTCGGTTCAAACTCAGTGTAGAATTTAGTATGTACTTGTTTCCATTGCATTTAAAATAAAGTGCATGTATTCTCAGCCCAAAAATATAGATTGCAAAAGCAATTAAAAAGGGAGCAAATGAAATTCACCTTAGCAGCATATAAAGTCGTTCACCAAAATGTGATCGAAACTCGGATTACCAAATAACCGTAGATCTCAACCTAGAGAACATATGTTGGTCAATAAATGTCTATCAAGCTACGTCAGGTCATAGTGTATCACAATCCTAATGCTCGAGATCGACATACAAAAGTTATCCAAAGTCGTTTCAAAAAGTCAATTTTGACAATAGTTCAACAAAACGAGACGTACCTTATTTAAGGATTCATTTACTCGGTTGGTAATATTCAAAAAAACCAATTTATCAATCTCGTAAACAAGTTGTTTAAATCTTAATTGCAGATTCAAAAGCAATTTCAATTAACGTCAATCATAATTCAGTTGGTCATATCTTTTAATCCATTCATCGAATTTATTCGATATCTAAATGAAAAGTTATTGATTTTTCGCCAGCTTTCCGAAAACATGTATATCATATACCTTTTACCAGTAATATATGTATTTAATTCGTGATTCATTATAAACTGTTTAACGACGAAATTTAGTATACAAGCATGTATAAATATATATTCGAGCAATAGACATGGATACACTATTAATATATAATAGATAAGATATAAATGCTTACGTATCAATATTGTGATTCAATATTGTAGGAAAGTACGTAGACGTAACGGAGATTATAAACACTAGATTTGATTCAAAAATATACCCCCGAACATTACCCATAACCTCCTTGGCAATAACCCATAATTTCCTTAGCTTTAACCCGTTTGAGAACTCGTTTTGAAAGTTACACGCTCATGACCTCTTCGTAACATTTTATGTATAATACTAATAATAACACTAATATTACAAATAATAATATTAGGATTAATAATAATAATAATAATAATAATAATAATAATAATAATAATAATAATAATAATAATAATAATAATAATAATAATTTAAATAATACGGAGTAAAAAGAATGAGGAAAGAAACAGAATAGATCGAGCTATTTATACATGTTTGCTGAATCTGATGCCTATGCGATCGCATGGGCTTTCAGTGCAAATGCCATGCGATTGCATGGCCCGTCTGGACAGCTCACTTTCGTTTATTTTCTTGCTCGTCGACATATTATTTAATTATATATATAATATATTTAATTTATATAATTAATTATATATTATATTAAATTCACATGCATAGTTGACTTGTAATTTTTGTTCCGATAAGTCGTACGTTGTCACTCGACTTATATCTCGGTTCCGGTTTTTCGAACGCCCTTTCGTACGCTGACAAAACTAGTACTTTTCGTTTCGTGACTAGTACCTTTATCAAAATATAAACTTAATCATTGATAACTATGTCACTCTAAGTGTAGCTTTAATCAATTAAGATGAAATAGCATTATAAAGATTAAAGGAAAGCGCTTAAAACTAAGCCATGAAAGGTTATAGTCCTAAAGATTGCTAAGACACCCTAACTAACACATAAGGCACACATAGAATGCAATCCTGGTTCTCCATAACAAGCCTTGGCTCTCCTAAATTACATAATGAGATAGGTATGGTGGCGTTCCATTGTGGGAATACAAGTAAGTTATGGCCCTTATTCTAAGAGTCAGACGTGCAAGTATAGTTCCTATAGCAAAGTGTTTTCTAAAGATTTGAATGGTATAGGAATTCTAGGCATAACAAATATAAGTGAACTTAATGCACATAATCTAGAATGTAATGCAAATAATCAATGCAGATGAACAACTCGGTTATAGACTAGACTCACTAATGCATCCTAACTATTCATGTTAGTCACACTAATGTAACCTAGTTCCCTATAACCAGAGCTCTGATACCAACTGTAACACCCTGCCAAAATCGCCATTGATGCGGATGTTAACTCTGGTCCCAGTGCTTGGCTTGACTTCTAAGTAACAGCAGAATTCTACAGCGGAAGCAAAATATCTAAGTACCTGAGACAAAACATGCTTAAAGTGTCAACACAAAGGTTGAGTGAACAACATAGGTTTAATATATAGTTTTAGACCACAAGATTTAGTTATCAAAAGTAGATGCTGAAGTTATGATATCGAGATGTAAACAAAGTTACCCCATGACACCTTGAACTGTCAGTGTCGTTTAATCATTATTATATAACCAAAGACCAACGGTCAAATGGTTAGAGACGTCACACTCAATAGCGCTATTCACAATAACTAAGCTTGCCTTTATACGTAGCAATTAACGATATCATGGTAGGGATTTAGCATGAATCAAAGCATGTCAGCACAGTTAAACAGTTTTCAGGTACTTGTGTCTAAGCGTAAAACAGTTTGAAAGCAAGCATGTGTCTCACCCCAAAAGTTCAAAATAAGTAATGGAGAAAGTTAAAAAAAAGTGGGGCTATGAAGTTCACCTTAATAGCAAGCAAGAAAATCCACGCAAGTAGTATGAATGGAGTGTGTAATCGGAGATCTCAACCTAGAGATATAATGTTCGATTAGTTAATATCTAATAGACATAAAGTTTGTTTATTAATATAGCAAACTATATTAACAGTGACCGTTTTTGAGAAAAGTTATATTTATATAAGCGGTAATATACTTAGTGTACTTAAGTGTTACTATATAGATAAGTGTATAAGTTATACTAATAATAGTATTATTATTTAGTTAATCAACTATTATGTATATTTGTATGAATATACCTATATGATACATACATATATATTCTTTATTATTATTATACATGTATGTGTTCATAACTATATGGTGTATATATATATATATATATATATATATATATATATATATATATATATATATATATATATAAGTGTTATATATACATTAATGTAAAGGTGGTACATATATATATACCTAATACTACATAACATCCATACACATGTATACATACACACACCCGTACATATACATACATATGTACACATACATATACACGTATGTATATATATACATATATACACAAGCATATACTTACCTTGTACACATGTACATACCTACGTATGCATGCATGCATGCTTGTATATTTATCATTATTCTTTAATCAACCCCAATTATTACTAATCATTATTTCACTTACATAAAATCATAATACTTTTATATGTATTAACCATATTCAACAACCCTAATCTTATAAATATAATGATTCATTTATTTAACTAGCTTATTAATCATTAACCATAAACTTTCATCATAACAACTAATCATATTCATAAAATAATTTCCTAACTTATTCATAATCATGATTCATAACCTTTTAACCTCATCATTATTCATACTCTATATCATAATACTTTTAATTTTAACAAACTTATTAATCAACTTTTAACCTTATTCATAACCTTATTTATTATTAATAACCTATATTAATGTTAATCATGATCATTAACACATTCATATTCATAGTCTTTTACTTATTAATCTAACTTTATGATCATCATAATTATTCATAGTTTATACTCATAACACTTTATCCATAATAATCATAATCATAATCTAACAACTTTTAAACTATATTCATCATATTTATAATACATTTATCTATTACTATTATTATCTAGTTTTATCAAAATTCTTAAGCTTATTAACTGGTTCATAAATTTTTATTACTCGTACATCATTCATGATACTTCTTATTAACCATAATCATGATCTATTACAATCCTTTATCTATTTTAAATTACTTCATAAACAAGATCATAACTAATCAACATGATACAATAAAAGTAATAGGTTTAAAAGTATGATTATCATAGGGTTCTAGGTATACCTTAAGAGTTTAAGACCAAGTAAAAGGTGATGAACATGGACCGAAACAGGATACCGAAATCTAGCAGTAACTCGACCCAAACCGAAGGCCTTTTGGGTCTGTTTTGTCACGCGAGAACCAGCAGAAACATAGCAGCAACAATGGCGTCTTGTGGCTGTTTTTGGGTGGCGAAAAATAGCAGAAAAGTAGTGGGAAAATAGCAGGAACCGGAGGTGTTTGGTGGCGGTTTACTGCTGCACAGGAGCAGCCTGTTTTGGTCGGGCCAAAACAGCAAAAAGGCTGTTGCTGATGGCGGTTCACAGCAGTAAAAATAGGAGCTGTTGTGGGCTGATTTAGGGGCTGTTTTGGGCGGGTTTAGTGGTCGAATGGAGGCTGAACAGTAGGCAATTACAGTGGAAAATGGGGTCTGTTTGGATGGTTATTCAAGTCGAATGCAGCAGCAGGTTTAAAGGGCTGTTGGATGTCGACTAAGAAGAGGGAAAAGCTGAAAAAATATGTCGACTAAAAAGTTGGGCTGCAGGAATTTTAGTCGACCAAAAAAGAAACAAGTAACAAGGGAAGGATTTTGTGAGTTTATTTGTGATGCAATTTAAGGAAAATCATGAGCCTTTTATAGATGAGTTTTGGAAGTCCTAATCCCATTAGAATTACTTGAAGATCAAGGTTTTCTTGAGATAAAAGGGTTAGGAATTAGAATTAGCTTATGATTAGTGGTTAACTTGGTGATCAAGACGTTTTCCTATTTATTTCCTAGCCTAGCCGATTCTTTTTATACATGTATTTATTTATATTTTTTTCCGGCAAGTATATATTTAAATATATATCTTATATATATATATATATATATATATATATATATATATATATATATATATATATATATATATATATATATATATATATATATATATATATATAAGTTATTGTGATTATTATTATTAAAGTGACATTTATTTAAATTACATTTTATTTAATTATTAATCGTAATAATAACACTAATAATAATAACAGTTTTTAAGGTTTGGGTTTAACTTTTAATATTAAATGGTATTAGGGTTTAGCATTTAATGCATAGGGTTAGGTTTAGGGTTTTAAATAATATTAGGGTTTTAGTATTAATTACTTTATTTATTATATCCTGGATAAGAACCCTAATGCTAATACACAGAGTATGACATTGAAACCCTAAAGGAAATTTGGTAAATTCGGAAGGGAAAAATGAGGGTTGTTATAGTACCTCCCCGTTAATTTAAACTTCGTCCCGAAGTTTCAGTAAGACCTATCGGATGCATTTGCGGTAGTGAAGAGAGATGGATATTTTCGTCTCATTTGGTCTTCACGTTCCCAGGTATACTCGGGGCCTCTACGTGAATTCAAACGGATTTTAACAATAGGAATGTTGCTCCATTTCAAGCGTTTAACCTCACGGTCCATAACTTCTACAGGTTCTTCGATGAAGTACGTTTTATTATCAATGTGGAGTTCGTTCAAAGGAATAATATGAGTGTTACCTGACTAGGTTTTCTCAAAAGGGATTGTGATGTTTACAAGCATTTCAGTAAATCAGATACCTGAAATGAGCCATGAACATTACTAAGCTTATTTAAAACCATTGAGCGCTTATGTCACCATTAGGGCAGACAATCAGAGAGAAGTACTTGGAGATCACAGCCATGTAGTTTGATGCCTGACTTGTGTTTGTTAGAGATGGTACCGACCTCAAATTCCGGAAGATAACCATAGACATGATACCTTTGGTTTTCAAGAAATATCTAATGTAAATAGACGGAACGAGATTCCAGCTGAGGAGTCTCTAATCAGGTTTATATGCAAAGTAAGCCAGAATTACTAAGATGCCCTTAGAATGGTATGAAAGATTAATGAAAGATTATAATACAATGTGAACTTATCCTCGGAAAGAGTTTTTGAAAGCACATTTGCAGAATGTATCTATAGCTATATGTTGAAACAGAGGTCAAAACTTGACTAGGATAACATCGAGTTGTAACTAGTGAGGAAGAAATGTTTAGTGTAAACACATAAACACCATAATCGTTTAAGGTAACTCCTTTAGAGAGGAGGATCATAAATATATTTTTTGATAGGAAACCGCACGAAAGGTGTGATCTCTTGATGAGAAAGACGTTCTCACACCTATGGCGAGTCAATCTATCATTAATTTATGAGTTGAAGTGCGGATGAAAAGAAATATGAATCATTGGCTACAAAGAATAGTTTACACCGGGTGAGGAAATATCTGAGAAATGCTTTCTTGTGCCAAAAGAATATTAAATCATAGAATTGACGTTTTACGAGGTTGCTGTGGTTTATCCGTGAGATATCAGAAGAAAAATCTTCTCAACGGTCAACCTTACATGGGAAAAGTTACTGAGAACATAGAGTTTTGAATGATGAACTCAATGGTAAGTTTCGAAGGGCAAGAGGAATTGTGATTACTACGTGGTGTAGAATAATACGAAAATTTTTATATAAACAAGCAATGAAATTTTTTACAGAAGTTTGAGTCGTTTAAAGTGACAATTTAAAAAAAAAAACGAAGTTATTAGTAAAACTAGAGTTATGTACAACATGTACTATTTTAAGTAAAATATCTTTTGAATTGATTTGAAAAAGTGAGGGTATAATTTTATATGTACTAGTCAAAATAAATAAAGGTAAATTTTGCTTACTTTATTATATAAATATATACAATTTATAAAATTTGCACGAATGGCGGTAAATAAATTTATAAAATTTCGAGAGGATTGCACAGTAAAATAGTGTGTATAAAATTTTGGTAACAAAATTTTCATATTTCGGAGGTTACAAGTTGGAAAAATATAGACGAAGATCGGGTGAAGGTATTTTGAAAATTTTGGGTTATTTTAAGCAACAATGTTACGAGGTAATGAAATCTATTGTATTTAAATACGGTTGTTGACTATTATTAGGGCGTATGTTCTTGGAAATTCAAAATTTTCATGTGTGAAGTTGTTGCTGACAAGTGAGATATGAATGGTAGAGTATGAGAACGTGATAGTGAATGTGGTGTTTATAATATCTTCGTTTGAATATTCAAATGAAAATTTTGCGAGTGGTTGTCGCTTATCCTCGACGGGTTTCCTAATGGGTTTATGAAAATCTACACTAGGTGCGTAATTGTAGATAACAGGAGGCATGCTTCGAAGAAGTTTCAGGGGTGTCACTTCAAGTCACTTAAGAACATGCATCCTTCCTTCCAGCGGGGGATGTGATAATTAAGCGTCAATTAGATAGGTTGTTTAAGAAAGAAAGAATGCAAAGCTTTACAACTTTTATGGCATACGAGAATTTGTTAATCTACTCATAGGTATGAGATAGATAGTTTGATCGTAATGATCTCTTCGTATATATATAAATCAGATGATAATTACCCTTCATGTAATAACATTGAGATTTTTAAATGAATGGCTTGGAAATTTTTCTTTGATTCACCTTCTATTCCATATGTCATGATACTGAAATTTCTATATGAATTACCATAATATAATCACGTCGGCCAAGCGTCATTATATTTCACTAATTCATACTTCCACTTCAATATCACCTCACGTGGTCAGGACATGTGATTAAAGTTGATGTTGGAATGTTGAGTCATGAGTGACATCCCTTCGTGTGAGTCAAAGAAAACTTTGAATCATAATGGCGAAGTTAGGTCATAAGATATGTATGGATATGACAACAATCACATACTAACCGATCCTTTTAGAGTCGGGATCAGGCAAGATGATAGAGTTTTGGCTTGATATCCTTAGGAAAAGATACAGAATATCAATAGAGGTAAAAGAAGGAAGTAAGATGAAATAGCATTATAAAGATTAAAGGAAAGCACTTAAAACTAAGGCATGAAAGGTTATAGTCCTAAAGATTGCTAAGGCACCCTAGCTAACACATAAGGCACACATAGAATGCAATCCTGGTTCTCCATAACAAGCCTTGGCTCTCCTAAATTACATAATGAGATAGGTATGGTGGCGTTCCATTGTGGGAATACAAGTAAGTTATGGCCCTTATTCTAAGAGTCAGACGTGCAAGTATAGTTCCTATAGCAAAGTATTTTCTAAAGATTTGAATGGTATAGGAATTCTAGGCATAACAAATATAAGTGAACTTAATACACATAATCTAGAATGTAATGCAAATAATCAATGCAGATGAACAACTCGGTTATAGACTAGACTCACTAATGCATCCTAACTATTCATGTTAGTCACACTAATGTAACCTAGTTCCCTATAACCAGAGCTTTGATACCAACTGTAACACCCTGCCAAAATCGCCATTGACGCGGATGTTAACTCTGGTCCCAGTGCTTGGCTTAACTTCTAAGTAACAGCAGAATTCTACAGCGGAAGCAAAATATCTAAGTACCTGAGACAAAACATGCTTAAAGTGTCAACACAAAGGTTGAGTGAACAACATAGGTTTAATATATAGTTTTAGACCACAAGATTTAGTTATCAAAAGTAGATGCTGAAGTTATGATATCGAGATGTAAACAAAGTTACCCCATGACACCTTGAACTGTCAGTGTCGTTTAATCATTATTATATAACCAAAGACCAACGGTCAAATGGTTAGAGACGTCACACTCAATATCGCTATTCACAATAACTAAGCTTGCCTTTATATGTAGCAATTAACGATATCATGGTAGGGATTTAGCATGAATCAAAGCATGTCAGCACAGTTAAACAGTTTTCAGGTACTTGTGTCTAAGCGTAAAACAGTTTGAAAGCAAGCATGTGTCTCACCCCAAAAGTTCAAAATAAGTAATGGAGAAAGTTAAAAAAAAGTGAGGCTATGAAGTTCACCTTAATAGCAAGCAAGAAAATCCACGCAAGTAGTATGAATGGAGTGTGTAATCGGAGATCTCAACCTAGAGATATAATGTTCGATTAGTTAATGTCTAATAGACATAAAGTTTGTTTATTAATATAGCAAACTATATTAATAGTGACCGTTTTCGAGAAAAGTTATATTTATATAAGCGGTAATATACTTAGTGTACTTAAGTGTTACTATATAGATAAGTGTATAAGTTATACTAATAATAGTATTATTATTTAGTTAATCAACTATTATGTATACTTGTATGAATATACCTATATGATACATACATATATATTCTTTATTATTATTATACATGTATGTGTTCATAACTATATGGTATATATATATATATATATATATATATATACATTAATGTAAAGGTGGTACATATATATATATACCTAATACTACATAACATCCATACACATGTATACATACACACACCCGTACATATACATACATATGTACACATACATATACACGTATGTATATATATACACAAGCATATACTTACCTTGTACACATGTACATACCTACGTATGCATGCATGCATGCTTGTATCTTTATCATTATTCTTTAATCAACCCCAATTATTACTAATCATTATTTCACTTACATAAAATCATAATACTTTTATATGTATTAACCATATTCAACAACCCTAATCTTATAAATATAATGATTCATTTATTTAACTAGCTTATTAATCATTAACCATAAACTTTCATCATAACAACTAATCATATTCATAAAATAATTTCCTAACTTATTCATAATCATGATTCATAACCTTTTAACCTCATCATTATTCATACTCTATATCATAATACTTTTATTTTTAACAAACTTATTAATCAACTTTTAACCTTATTCATAACCTTATTTATTATTAATAACCTATATTAATGTTAATCATGATCATAAACACATTCATATTTATAGTCTTTTACTTATTAATCTAACTTTATGATCATCATAATTATTCATAGTTTATACTCATAACACTTTATCCATAATAATCATAATCATAATCTAACAACTTTTAACTATATTCATCATATTTATAATACATTTATCTATTACTATTATTATCTAGTTTTATCAAAATTCTTAAGCTTATTAACTGGTTCATAAATTTTTATTACTCGTACATCATTCATGATACTTCTTATTAACCATAATCATGATCTATTACAATCCTTTATCTATTTTAAATTACTTCATAAACAAGATCATAACTAATCAACATGATACAATAAAAGTAATAGGTTTAAAAGTATGATTATCATAGGGTTCTAGGTATACCTTAAGAGTTTAAGACCAAGTAAAAGGTGATGAACATGGACCGAAACAGGATACCGAAATCCAGCAGCAACTCGACCCAAACCGAAGGCCTTTTGGGTCTGTTTTGTCACGCGAGAACCAGCAGAAACATAGCAGCAACAATGGCGTCTTGTGGCTGTTTTTGGGTGGCGAAAAATAGCAGAAAAGTAGTGGGAAAATAGCTGGAACCGGAGGTGTTTGGTGGCGGTTTACTGCTGCACAGGAGCAGCCTGTTTTGGTCGCGCAGAAACAGCAAAAAGGCTGTTGCTGATGGCGGTTCACAGCAGTAAAAACAGGAGCTGTTGTGGGCTGATTTAGGGGCTGTTTTGGGCGGGTTTAGTGGTCGAATGGAGGCTGAACAGCAGGCAATTACAGTGGAAAATGGGGTCTGTTTGGATGGTTATTCAAGTCGACTGCAGCAGCAGGTTTAAAGGGCTGTTGGATGTCGACTAAGAAGAGGGAAAAGCTGAAAAAATATGTCGACTAAAAAGTTGGGCTGCAGGAATTTTAGTCGACCAAAAAAGAAACAAGTAACAAGGGAAGGATTTTGTGAGTTTATTTGTGATGCAATTTAAGGAAAATCATGAGCCTTTTATAGATGAGTTTTGGAAGTCCTAATCCCATTAGAATTACTTGAAGATCAAGGTTTTCTTGAGATAAAAGGGTTAGGAATTAGAATTAGCTTATGATTAGTGGTTAACTTGGTGATCAAGATGTTTTCCTATTTATTTCCTAGCCTAGCCGATTCTTGTTATACATGTATTTATTTATATATTTTTTTCTTCGGCAAGTATATATTTAAATATATATCTTATATATATATATATATTTTTTTTAAGTTATTGTGATTATTATTATTAAAGTGACATTTATTTAAATTACATTTTATTTAATTATTAATCGTAATAATAACACTAATAATAATAATAACAGTTTTGAAGGTTTGGGTTTAATTTTTAATATTAAATGGTATCAGGGTTTAGCATTTAATGCATAATGTTAGGTTTAGGGTTTTAAATAATATTAGGGTTTTAGTATTAATTACTTTATTTATTATATCCCGGATAACAACCCTAATGCTAATACACAGAGTATGACATTGAAACCCTAAAGGAAATTTGGTAAATTCAGAAGGGAAAAATGAGGGTTGTTATACTCGATATTTCTGAAGATATCTTCATAACTATTATTATCTGAAATCAATTATCTCTTCGCGCTATCTGTATTACATCATAAAGGAAACTATTTAGTTTCTATATTCTGAAAACCTTTGAGTTTAAAATATGAATGTTTTTGAAGAAGTGTTGGGAACTGAAGCATGAGTTAGTATAATATAATGACACTTGATCAACGGGATTATATTACAGTAAGTCATGCTGAGTTTCTAAATGGAACGTGATGGTTCACAGACCATATCATCATCATGTGCCATGTTACACGACTCTTACATTCTACCTCATCTCCAAACATATTAAGAACATATCTTCTTGATAGTTCTATTTTTCCGGATATTCCGGTAATTTGACAAATCAAGATCGTGCCATTACAATTTTCTTCTTAGAACATTAACTATGTTCATTCTGAAATTCATACCTACGTATTCTGGACCATTAATCGCTTGATTCAAAGTCGGGAAGATAAAACAAAAGCATGAAGCTTCAAAATATCAATGGGAATATATATCACAGTAAATTGAAGAGAGTATTAACTGTGGATGTCAATGATTATGGAAAGACAAAAGCAGAGACATCGAAATATAGGGGAAGATATAAAATCCAACAACCACCCAGAAATTATAAACCATATATATCGATGCATATAGAAATATAAAGACAAGGGAGGACTAAAAACACTATAAAACCAAGAGTATAGTAGAAGTGAATAGATTCTTCCAGCGGAAGATGAAAAAGAAGAATAACAGCTATGAAAGTTAGGAGTATATCAAGAATCAGAACCGGATGGAGCATATTGACGAATGCTTTAAAGTATGAGATGAGGGAGAAAGAATAGAAAATATGAGCTGTGGAAATAAGGAAACGAAGAGGGTGGATTTATAGTGAAATCTCAGACAGAGCAATCGAGACAGATCATCGCATTTAACCGAAGAAGATCCTAATTTCTTAATTACCGAAGAATCAAATCTTATTACAAAGATTTTCTTCAAATCCCTTGAACACTGGAAATCAATCCTGTCTACGTCAAAAGATATGACGAATCTACATTTATTCATTTCACTCTTTCGTGATAACTTCACTCGTATTCTTCTCATAAACAAAAGGTTTTATCCAAATTACTCGTTGATGATAAAACTCTAATTTC